>NC_142113.1:31082500-31414583 GCF_056152115.1 Neolamprologus brichardi | reverse complement strand
TGTCTCGTGGCAATGTGCGTACCTGTTATGTTGTTCCACAGTGAAACTGTTAAATTTCTCTCTTATTTGGTTCACACTGGTGATGGCAGAACTTTGGGACAGAAAATGTAAGTAAAAAATGCAACTGAAAACAAAAGAAAGTTTAGAAATTGAAGCTACTTGCAGATACTCTGATTCCATCTGGATGTTTGAGCTGTTTTGAGCTTTTACACTGGATGACCTTCCTTGGAACAAGCCTCGAGAGATTCCCGTCTCCTCCTGGGAACAAAACGGAGAGCTTTTGCTTGTTAGGTGAATATGTAAACCACTACACTATGAAGCCACTAAAAGTAAGTCTATAAATAATTATGAAGGGGAGACAAACCCTAGTCTGTTTCCACCACCTGCTCCTGCTTGCTGACTTGAACTTTGTCAGCCTTTATATCTGTGAAGGGAAGAAACGTGACGTTGGAGCCTAACAGAAGAGACTAGGCCAACACATGAAGGAAGTTAGAGCCTTTATTTTGAAAGCGATTCATTTTTCACTGTGGAGCTTTTGCACATTTTGATGTAAGGAGTAAAGTGATGCTAACCACTGCTCACATTAAATGATGGTAATTAATCTTCCAACTCACCATACCAAGTTTGTTGGTGTGTTGACCAGTTTGCTACAACTAATGACAAAATTCAAATTTCACATGGAAAATGTTATTCCACAAAAACATTTTATTTCTTTTTACAATCAGTATGATCTTGAAATGAATGTATTTCAACTAGAAACATGTTTCATGCTGCACCGCACTTGTTTTTCAGACTCACCTGTTGAGATGCATCACTCTGTCGAGGTTCAAAAACTAGTGATTGTTTCTGTGGGACCTGCTGCTTATCCTTACCCGTGAGCTGGACAAGGGTAGTGGCAGAAAATGAATGCATGGATGTTTTTCTGCAGCTTCTCCTGTGCTTTTTTCAGCCTTCAAAGGATATAATCATCATTCAGCTGATTAAAATTTGTTCTGTGTAAAAGCGGAGGCTGTGCTGTTCAGTCTGTACGTCATTGGTTGCTGAACTGCGTCACTACCGAGGTCGGGTTAGTTTGACATTTTCTAGTTTTATAGAAATGCTTCTTTTAGGTATAATTTAAGTATAACCTTTATTTCCTATTTGAAGAGACTCAGTGAAAAAAGAAGTCCTCTTTCCACTGCTGCTAAAGCTAAACATTGTGTTGTTGTGCTTTAATGATTTCTGTTTGCCTTCCATCCTTCTGTAGCGGCGCAGCAACACGGCACTGTTGACAACTTCTGCTTCAGAGGGACAGTCGACTTTCTTCAGATAAACGCTGGCCTGCACAGGCAAACAGAAACTTCTATCATTTCTCCTGGATGACCTCACTTACCAAGCAGATCGTAAGGCTGCAAAGATAAATTCCAAACCCTTAAAAACTATGAATGTTTTTGCAAAAGGTCAGAAAGTGCACAGTAGGAAAAAGAGATTTTTGCACACAGTAAAATAACTGCATTATAACTCTGACTTTTTCTAACCTATCATCTTGACTATGAAGCAGAGAGATGGCTGACAATGACAGGAAAGACGGCTTGTCGTGACATTAAACGAATGATGACAAGATAATTATACTTTGTGTCATATTTTTTTTCCTCTTCTGCCTTCCCGCCTCTTCACTGCGAACTTTGTAATGATGGTGGGAATTATGTTTAAATGATTGCAGATGCTCAATTGTCCACATGCTGCATAAAGCAGCAACTGTGACACAGCTCAAACACACTTTACAGAGGGGGGAGAGAGAAACAGGGAGCACCGAGAACACACTATACAGTAGAACTGAATCATAAACCTGAGCTTACATCTAATAAAAGGCCAGTGCTGTTCACAGGGAAGCTTTTAAATGTCTTGTGATTTGAAAACTAAAAATTACACCTCCTGAGCTCTTCAGGCAAGCCATCATTTAAAAGTGCTCGAGCAGTCAGGAGTTTTTCGGGATAATTTGTCTAAAAAAGTAAACTTGTCTTAAGTCTGGAATGTTTTTTCTCTTTTTTTTTTACTCCTTCAGAAACTAACTGAAAATGATGATGATGATGTATCATCTTCGGTCAATTAAATGCCGTTTCAGTTTATCTCCATTCTGGATATGCACCATTTTGCAGGTGCTTAAGTGCTTATCTCTGCTTTGTCTATGAATTCTAAATGTGCATTTTTTATAAATGCTCAACTCTTCTGGCTTCAGCTTCCAAGAGAACTAAAGCCTCATCTGACAGGAGACCTTATGCATGGAATAAGAACAGTTCGTCTTAAACTTGAATAACTGGTACTGAGTCTATGACCCAGTGTTTATGTTTTCATTTACATTCTCTGATTTATTATTATTGATGGTTCTGTTTTCTTTTCCTCCGGTGTGTCCACGTTCTGTTCTGTCTCCATGTTTATTCATCTGTTTCCCAGTCGTGTTTCTTGCCTCCTCTGGTTCCTGCATTCAGTCAGATCGTGTCTCAGTCTGTCTAATGTTTCCTGTTTTACTTTGATAGTCCTGTCCTGTGTGCATCATGCTCAGTTTTGTTTCACTTGTTTCGTTAGTCTGATTAGTTTGAGCTGTGTTTCCCTCCTGTTTCCCAAATCTAAGTCCTCTGTCTTTCTCTGCATGTTGTAACATTGTCCCTATGTGGTTGTGCGTCTCTCCTCAGCTCCTGGTTCCCAGTTCCAGTTTACACATCTGTTAAAGCTGCTTCCTTCAGTTAAGCTTTGTGTTTGAGTCCTGCATTCGGATCCAGCCTTTGCCTGCCACGCAGCCAGCCATAACAATAATGTTAACATCACAAATCTTCCACATAGGAAGTCTGCTGAGACAATAAATGTCTCACCAAATGCTGCCATGTGAGTTAGCGTTATGTTAATAATATTACCACCTCAAATCCATTTCTATGTTGACCCTTGATGCAACAAAAGAGTTTGATTCTCCTTGTTTGGGTAATAAACTGGCAAACGTCCATTCCCACTGCCTCCTTACCTGTTCTTCCACTGGAATTTTGCATTTCCAAAATTGACAGGCTCACGAAAGCGTCCAAACAGGACATTCATATTTAATGAATATGTTACTTCTGCAGCATACCAATTCAATTTTTTCAATTCAATTCAATTCAATTCTATTTTATTTATATAGCGCCAAATCACAACAAAAGTCAACTCAAGGCGCTTCATAGATACAGAGAAAAACCCAACAATCATATGACCCCCTATGAGCAGCACTTTGGCGACAGTGGGAAGGAAAAACTCCCTTTTAACAGGAAGAAACCTCCGGCAGAACCAGGCTCAGGGAGGGGCGGGGCCATCTGCTGTGACTGGTTGGGGTGAGAGAAGGAAGACAGGATAAAGACATGCTGTGGAAGAGAGACAGAGATTAATAACAGATATGATTCAATACAGAGAGGTCTGTTAATACATAGTGAGTGAGAAAGGTGACTGGAAAGGAAAAACTCAATGCATCATGGGAATCCCCCGGCAGCCTACATCTATTGCAGCATAACTAAGGGAGGATTCAGGGTCACCTGGTCCAGCCCTAACTATATGCTTTAGCAAAAAGGAAAGTTTGAAGCCTAATCTTAAAAGTAGAGATAGTGTCTGTCTCCTGAATCCAAACTGGAAGCTGGTTCCACAGAAGAGGGGCCTGAAAACTGAAGGCTCTGCCTCCCATTCTACTTTTAAATACTCTAGGAACAACAAGTAGGCCTGCAGAGCGAGAGCGAAGTGCTCTAATAGGGTGATATGGTACTACAAGGTCATTAAGATAAGATGGGGCCTGATTATTTAAGACCAACATGCATACTAAGACTTTTCAGTCCAGGGAACCAAATTCTTCTGTAGTACTATCACAGCACAATCATGGACCTTTGACACATAGTTTAAGCAATACTGCGTCCCCCAACTCAACAGATTTTTAAAAGTATGCATTTATGTGATGAGTCCTCATTTAAACACACCGGGTAGCTGTAGGTCCTCATTTTGTTCAGCGTCGTGGTATTAAAATGCATAAAACAAAACTAATCAGCAAGTGAACACTAAGCAACACAAAGAAAAAACATGTCTCTAAAAAGGACGAAAAGGATATTCGAGGCGTGGGGAGAGGAACATGTGGACCATCCACATGTTCACTGTATGTACATATAGATTGTCACATATTCAGTGAATATTCCTAAACACATTGTGTTTAAACCCCTCTGTGCCTTGTCAGTCTTGTTCAATGGTGTAGGTGACGCGCAAGTAGTAACTTCTTTGATGTTGACATTACTCGTGTTAAGTTTTACAAAGTCTGGATTTAGATCACAACGTTCTTGGTTAAGATAGTTCACCTTGCATTTGGGAGACTTGTCATTTATATTTTTGTTTTTTCTTATTTGTATTTACTGATTTCATTTTCAGTTGCTTTATTTGAAGGCACTACTAATCAACCTTCACAGCATTAACAACCCTAAACTCCTCTGGTGCAAGCACACAAGCTATTGGACTGGTTCTTATAGAGCGCTTTTCTAATCTTCTGAGGATTCAAAGCGCTTTACACAACTTGCGCTTGCACCCATTCACACAAGCACATTTTCTTAGTGCTTTTTAACTAACATTCACACACATATTCATACTCTGATGGATGCATTGGAGAGCAATTTGGAGTTAGTGTCTTGCCCAAGGATATTTGGCATTCCCATAAGTGGATGCCAAATATCCTGTTCCCATAAGTGCATAGTGCAAGAAGATATTACTTAGTAAAGATGTTCTTAACTTACTTTATTGTATCTATACTGATATGTTATTTCAATATTTTGGCTTCTTCTTATGTTTTCTTCTGTCATGGCTGTGGCAGCAAATGTGTGGAGTTGTAGAAGAAGAACCCAAAGGCAGGATGTTAGTGAGGTTTTATTTACGGTGAGTGAAAAACAAACAAAATTGAGGCTGGCAAGAACAGAACTAAGAAATAACCTGAACTGGGAAAACCAAGAACCAAACTCACAAACCTGAAACACGAGGAGACGGAGAGCAGAGCAAACACGGAGCATGACAAGCAGGGAGAAGGAAAGACATGTATATGCAGACGGATTGACGAGGAGCAAAGGCAAAAACACACGGAGGGAAACAAGGAATGGCAAACAGGAGGGAGACACAGCTGAACCTAATTGGGCAAGACGAGACAAGGGACACAGACCTTCAAAGTAAAACAGGAAACCCACAGACTGAACTTCCATACACAGACTCAGGGACACGAAACAGAGGGAAGTACAGGGACCAGAGAGTCACGAGGAGCATAGGAATCCAAAACCTGAGAACTAGAAATACAAAACAGAAACCAAAACAATGGTGAACATGAACCAAGAAGAAACCACAGACTAATAAAAATAATAATACAAAATCAAGACCCAGGACCAGGACATTTTCTAGTTAATCCAGTTAATTAAGCCTTACATAGATGCTCTAAATTTTAAATGCTTTTGGTGAATTTGCATTTCCTTTGTTTTATTACATTTGCTCCGTCTTATTCTCAGCTTATAAGTCATCTATGGAGCACGTGAACCTGAATCAAAGTTTGCGTCTGCTCAGCGCAGTTAAATGAGACGCCATGGGGCCTGTTTGCAAAAATCTGGGACAGGGACCCTTTTTTAAAAAATATCACCTAAACTGGATGCAGAGACAGCTTGTGCATGGCTTGATGCCCTGGAAATGAGAACAGGGTAAGATTTTGAAGAAGACTAAACTCAAACTTCTGTATCTGTTTTGATGTTTTTTGCTAAAAGTATTGGCAGTAACCATTACAAATTAAAGCAGATCACAGCTATTTTGTAAAGGTTTTTGTACCTTTCTTTCAAGTCTGGAATAAAAGGGATGTTGTGCTTCATACATCAAAAGAAATATTTAAGTACAGCATCATTTTCTGACCAGACAGAATTTAATATCTCCATTTTGTCTGTGGACGGTTGAGAATGAACAGAGTGACCTCTGCAGTAAACTCGATTTTACCGGCCCAGAAAGAAAGAATATCTAACAGCTGCTTCCCGTGTTTCAGGTAAGGGCTGGCTGGCAGCATATTAACAGAGAGTGAAGTCAAGGGGGAAAAGACTGAGATGGAAGTGATGGATAATGACAGATGACATGACCACGTTGCCATATCAGGTTTTGTTGACCCAGCAACCCAAAGAAGGCCTTGGCAGCCAGGCTCCATTTATCTGACACGTGTCGAGATTCAGACAGGCTCAAGGGTTCCTCTCAATTTTATCCTCTTATCTTTCTTTTCTTTCCTCATCAGCCTTTTTTCCCCCCAAACATTCAAATCCCCTTGAGCCTGTCTGCAAGGAATTAGAAGGATCAGGTTAGGGAAAGAAGAAGATGTGACGTGAGAGTGGAAGACGAAGGAGTTGGGCGTACATCACAAAAGAGGCAAAAACAAGACAGTAAAGTAGAAGCTTATCCCTCAAGTTCTGTCAATTAATTCTATATGAATGAGACCACAAAAGCAAAGAAGAGACTACAACAAAGGGCTCTAACAAGAGGAGAGATGAAGGGCAATGAACCAAATCATAGACAGTCAAAGATGATGAAGTGCAACAAGCCCACAATGACTATTGTTAAAGTGTTAACCCCCTCAACCCCCAACTGTCTTATCATAACGATGAATATAAACTATTACATTTTATAAAACAAGATAAAGTGTAATAGTTTTCTCAATTCAGTGTAATTGGCTAACAAAGAATGGCATTTTCCCCACACATCTCCACCCCTGTGTTGGACATGGTTGCAGCCAACAAGATTAAAGTTGCTGTTTTGTCACGGTTTGTGTTGGCAGACCGTGGGGGATGTTGGAGAAAGGACCCAAACGCTGGACTTAGTGCAATGAACAGTGCATTTATTTACAGTGGGGGTAAATGTACACCACACAATAAGTCTCCAGAGTGCTCCCTCAACTCCTGTGTCGTGCCTTCTCCCAAGTGCTGATATTCCGTGCTCTCTGCTCCCGTGCCTACGCACACCCCGTGCGTCCTGCAGTCCCGTGTTCCGCTCTCCTGAGGAAAAAACAACAGACGCAGCCGTTATGGCACCAACTCCAGCAGGCATACACTTAACAGTACTTGAGACACTGACATGGAGTCTAACTCAACGATCCTGCGCCGGAGGAAGCTCCATCGCTCTGTTAAGTAGCTCGCCCGACGAGCCTGATCAGAAGCAGGTGTGTGGGAACCTCGGCGTGACCAGCAGCTGGCAGGGCCACACCCATCAGGCCTGCAGGTGGCTGTCCTTCATCCTCCAGCCACACCCGCAGACACACACACGTACACACACCAGCATGGAACACAAGAGCACAGTGCAGCAAACATACATCCAATAATAATCATAATAATAATAATAAAGGTCCACACTGTTCACGGACCCCGAGTCCCCAGAACCGGGTCCGTGACATGTTTTGTCAACAGAAAAAAGAGAAATTGCTTCCCTGCAGGATGTATTGTTAAGTCTGTGTTTTGGAGTCATCACAGACTTAACAATGTGGTGTTTGCTGTACAGTGTAGCGAGGAATGCCCAGACCTCTACATTGGAGAGACCAAACAGCCACTTCACAAGCGCATGGCACAACACAGAAGAGCCACCTCCACAGGACAAGACTCAGCTGTCCATCTGCATCTTAAGGTCAAAGGTCGCTCTTTCGAGGATGCCAATGTTCACATTTTGGACAGAGAGGACAGATGGTTTGAAAGAGGAGTGAAAGAAGCATCTATGTCCACTGTGAGCGACCATCTTTGAACAGAGGCGGTGGTTTACAACACCAACTGTCTGCCATCTATAATCCAGTTTTGAGTTCCCTCCCCAGACGCCTTAACGCCCACTCACATCCTGGGCCATCTGACCTCAGGAATTCACATGATAAGGTGGGGCCAGGTTTCACAATGAACTCACCCGAAACTCTGGCTGATTGGGACCCACACCCAGTTTCACACCTTGGCTCAGGCGATTAGAGGATCATCAGGGGGTCCTTTTGTCCCTCTGTGGGGGGAAACTCCCACTAGGTTTAAATCTGGGACTCTCCACCATTTGACCTTAGAACTGAAGAAGCTTCTGGGATGAAGGTGAAACGTCTTCAAGTAACTTAAAGAAGTCCAGACGCTTTTCTTTGCAAGCTCCTTTGACTACGATGACCTGGATGACTGAGAACCTTCACAGACATTGGAGCATGTTCTGGATTTGAGAACCTTGTTTATGTTTATCGTTTAGCTAGGTTTGGGTATCAAAACTACTGGGTGAGGATGGGAAATAGCCCTGAACATTCATTCATCCATTTCTGGCAGCTAGATATGATGAGCAATGGATGTATCGTGCAGGTAAACCAAGGAGACTCTTCCCAATAATGTGCAACCATAATTTCCTAAAATTAGCATCATCACTGTTCAAAAGAGTTTAAACCAGCAACTAAGACTGTAAATCTACATAATCTGTGGGCAGACATCCTCTCTACTTTTTAAGATTTAAAACTTTCCTTTTTAATAAAGCTTTTAATCCCCTATAACCTCTATAAATAAACCCAAACTGAATTGGTAATAAACTAAGAGGAGGGTGATTTTTTTACAGTCATAAACAACACTGGCTGGCTATTGCAGAGAATATTGGTTTAAGACACCGCACAGGCTTTATTTTTTCTCAGTCACTAGTTAGTGAACCTGATCTACTGGTGGTTTTGTCAGGATCACTAACCGGAGCCCAGTTCACTATTGGTGCAGCTGGTGTCTCAAGGCATGAGTGTTAAAGAACAACTTGTGTTTATCTCTAAAATGCTACAAAAAACTGCAGCATTTGATGTCCTCAAATTGAGGAGGATCTCTCACGGGAACAAAGAAGGAGGAGGAGGACAAGGAGACGAGGCAACAAGCAACCAAATCAGACAAACACTGAAGAGGCGGTTCAGTTATTAAAGCACCAGCCGCAATTGCTGTTCTGCCACCTTCTTCTGATTCCCCCACTGAGGAGAAGATGAGCTAACATGCACCGCAACAGCATCAAAAAGGTTTTTAATCACACTCTGAGAGGTGTCAACTCATATCATAGACATTCATCACTTCCCCCTGTGTTCTTTTGTAGATAAACATAACAATACAGAAAGTCATTACACAGGTGGAGAGATAAATCTTCAAAAAGATTTCCTCTTTCCTTGTCTCCATCAATTCTAAGCCAGGCACCGCAGTCATTTAGATTGGGCACTATCTACGTGTAGGGATTTTTGGCAAAGGCTTACAGAGAGCAGTGAGAAGACTGGAATTTTAAAAAATAAGATGAATGTGACGGGAATTTTGAGTAAAGACCAAAGAAAGTTGTTTTTTTCTCGTGAGCCACGAATTTGATGGAGAAAAAATATATACAGAGCTGCGCTGCTGACCGACCGTGTCCTCTCCCTGCGTTCGACGTCTATGCCCTGGGCAAGCGCGAGGAGAAAATGCAAGCAGATACAAACTTGAAAAGTTGCAGTGTCTTTGCCTCCTCCTCTCTTTCTCTTCCTGTATCTTTCTCCTTGCTATCACTCCTCCCTACACCACCTCAGGGGAGGTAAATGACTGTGCTGTGAAGGCAGAGTCAAGGCTGTTTGACCTTGATAGCAAACCTGCATTCCTAAATAAATATTCAGTGGCTGAGGAGCGATGGCACGTGCCTTTAATGCTCCAGATAACAGGTTATGTACAAGGCCAATGCTTCAGTTTGGTGCCTAGTGCCGCTGTGGACTGCTAAGATGAGCTCACAGGAATGATTCATTTATGGATTGAATAGCTGATCATCAGTAGATTCAAACAGACACACATTAAAGTTTTGCTTAATTTGATTGAATGTATACTTTCATGTGCAATTAACAAGCACTCAACTAGGGATGCACCGATACCGATACTGGTATCGGGTATCGGGGCCGATACTGTAAAATGTGTGTGTACTCATACTCGTAAAAGTTAACCGATACCATGAACCGATACTAACTTATTTCATTAATCAGAGGGTGGCTTGTCATTTCTGTTGTAGTTTCTTAGATTGGCCACTAGGGGGACATCCCACGCTAAACAGGCACAGGGTTAGGCGAGTGAGACTGGCAGCTCCAGATAAAAAAGAGAAACTGGAGGCTGCTGTAGCTAGGCTAAACAAAATGTCAGCAGTGTGGAACAGCCAACTTTAACTCAGGTTTTGGAAAAGCGATGAAAAATGTCAAGAGAAAATCCACGGGCAGTTAAAATAACAGAGGCTCTGACTCATTTTATCGCTCTGGATGACCAGCCAATGCCGGTCGTGGAAAACAGAGGATTGCACCGTCTTCTCAGCATACTCGAGCTGCGATATGAAATTCCCAACCGCCCACACATCAGGGAGATAATTGTGCGAAAACTTTCTGAAGAGGTAAAGACAAGCAGTGTGTGTGCAATGTCTGTCCTTGTTTTAACGCCACAGTGGACTGATGAGGAGTTTGTTCGTCAATGCCAAATACTTTTGTTATTTTGTTTGTTTGTTTACAATATGGACACTCTGCAATAATTTAAAAGTTTATTTTATTCTCAAACCTAATTTGAATTTATTTTATTCCAAACAGAAGTGTTTATTTATTATTCTGAAAGCTCGAGACAGTGCCAATAGTTCAGTGATATTTTGTAAAATTACAATGTGGAGACTCTGCAATAATTTAACAGAAGTGCTTATTTTTCACTTGAAATTTTTTTGTGGTCATTTTTATTAAGATTTTATTTTTTATTTTATTCAGAGAATAAAATAAAACCTGTCTTCCAATTCATTGCATTTGTGTGTGTGTGTGTGGTAGAAGTATCGGTTTTTGTACTCTGTATCGGCAAGTACTCAGATCCAAGTATCGGTATCGTATCGGTTTGAAAAAATTGGTATTGTTGCATCCCTACACTCAACTGCTTTCTAAATAAGACTGCATGTGATGTAGTTTGAACTTACATCCCTTGATGTCCTTTAATTTGTAAATCATTAAAATCACGTTTTGATGTGTTTATTTTTCCTGCGAATTGTGTTTTAAAGATTACACAAAATAGTTTCAGTGTAATCAAAGAAAAGTGTAAGATCACTGGAAGCTAAAACTCAATCACTAGTAAAAAGTACAGCTCACGGTATCAGATGGTGTCAAAGAAGAGGAAGCCCAGTATAACTGGAGCAGATTCACTGGGATGTATGTTGATTTGTATCAGTAATACTTTTGCTATTTTTTTTCCACCTTATTACCAACAAAGATGAAAATAAAAGATTCAAAGATATAAAGAGCTTTTAGTCTTTAAAACCCCAAATTTCCCTTGTTTTTCCATAATAAAGATCTATGGGAATGGGTGGAATGGTAGTCCAGCTTTAGTGGTTTAAATTAACATGTGAGCCAGAAGTGACTATATTTAGACAACATGCTGGAGAACAAAGATATGGTAGCTAAGGGACACTACCAAGCTTGATTAAGCTGCACTCACAAGATGTACACATGCAATAAACAGACAGACCACAAGCCAATTAGCTCTCTAAGTAACTGACCAATAAAATAGTAGAAAACACCAAAACTGGAGCGCAGTATTCTTGGATGGCATTTGTCAGATAAATCCATTAAAATGCTCGATAGAGCATCGACACCACTGCCATGTTTAATACGCCAAGCTCATTGATGAATATCAGCGCTCACAACGTATAAAAAAGATGCTACTGCTGAGATTGAATTTAGCAATAAGGAACAGAACAGGCTAGAACTTCCTTCCACAAACTAACACAATAAGTTAAAGTAATAAGTAAAGCTGTGAAAAGAAAACCACGGCCTCCATCAAATAAACACAAATGCCAAAAGAAGCATCTGGAAAGCTGCTTGGTCTTGGAGACAAGACTAAGCTCACAGTCTGTTAAATAAAGGACAGAGCAATCATTAATCATCCCACCTGGTGCACCTGAGAGAGAGAAAGATGAGGCTGGTAGGGCGAGTAATAGTTTTAAAGAGGTTTTTGCCTTCAGTTTGGAGAATCTAGTCAACAACGATTAACTTTAAGAACATAAAAACAAATATAAACGGAACTTGTCAAAATTAATACTCGTGCAGGACATTAACAAGAAATAAAAAGTAAACCACCTTTCCAGCAGACTAATGGAGGAAAGATGTCATTAAGGCTTGCTAAGAGCGCTTCATAAACCTGTGCATGCATGTGTGGTTGGAGTGATATTCAAAGTGGGGGTAGGATTACTTAGAAGCCCTACTTGTTAGCAAGTAGGGCTGATAGATGAGACATCATGATTTGTAATGATAGCATGCTCTGGAGAGGAGCAATCATAGTCATATCATGTATGGTGCACTATCGAGGCACTAAGGTGGAAAGAAGAAAAAAAACAAGAAAAATACAAGTGGCAGAGCTGAAGATGTTAAAATTCTGATGGACAGGATTAGAAATGAGTCCATCAGAGGGACAGCTCAGGTTAGAGGGGAAGGCTGAGATGGTTTGGACCTGTGCAGGAGGGACAGTGGATATACTGGACAATGGAGATGGAGATGGAGCTGTCAGGCAGGAGGAAAAGAGGGAGACTACAAGGAAGACTCATGGATGTAATGAAGGACGACATGCAGAGGGTTGGTGTGTGAGTGGAGGATGCTGGGATAGGGTAAGATGGACTATAATATAAACGAATATAAATGGAATATAATGCGCCCTTCAGGCTAGTTACACTTGCCAGTTTCAGTGCTACAAATACGTTGGTATTTGTGGAGCTCCAGAAAGGGCTAAATTGTTTGTTTGCCTTAAACGCTAAAGGAAAATAGTACCACTAATGAGCAACCTAATTAGCTGAGCTTCTGTACCTCACAGGTAAATAATTAAGACTCACACATTTGTTTTCACATATCTACTGATGCAGGCTAGAGGAAGCAACACAGAGACAATTAAACCAAAAAATCCTCTGTCACCTGGACAAGCTCTTTTTTTAAATGAATGAATGAATTTATTTTAATGAGCAGCAGTGACACTTAAAACATTAAACCTTTGAAACGTAGTTTCCTGTTAGGGAGAAAAAAACTGCTTCGCCGTTGTTTGATGATAGTTCAAATCCCCAAAACACAAATTAATGAGGTACTTTATCAAATAATGTAGGATTCTTTAAAAATACGTCTCGCTTTGTATTGCAAATGGAAGTAAAGTTATTTAACCCTTTAAAATCGGTCAGAGCGGCACGCTCCGTTTTGTGTAACTATTTTTAAATCCCGATAGCACTGCGACCACGTGAGCTAGCGCAATAATTCTTTTTGCATATGAAACAGGAGGAGTTGTACTTACATCTTATGCCATCAGCTTGTCCTCGGTCACAGTTTCCTTCCACATGTAGCTTTGTAAAAACTGCATAAAAAGCACTTGCAGCAACAAAAACATAATATTCCAGAAACACGCTTTGCCGATCTGATCAGCTGTTCATAACACTTCCTACGTCCATCAGCGCGAACTATCGCATGTCCGCCATGACCTGCCCGAAACCGGAAGTGACGTCATTTTCGCGGAAATGTAGTTTTTTTTGTTTTTTTTTACCATCAAGGCCTCATGAGCCTATACTGGTGTTTTTAAAAGTTATGTTTGACTTTATGACTTTCTGTGTCGTTTCTGGGATGCTTAGGACTCATATTGCACTGCTGGAAATAGTTTATTTTGATGCATATGCTGCTTTTTTGCAAATTTGCATTATAATATTTATTTTCATTTTTCCTGCAGTATATAAAAATTGGTGTATTTCAAAAATAAAACTATGAAGACACTCAAAATAAATTTCCTGTGGTGGGAAACTATTTTGTGCAACTTTTTTGTATTTACAGTTTTGAGGGATAAGCCTCTTAAATTTCTCTAACTAGAAATATATGTTAAAAAACAAAAACGATTTTCAATTTTTTTGTAGTTTATTGCACTTTTTTGCAATTTATGTAATTAGTATGCACTTAATGCATACATATTATTAAAATTTAGGCTGTAATGGTTGTATTGATGTATAGCAACTTGAAATGCTCCCAAAAATGGCTCTACAGCATGTAAAAATATAATATAAGCTCCGGCAGACTTGGTTCTATGGTAGGTCTTAAAGGGTTAAAGAAAAAAGTAGCTATTTTCTGCCCCAAGAAATAAAACAGCAGCTTCTACATTAACTAGAAATGATAGCAGCCATGAGCCAAACAATGGAGAAAATCCCAGCTAACATAAACATAGTGTCTGACAGAGCAGCTTTTAAGGCTGAAGCCAGAACAGAGCCAAACGTGTATTTAAAGACACATGTGAGCTGATTGGATGAAATACTTTAATAATTTTTGCACAGGTGTTCCGACCTGTTACCACACACCGTGGCAGCAGCATCCACCTGATGCGTGATGTGTGTAGAGATCTGACACTTTGGGATAAGCACCTGCAGAGCGGCCTCGGAGCAGCAGCCTCTGGGGATGAAACGGATCGAGGGAACATCGGAGGCCAACATTTGGGGTCGTTGACATCCCAGACCTGCTGTAAAGCAAAGCATTTTCTACTCTGCTTTTATTTTATTACACTTTGAATATGCACCGATATACCTGGATTACTGGATTACTATGGATCTTTCTTCTGTGAACCCCATCACACATGACCGTGGAGCCACAATCACACAAGATAACCTGAGGACAAGAAGGACGAGTGAGCTAAGAACAGAGACAGTAAAAAGAGAGCGAGAGAGAGAGAGAGGGATACATTACACCTCACTCTATATCACTTCACCTGCAACATATCGCACACCTGGGAATGCGTAATTCTTATTTTCAATAACTAGGTGAGGTAGGATGACAGATAAGATAGATTTTACACTCCCAGAGGAAATTTGTCTCAGGCGCATCTACTCAATGAATTAATATGAAAATACAGAGTGACACCGCCTTTATTGCTCACTGGCTCACACGCTGCTATTTTAACATTACCCATCAGTCAACATACAAATAACAACACGTTTGTTATAACAGTAACTGCACTCAAAGGGAATGCTACGCTTTCTGCTTTCCCAAGGCAAACAAGAACCACCGATGACAGTGTGCTTAGATGTTGTGAGGCTGCAGTGATGCATCATATAGAAAGGAAAAAGTGCCAGTTAAATAAGAAAGAAATGAATCGATTTTCACACCTAAATATCTTAATGACTGTGTGCCCCGTAAAGGCAAAGGCAATTCTGTAACATTACCTGATGAAGTAAGTGATCCCCTTCACACTACGATGACTTCCACACAGCACCTCATAGCATTCCCATTTACAAATGAAAGACTCCCACAGTCCAAGGGTACGATGGAATATTTCTGTGTTGCCTCACAGACAACTGGAAAAGGGTGGAGTGCCCACTCCGGGTCGGGGATGAGTTCCTGCCCCAAGTGGAGGAGTTCAAGTATCTCGGGGTCTTGTTCGCGAGTGATGGGAGAGGGGAGCCGGAGATCGACAGACGGATTGGTGCTGCGGCCGCAGTGATGCGGACGCTGCACCAGTCCGTCGTGGTGAAGAGGGAGCTGAGTGTAAAAGCGAAGCTCTCAATTTACCGGTCGATCTACGTCCCTACCCTCACCTATGGCCACGAGCTGTAGCTAGTGACCGAAAGAACGAGATCGCGGATACAAGCGGCGGAAATGAGCTTCCTCCGAAGGGTGGCTGGCCTCTCCCTTAGAGATAGGGTGAGAGGTTCGGCCATCCGGGAGGGGCTCAGAGTAGAGCCGCTGCTGCTCCACATCGAAAGGAGCCAGCTGAGGTGGTTCGGGCATCTGACAAGGATGCCTCCTGGGCGCCTCCTGGGTGAGGTGTTCCGGGCATGTCCCACCAGGAGGCCCCGGGGCAGACCCAGGACACGCTGGAGAGATTATATCTCTCGGCTGGCCTGGGAACGCCTTGGTGTTCCCCCGGATAAGCTGGAGGAGGCGGCTGGGGAGAGGGAGGTCTGGGCCTCTCTGCTTAGGCTGCTGCCCCCGCGACCTGGCGGATGAAGATGGATGGATGGATGGATGCCTCCAAATTCCAGTCAAAAGTCATTAACTTGCACTTCTACAGCAACTCGCAGTGCTGCTTTCTGACAAAAACCTCACTTTTCATGCAGTGCCAGGAGCTTGGACTGTTTACTGTAGGTCCAAGCCCCACGGGCCTACAGAGGAGTTGGAAACCTCCTGAAAACCAGTGGTGGTGACAGAAAATTTGTAATCCCTGGCAGCTGGTGAGTGGTTGCTAAGTGAAACTGACTGCATACTGTAGGTGTACAGAAACACAAGGCAGTTGTTTTGGTACTGAAAAATGCATCACAACTTCAAAGGGAAAGTTACAAATGTTGTAATGTGTGGTGTTTGGAGACCAGTAGGAGTCATCAGTCAAACTTTTGGCGACCAAAGTCCTCTGTTAGTTGTTGTGGTCCTGAATGTATTCATCCAGGTTTAGACCTCTTGCGTACTAGTAACCTTCCAAACTGCCTCTGAGTGTCCGAGTAGGAAAAATGAAGGAAATGCAGAAGTGCTTTAAACCTGAATTCTATCTGAAGACCAGCAGATGGCAATAGTTTTGGTTGCTAAAAGTCATCTAATCTTACAGAAGTCTATGGAAAACAGCTTTCTAACTTGAGCTCTGTAAACACGTTCCTGGACAGTAACATTTTGGAGAGTTTGGACTCAGTCCCTCTTTTCTGTCAAAACAGAGATCCATCTACAATTTCACTGTACCAACCTCTCCCACCACATTCAGTTTTTGCAAACAAGATGTCAGATGTTCAAAATGGGACTACAGAAACCAGTAGCTATTTCCATCTATGACTTATGTGCTAGCTGACCAGCCTTAGCTTGCTTTCTAATTAGGGATGCAACGATACCAATTTTTTCAAACCGATACGATACCGATACTTGGATCTGAGTACTTGCCGATACAGAGTACAAAAACCGATACTTCTACCACACACACACACACACAAATGCAATAATTGGAAGACAGGTTTTATTTTATTCTCTGCCGATAAAAAATAAAATCTTAATAAAAATGACCACAAAAAAATTTCAAGTGAAAAATAAGCACTTCTGTTAAATTATTGCAGAGTCTCCACATTGTAATTTAACAAAATATCACTGAACTATTGGCACTGTCTCGAGCTTTCAGAATAATAAATAAACACTTCTGTTTGGAATAAAATAAATACAAATTAGGTTTGAGAATAAAATAAACTTTGAGTGTCCATATTGTAAACAAACAAACAAAATAACGAAAGTATTTGGCATTGACGAACAAACTCCTCATCAGTCCACTGTGCCGTTAAACCAAGGACTGACATCGCGCACACACTGCTTGTCTTTACCTCTTCAGAAAGTTTTGGCACAATTATCTCCCTGATGTGTGGGCGGTTGGGAATTTCATATCGCAGCTCGAGTATGCTGAGAAGACGGTGCAATCCTATGTTTTCCACGACCGGCATTGGCTGGTCATCCAGAGCGATAAAATGAGTCAGAGCCTCTGTTATTTAAACTGCCCGTGGATTTTCTCTTGACATTTTTCATCGCTTTTCCAAAACCCGAGTTAAAGTTGGCTGTTCCACACTGCTGACATTTTGTTTAGCCTAGCTACAGCAGCCTCCAGTTTCTCTTTTTTATCTGGAGCTGCCAGTCTCACTCGCCTAACCCTGTGCCTGTTTAGCGCGGGATGTCCCCCTAGTGGCCAATCTAAAAAACTACAACAGAAATGACAAGCCACCCTCTGATTAATGAAATAAGTTAGTATCGGTTCATGGTATCGGTTAACTTTTACGAGTATGAGTACACACACATTTTACAGTATCGGCCCCGATACCCGATACCAGTATCGGTATCGGTGCATCCCTAATTCTAATGTACTTTCTTTATGAGAAAAATACCTGAAGACAGCATCACTGTTCTGTCCTCATACGGACTTTGTGTTGAAATCTGTGTTGTACTGGGAGTCGGTCCTTCCGTGACATTAGTGGAATCCATATCTAATCTAATGTTAGCTAGTGTTGTTCGGTGATGCCACTGACCAGAGTAACTGGAGCGATAAGCCAGTGAGGCTGAACATCAAATCAATGTGTTAGAGGATGAAAAAAGCCACATGAACCTACTGTACTTTTAAGCACATTCATACATCAATCATAAAATGTAGCAATAAATTAATATAATGGACTTTTTTCAGGTCATTCCAGGTCACAATTAAAACTGCTCAGCTCCATCTTTCTTCCTAAGCAAATCAAACCAGTGTAAATCACTTCAGACACACCGTGACAGGACAGTTTTTCTTTTTATCTCAGCTTTTGGTCCGTGTGTCCTCGGCGGCTATCGATGGTCTTTGATGAGGCCCCTGAGTGATTACAGCCGGGCTTCACCTCTGTGCCCCGAGCGCCCCACAACCTCGCCTAATTTGTTTTCTCGCCAAGCAATTAAAAATGCAGCATGAAGGAAAGGGCTGATCAATGATACCTGGCAGCCACAGAGGAAAAGGCTCAGGCCGTCCGGCCATCCATCTGTGGCCACCTGCTGTCCATTTATCTGTCCATCCACATAAGCACATAAGTTCCTTCTTTAATCTACCGTCACCCACTGCCGACCTTGGGATAAATAAGTGTTTGTGCGTGTGGTTGACAGGTCAAGGTGGTAAAGTTGTTTGTGCAGGCTTGCGTGTATGTTCCTCTCTGGAGGTTAAGGCCACAGTGTGAAGCAAAGCACTCACATGTATTAACACACAGCTATACACTCAATGGCATTGAGCACCTAGAGTGGAAGAAGTGTCTGTTTTATCAGCCAGAAAGGCCACCACAACAAACACACAAACAAAGTCCAATACTCATAAAACAATATAGATTGTAATGGGCATAAAGGTCTACAGTTGATGTAAAATCACCTGCACGTTCTGACCTGTTTTTTTCTGTTTGCTTTCAAACTTTCTGCAATTTATAACAGATAAAAACAAATGATGGTAAATGTGAACACAGGCCTGTTAGCATTGTTCATGGAATGCCTTTGAATTTAATCAAATAGTCAAAGGATTTTCAAAGAAAGAAAAAAGCTAAGAAAAAAAATGAAGATGTACAGTTTTTAAATAAATGCATAAACTGAAAGACTGAATGTGTCACGGCTGCCGAGGCGAGCCGTGTGGTGTCGGAGGAAAAGGAGGACCCAAAATGCAGGCAGTGACTGATAATTCGAGTGACGTTTATTTACAAGTGGTGGAGTGGCAAAAACAGGCAGTGAGGGAAGAGAATTTACAGAACAAACCTAAACTGGGAAAACTAAATAACAAACCATAGATCATACGAACGGGGTGAGAGGCAGAGAGCCGCAGACGAGGAACAGGACACCATGAAACACAGACGAGCCAGCAACAAGCAGGAGAGCACACAGGGCTGAAGTGGATGATCTGATATCGTCGTGTTGGTGTTGTTCCCAGATGATCATGAAGATGTTGTTCCAGGTTCAACATTGCAAGTGACCAATCACATTATTGTGACGTTATTCTTTTGCGCACCAACCCATTCGTGCATTTATGAAATTCCAATGTTGCAAGGACAATATCAATTCTGCTTAGCGTTTATTAAAGGGTCAGGATTAGGGTCCGTTGATCGGCGGACAAAGGCGGTTTCTCGCAGCTTAAGTACAGTTTTTTGTTTTACGCCGGTTTTTCCCGAAGTCGCAAAAGTATGACATCACAACATTCTGATTGGTCACTTGCAATGTTGATCCTGGAACAACCTTTAGTATGATGATCTGGGAACAACACCAACACGAGGATATCAGATCGTGCGGGCTTAAATACACACAGCAGTGATCAGGGGATGAGCAGTGTTGCCAACTTAGCGACTTTGTCGCTATATTTAGCGAGTTTTCAGACCCCCTAGCGACTTTTTTTCTAAAAAAAGTCGCTAAAAAAAGACGTGAAAGCACATATCGCTTTTACTCTCAACAAGCAGCGGGTGCTGTAACGCAGTCAGTTCTTCTTTTACTCTTTTACTCTTATGCTGTTTTGTGGATCAGGTTTAAAACTACTTATAAACACACACACACAGAGTAACTCCACCAGAGTTGCCTATTTCGGGTCACTTTTGCCGGTCCAAGCCCGGATAAAGGAGCAGGGTTGGAATTGTGACATTAAAAAAAACAATAATTGCTAAAATAAATTTAATTTGTAGTTCTAAATAAACTCTAAATGCATTTAGGACGTTTTTTACTCACTTTATGTCTCTTCCACGATGTTATTTCTCTCTCCAGCAGCGTAGGTTACAATTACATTAGCATGACCAATTATGCAAATTAGATGATGACGTCATTTAGCGACTTCTAGCGACTTTTAGGACAGCCAATAGCGATTTTCCTTACTGAGGAGTTGGCAACACTGGGGATGAGAGACAGGAGGGCAACACACCTGGGAGAAATCAGAGCTGACGGGACAGGGGAAACGTAAACTGAACACACTCACATGAGACGGGGACCTTCAGAATAAAACAGGAAACTCAGACACAGAGAACCAGACAAGACACTGAACTAAACAGATTCACACGCAGACAGTGTGACGCCATAGACAGACAGAGGGAACACGAGACCTAACAAATGGCAAATCATAACGGAGTACATAATCAGAATAAACAAAATCCTAAGGAAACACAAAACACTGAGTCGGCAGACTCAGGACCACGACAGTATGACTGTGGAGTAACAGGTAACATACAGGTGTAATAGGAAGCCGCTGAGCTAGCGAACTGCCTCCTCCCAAAATGCGTCTATTGCATGTATGAATTTCCATAGTTACTGTTTTTGCTCGTTGCCAAAAAGCAGCAGCGAGTGTGGGAGAAAAGTGATCAGCAGCCCACCAAAAAGTGGACACCCACCTGGAGTTGGATGGCTTTAGATCAGCAGCAGTAACTGCTCCACAAAGACAGAAGTAAAAAGAAAAAAAACTGTTTGTGTGCTGTTGCAAAAAGGCCGAGTTTCTGATTGCCTTTCTAAATTCCAAATTCTTAAAAAAAATGTTTCCTGTGAAATATAATCCCACAAAATCAGAGACACAAGGTGAAAGCACAGGATTGCAAGAAAGAAGCAATCAGAAGAATTTGGATTTGCAAGTTTTAAGACAATTCGCCTGCGAGAAGTGTTTCATAACACGAAGATAGAACATCTACACTCCTTTATACAGCGCAGATGTAGTTTGAGTACTGTTTAAGATGTAATCTAGAAGGACGACAGAGATGATGGAAAGCTAAACTGGAGCAATGATGTCCTATCCTGTGACCGGTCCTCTGTACTGCTGCCATTTAGAGAATCCAATTAGATAAGACCTCAAGCAAATGTCATCAAGACCAG
The DNA here is from genome assembly GCF_056152115.1 of Neolamprologus brichardi. Classification (NCBI taxonomy): domain Eukaryota; kingdom Metazoa; phylum Chordata; class Actinopteri; order Cichliformes; family Cichlidae; genus Neolamprologus; species Neolamprologus brichardi. The sequence continues at coordinate 31,393,261 of NC_142113.1, read as the reverse complement.
CTGCTTGGAATCCCTCAGTCTGGACAGATGGATCTACGTGAGCCACCTGCTGGGATGTTGTCTTTCTGTCTGTGTGTGTGGCAGGAGTATTATGTACCTTTGTGTACATCCATGTATTTGTGTTTTCATCTGTGTCATCAGCACAATTAACAGCTCATGTAGAAGAACTGAGGACTTCAGTGTGTCCCCCGAGTATGGTGATTACATTTGTGTTGATGAGCCAGATGCTGCACATGAAGCTAACTGTGTTTGCTAAACGTGTGCTCTCTTCACATGATGGCAAATCTCAAAATTGTATTACTTGGCTTCTAAATCAAGACGCTGTCACTCAGGATATCTGAAAGCCTGGATGCACTGCACAGGATACAGGAGGAAAAAAATGTACGGAGTGAATCCCTTAAATAATTGTTTTTAAATAATACATGACTTCTTTTTATTTCCATCAATCCATCCATCATATCTCAGGGCTCTAGACTAACTTTTTGACATGGGCGCACCGGTACGCCTAACTTTAAAAATTTAGGCGTACCGGCACAAAAGTTAGGCGCACACAAACTTAACAAAAAAGTTATCAATAGTTCTTTTCATATTACCCACAGCTACATCCACTTCTCTCAGGCCTAGGCTGCTCACTAGGGCTGGGTATCATCACTGATTTCTATAATCCATTCGATTCCGGTTCTCAAAGTCCCGATTCGATTCAATTTAGCCTCAGACAGTCAGAAATATTATAATTCTGATCATTTATCAGCACTGATACATGTGAGACTTCATCAGAATTGTGAACATCACAGCAGATGCCTTTGTGTGAAAGTAACTGAGAATAAAACACAGAAAAACATGAAGGAAATTTTCCTGGCCTGGCTTGTTATAGCACAAAACCTTAAAATATTCTGTAATATCCTGCAATTTTGCATAATTTTAATAAGTTTAAATTTCTTCAGTATTGAACAGCAGAAATTAGGCTTTCTTGTCGGAGGTCATTTAAGTGAAAAAAGAAAAAGACAGCGCTGTAAACAACCGTAGACTGATGGGTAATAAGCGAATGAATAATGCAGAAAACAGATTTGAGACGGGAAACTGTTCTTGAAGTACACAAAGAGAGAGAGAGCTGTGCAGGAAGTGTGATTTTTATTGTGGTGGAAGCAAAACAGCAAAAGTCAGAGGGAATTCATGACGACATTGATCAAATGTGAAGCTAGTTTGCTGCTTCTTTTGCTGCTGGCTCGGCGAATTTTAGTTGGAGAGAGACGAAACCTGCAGCTCAGAATCAGCGCAAAAAAGACGTAAACACAGCGCGGACCCGACGCAACAGAAACGCTGAGCTCCGACAGCGTATCCGTGTACAAGCCGTCGGGTGAGAAAGCCGAGAAAGACAAAGCTGATTCTGATGCGTCGGGTCCGCTCTGTGTTTACGTCTTTGTGTGGAATCCGTTAATGAATTGATATCGCCTTATTCAGACTACTCACCTCTCTCTTCCACCTGCACTTTCAACTGAATCACGGCCAATCAGAGAAGTCCCGCCCCTGACTATCTCTGATTGGTTTAGTCCACGATAGGGGCATAATGTGTGTCTGTTGTTGACCACACGGAGAGTTGCAGAGATTTTTTTTTTTTTTATTTGTTACCCGAACAGTTGGTCGCACAGGTGCGACCAAATTTTTTTTTTTAGTCGCACCACGGAAAAATTTGGTCGCATTTGGACTGATTTTTATATAGCGCTTTTCTACTCTCTCGGAGCACTCAAAGCGCTCTATACAACATTCCACATTCACCCAATCACACCCATTCTCACAAGCACTTTATCTACACTTAGTGCTATCTAACTACATTCACACACATTCATACTCCGATGGATGCATCGGAGAGCAACTTGAGGTTAGTATCTTGCCCAAGGATACTTGACATGCAGACTGGAGGACCCAAGGATCGAACCACCAACCTTCCGATCAGTAGGTGACCTGCTCTACCTCCTGAGCTACAGCCACCCCATTTGCGACCAAATTGGTCACACTCTAGAGCCCTGTATCTCTAAGGCTGATCCCAGACACTTTTCAGAGGAACCTCATTTCTGCTGCTTGTATCCCAAGCTTCATTGTTTTGGTCACTACCCAGAGCTCAGGACCAAAGGTGAACGTAGAAATGTAGATCAGCAGGAAAACTGTCAGCTTGACTTCTCTGTATCACCATAGACGTAACACCGATTACGTCTTACTAGGATGGTCAAAATACCCCGAACTTCTAAAGGACCCTAAGAAATTCAATTCAATTCAATTCAATTTTATTTATATAGCGCCAAATCACAACAAATGTCGCCTCAAGGCGCTTCATAGATACAGAGAAAAGCCCAACAATCATATGACCCCCTATGAGCAAGCACTTTGGCGACAGTGGGAAGGAAAAACTCCCTTTTAACAGGAAGAAACCTCCGGCAGAACCAGGCTCAGGGAGGGGCGGCCATCTGCTGCGACCGGTTGGGGTGAGAGAAGGAAGACAGGATAAAAGACATGCTGTGGAAGAGAGACAGAGATTAATAACAGATATGATTCAATACAGAGAGGTCTATTAACACATAGTGAGTGAGAAAGGTGACTGGAAAGGAAAAACTCAATGCATCATGGGAATCCCCCGGCAGCCTACATCTATTTCAACTGAACCACGGCCAATCAGAGAAGTCCCGCCCCTGACTATCTCTGATTGGTTTAGTCCACGATAGGGGCATAATGTGTGTCTGTTGTTGACCACACGGAGAGTTGCAGAGATTTTTTTTTTTTTTATTTGTTACCCGAACAGTTGGTCGCACAGGTGCGACCAACTGTTCGACCAACCTCGAAATGTGGTTAAAGCATCCTCCAGGTCCACAAAACACATAAGTTCATTAAAAAAACAGAACTTTTTAAAACTGTAAAACTTCACAATTACTTCAATTTGAAGTAATATAGTTATGCTGCTGTCTCATCTAGCAAAACTCTAAATGTGGGGCCGCTGTACTTTTAAGATCACGACTTCTCCAACTTTTAAAATATAACAATATCGTGTCAGCTGGCTGGATAAGCAAATGTGTTTTATCATAGATTTAGATGAACAAAGGTGAACTCTGTGAGTCTGCCAGAGCCTACACAGAGACAGGGATCACATTTGGCTTTATATGATGTCAATGAAAGTCAGAGTGAATATTCAAAGGGCTTCCCAGCATGACCCTAGGGCAGTTAAAGCAGATATTTAAGCTGGCACATCGGTCTAAAGGCAGCGTGTGCTTCGTGCGCTCCGAGAACATACAGGATTAATTTCTGTAGACTGAATCTCATCTGTAAGGAGAGCTAGATTCACCAGAATCTCAACTTTGACAGTTATGACATCCACAAAAGGGTGCATAACCTGTTGTCTTTAATCTCTCTACAACATATTATTATTGGAATAGAGACATGGAATAATTTCATTATGGCTAAAAGTTCACGGTCATCTATTTCCTCACCATTGGGACCCATCTTCCTGGGCTTTCAATTAGTCGAGACCATTTCATGGTAATGCTGCCATGATAAGCAGCAAATGACCAGCTCAATTACGCTGCACACAAATGAAGCAGCAGTGGAACATTTTGAATTATGATGGGCAGTTACCTCTACACTCGTATAGCCTTTCAGCGACCTCTTCCTTTTGCTTTCATCTCTCTGTCTTCTCTCGTTTGCTCTATTCTTTCTTCACACTCTTTCCTTCTTTCTCTTTTTATTCCCTGATTTGAGTGGGGCTAATTAATTAAGACATGAGTCATAAGATGCAGGAATCATCCTTACTGGCAGCTTGTTAGAAATCACACTTCACTGTACAGGACCTGCTTGACTGTTGTTGAAAATGCTGTCTTGGAAATGATGTGTGGATGGTCATGACCTCTAATGGGTCACAAGTATGTAATAAAGCAAACTGTGAAAGAGAAGAGATCCTTCTCTATGTGGGCTTGTCTGAGAGGGTCAGCGGGAACTATCCCCTCATACACTGCAGCATCATGTGGCGCACTATCTGCCTATTCCACACAGCCGAGAGGACCCAAGTTGCAAGTGTAGACGGTGCAGCTCATAGCAGCAGAATATAAAAAGTGAGTGGTTGAGATAGCGTACAGGATATCAGTTAGTACCCAACTCCTGATGGAAGATTGCTAAAGGTGGCTGAACAACAATGCTAAGGTGCTGTGTACCAGTACACTGTAAGTGCCCTGTACTTTCTGGGGCGCGGTCCGTGTTATGGAGTAACTAAAGTATCCCTGCACTTACAGTGCACTTGTTTCATTGTTTCTTGCAAAAACCTGACATGTTGCCTGCAAATTGTACGCAAGTACAGGGTATTTGTGCCTTATTTGTGGGTCGTGTTATAAAGTGTTACCCAAGTTTAACCAGACATAATGGTGGCTGATTCTTATTTTGAGGTGAAAGACAAACGACTGGAGGTCCATTGTGCGTCAAAACAATGACTTTATTTACACGTGTGGGGAAGATGAGCTCTGCAAAACATCAGCCTCGATCTCCCCAGAACAATAAACGAGCAGTCGTATTTATAACATCAGGGTATCAGGAAATATAACGCCGCTTGTGCGTCCAAGCAGATAGATAAAATGCATCAGTTCCAGTAATCCCAAGCTTGGACACATTCAAAAAAGAACAGTTCCTTCCCGCCAGATGCTTCCTGTTATTTCATTTACTGCACTTCACTTATCTGTGGAACTAAACTGTCACGTACGCAGGTAAAACAACTTTGCAGTTTCGAGCAAAACAAATCTAGATACTGTGTATGTGTGTACAGGCAGCCTATGTGTGTCATGACCTCACTCGACAAACAAAGACATTTTAGAAGTATATTTCCTGACTTATTCTGAGTCATCTGTTACCAGGCAAACTCCAATGCAGCAGGCTGCTGAGTGCACACAGGCCTGTATTCTGTTTCTGTATAATATGTGGTGTATTGTAAGCATGTATGCAATCCTTTCATAGCTTGGATCACTTTAAATTGCTCAATAGATCAGCCAGACGTGAAGCTTCAGACCATCATCAATTAACTGACCGAGCTTCAACTCTTTAATTAGCACAAAAATGCAATGTTTATAACATGATTACAGTTGCACCTGCAATGAAAGATTATTGTGTAATTAACAGCTGAAATACAGACTTTAATGTAACATCAACAGCTTCAATAACTGCTCTGATGAAATGATAATGATAAACGACAAGTAATGCAACAGTAATGATAATGGTTATGAATAGTAACAGTAAAATCATTTTCTAATCTCCACACTGACAAGGAACAGAAGAGCACAGGTGTGATAGATGTGATAGGAACATGCTCCTTGTTATCTAAAATATAACCGGATGGTGGCGTAAATTCTCGACCATCTCACACTTCTGTTTAATCAGTTTTCTGTTTGACGTTTATTCAGCTGTGTGAAAACCCGGAGGAACCCTCCCGAGGGATTAATAAAGTTTTATTTAATCTAATCTAATAACTTCAATCTCAGCCAAACTGATTTACTCATGAACAAATAAAACACTGTAAAAAGCCAAACAATAACATTTTTAAGTTATCAAAGTGACTTATATATCATGTTTAACCTGAGTAGCGAAAGACTGCGGTCTTCACTGTTCTCGCCGGCTCAGATATTTGAAGTTTACACAGCTACATTCTCGCCTGAAAATATGCTAAAAGTTCATTTTGCGACTCAGAAAGAGAAATAAGATTAATATTAAAGCTAAGTAAATACCGCCATTGTTGTAAACTGGAATTGGCTGGCCCGTGCTATGAATTCTGGCATATGGTTTTTCAATTTTGTTGTTCGGGTGGAAAATCAGGAGAAATTCAGAAGAATGGTGGCTTCGGGAGATTTTTGGGAGGGGCACTGAAATTCGGGATTCTCGGAAAAATCGGGAGGGTTGGCATGTATGCCCAGTGGTAACAGGCTTGAAACAGACTTACCACACACAATAATAGTGGGTGTCAGAGGCACTTGCTCCAGTTGTACCTCATCTGCCAGACATGTGTCTTCAACACAGACTCCTCCTTCTCTTCAAAGTAGCTGAGCAGAAGCAGGACCATCTCTTTCACATCATCTGAGCAGCCACTCTGCGGTCCCTGCATCCTCTGAAGCCTTGCATAAGTCTGAAGGAACGTCTTGCTTTTGCTGACAGCAACTGTGGTCATGTAGTCCAGAAGCCTTTTCCTCTTCAAATCCAAATTTTGTGTGAATGTCTCTTTGAGGTCAATCCCAGTAAGTTGAAGTGGACAGACATGCCAAGTTCATCAAACCAAAATGGCATTTGATATTTTCCCCTGATTGACATGTTGACGCTGTGTGTAATAAGTGGACTTCATTAGACTTTTTACCTCTTCTTGATTGGCATCAGCTTGCTGGAACATCACCTTGAGTTTTTCCATCTTTTGCTGTTGGCTCTCTGAAGTTTCTTCAAGAAGCAGAAATTCTACATCCCACTGAATGCTCCCGTATGTATCCTGCATTGCTGCTCTTTCTTCTAATGGGATCTCGTCTGTGTGGTCTGAGTCAGTCTGATGTTTTCTTTTTCTTATTTTGGGTGTTGAAGTGCGCCTTACATTTTCAATTCTGTTCTGCAACGGTTTGATATGGGTAAGGTAGCCTGCGCCAACAATATCACCCTCTATTACATCTTGCAGAGAATTGGGATATTTTGCCACCATTTTTTTTTGCAATGTCAATTGAATGTTTTCTACCTACATGAGGGCATTTTTCCATCATCTCAGTCACAACAATCCGGACCATTTGCCTCCTCATTTTGGGCGAGGCCTTTTCCCCTCTCAAGAAAAAGCATCACTTCTGCAGGAAGTTTACTCCATGGAATTTCAAAGTTGTCATCCCAATGTGTGTGACATCCTGGGCTGCTGGAGGAGGTCGACGATAGACTTTGGGGTGAAACAGAGAGCAATGACAGGGTGGGTGAGGCTTCCACAGATGATAGCGAGCTGTTCTCTGGAGTTTGGGCTTTAAATTACAAAAAAAATACAATTATGATTCACACTGTATGTCTGTCCATGACCATCTCTACTTTTGATTTTGAATAGTTGTCTGTTGTTTTTACTTACATTTCTGTTTCCAAGCAGAAAGAAGCTTTCTTGCTTGTACAGGTCTCAATGCTGTCATCAAATCTGCCTCCATTACCAAGCGTAGATCATCACTTGTCTCAACTCCAATGGACTGCAAGTGCTCTTCCAGACCAAAATCTCATATCCCGATATAAGAATTCTATCGTCCGATAGGGATATAAATCACAAAAATGTAACATTTTCTGTAAATTCTGTGAATCTCGGGCAGCTCGACTTGCGTGAAGTGTTTCCAGCTGCGCGTCATGTAGCTGGAGTCGAGTGTTTTAACCGATGCATGAAACGATACATTTGTAGACATAAGTTGTAACGGCCTCCGTTTTCTTTGTGAGTATTTATTACACGGCGTGCTGCGGGGAAAAGCCTGTTTTAACGTTTGAGTCTAAGGTCTATTTTTTAGCACCTGGCTGCTCTTTTTTACTTCTCATCCGTAAATAATCTGCTCTTTCACGTGATTCCGTTTATTTTGAAAAGTCTCAACAGGATCTTGAGCTTTATTGTGAAAGGTTTATGTGGAACATAAACAAGCGGACACGCGATGGCGTTACCGTCGTTGTTGCAAACCACAACGCATAAAAACAGGCACTTGTCCGTCCGTAGTGTGGTTATATTAAATATAAGAGAAAGAGAGAACTTTAAGAAATTAATATAGCCACTACAGTGACCATCAAAACGATGAAAAAATATTGCCGTAAACAGTTTATTTTGCGACACCACAAAACAAACGATAGCGTAAAATGAAACTATAGACGTTGTTATATCGTCATCCGATATATATCGTTATATCGAACAGCCCTATTTTCCAGGATGTTTTTGTTCACCGCTTGAAGCTCTGGTAGGACTTCCGTGATGGCGACATCAAGGAAGGTTCGCTCGGAGTCACTCATACTTGCACTGAAGAAGAAATGCCACCTCCAAACAAAATAGAAAATCACATACAGTTCATACACTTAATGGAGCAGGGTATGGATCAGGTAACACTTATATTAATGTTAAACTATTTACAGTGAGAAGTGAGCTATTAGTTGGACATTATTTTGCCACAATACTGTGCTTTAGTGGAATGACTCTGTAACCTTCAAGAATGTATGATACCAAAGGATAGAAATCAGGCAGGTCATTAATGTTGATACACTGTAACCCAAGACTGTCCTTTGTCACAGAATACAGACGGTATTCGGAGAGGAAGATGCCTTTGTGGATATCCATTAGAACAAACACAGATGTGTCATTTTGAATCAAGATGAGTAGAAGTTCACCAAACTTCATACACTCGTCATTTTTGTCCCTTTTTATATGCAGTGCCCTTGTACTGAATGTCTGTGGTAATTGTGGTATTGCTTTCTGAAAAAGCTAACTCCCTGACTGCATGCTGAATAGTGTGACTGTAGAGGTTGGGATAAAACACACAGCTCTCCTTCACTTGCAGCATTTCACGGCATTCTTGCCCAGCTAAAAGATAAGCCTGATACATCTGATGACGTGTTGACAAAGTTTGACACATATTTTTGAAACTTTTCAAGTGTCTGGCACATCTTTTGAAGTAACTGTGTTTACATTCGAACCTAGGCGTCCATAACCTCATCAATGGACCAAATTTCAACAACAGTGCTGAATAATGGTGCAAATAGTGGTAGTATGGCCACAACACCTCACTCTTGGAGCACTTTTTTGCCACATGTATCGCAAACCAGGTCTCAGCTGTTTGTGGAGGTAAAATAAGTCCGCACATGACTCCAATTACGCTCAGCCATTGCTGTGAGTGCGCACACCAAGGGGCTGCGAGACATTTATACAGGTGTATTTCGCGCATGACTATTAAAGGCGGAAGAGGAAGTAGTTCCTTTGAATGTAGACAATCCGAATGTTATAGTTTCTTTCCACTGTGTTCCTGTTAATGATAAACTACAAATTTACCCTAAATTACTAAAATATCGACATTTTAATGTGAGAATCGATTCTAGAACATAAATGATTGGTATCGGAGGAATCGATATTTCAGGATCGATCCGCACATCACTAGCCTATAGCTTACAGCTCTGTGGAGAGGAGGCACCATAGAAATCCTATGGGAGGCACCGTAAGTTTGTTTAGCTTGTAATAATGAGACATTGCTAACCTAACCCAAAACAGTAGTCTAGTCTAAGTATCACACTGCAATTAAAAGAAACATAAAGAATACAAGCATTATGACTGAACAGAAGCATTACTTAGGCGTTAAATAATAATTTCTTATAGGTTACTCTACAATAGGCTGCAAATAGTCCAAATGATTTAAAAAAAAAAAAAAACCAAACACATAATGTAAACAATTGTAATTGTATATTTTCATGTAGGCTATAAATAGAGAGGCAACCACTCAGGTTCACAATGACATCCTCTGTGAAAACCTTTTTATTAGTCCCATCCCTGAATTTGCATCGTTTCATGAATCATGTTAAAAGTGGGTCCAGTACATCCATGCAGTATAAACTTGTAAAGTGACTTACATATAATTCTTGTATTTTTAAAAACAACTGACTAAAACTATAATTTTTACAATATTAGCATGTCAAATTAACATAATTGTTTTGTTATGAGTACTGTTTTTGTAGTTTTAACCAATAAATTTGATTCTAATCACACATTGATGTTGTAAATATAACAAAAACATTATATTTAATATTTTACAAAAGTCCACTGTGATTGAAGCAGAAAAATTGTGTTTTTGAGTTTACTAATCTTTTCTGTAGGGATTTTACATGGTTTTTATGTCAAATTCGCTGCCATTTTTTACAGTGTAGAGCACAGGTCAGGAAACGAGACACAGGCGCAGACGATCTGGAATCATGGGAAGATAGAAGGAAGCAAAGCTCAACGCAAGACTCCAAAGAAACCATCTGACAAACTACAATAAGCAGCCAGAAAAATCATAATTAAGCATGAATACAAAAAAAGTCAGAGTCAACAGTCAACACAATAGGACAAAGGCACAAATAAAAGACGAGGCAGAGGAAAGAACAGATAGGAAAACAGTGAGAGGAACTACACATAATAAGACAGAAAATGAAGCTGAAAACCAAAGATTCAGAACAAACATTAAAACCAGAATCCATCTCAACAGGCAATCAAGGTCCAAGAACACAATAAAACACAGTATGCACTGGAAATATGAGGAAAAGTAAGCAGAACTCCAAAACTCTGGATACGAATCAGACTCAGACCCACATTCTTATTGTTTATCTTCTGCACTTACTTCCAATATCATTTGTGAATATAATAAACTTCTGTTCGGCTCAAAGAAACTGATGAACCCTGCAAAACAATAGCAACCAAAAAGTTTATTTCTCTGAATTCAACCTGAAATTTATTCACCTTTGTTTCATTTAGAACATTCATCAAAACAAAGCCAAAAAAAAGAATGTGCTTTAAAACAGAGAAATAACATCACGATAAGGCTCGCATTATGTCTGATAGAGATGCACCGATGGCTTCTATATCGCTCTAGATTAGAAAAGCCTCTGTTCTTTATATATATATATATATATATATATATATATATATATATAAGATAAAAGCTTATCTAACTGTTGCACTCAGATTAAGTCACGCTGGATACAGATTTTACACGAAATGTAAATGCAAAGAAAAAGTGAGGACTAACCCGACACACGTTTAGCATTTAAAGTGCTGTACGTCCTTTGATGTAGCTTCCTAACTATGGTAATACTTTTTATTTTCCAGCAGGGAGAAATCATGACAGCTGTTCTTCACTGACTCAGCTGAGGCACATCAGAGGCTCTTTATACACCAAGAAGAGGATATCACCACGTCCTCAGGAGGTAACCCCAAATGAATGAAGCCACTATAAAGGGGGATTTTAAATTTTATTTTTTAAAGATTTATTTTGTACATCACTTGGATACTTGCCTTAAGTATGAGTCAAGAGTGAATTTACTAAAGAGGTGATTATGAAAGTGGGAGGATTTCTGTAAAGTTTTATGCACATATTTGCCTTATCCGACAATTACATTTGCCAACATGATGCAAATGTTAATAGGAAATGTAAAGTTACACTTTTGAAAACATCCATCAATTACAATTATTATAAACACTCTCTACTTTTAAGCTTAGGATTACATTTTCCTTTTGGAGAAAGCTTAAAGTTAGGGTGGGATCAGCTGACCCTGACCATTGTAACACTGATGAAGCGCCAATGAATCAATACAGGCTGGTATTGAGTGAAATACTATGGTTATTATTAATCAGAAGATTTAGGAATGCAACTGGAGCTGATGGGCAGTAATTAATAAATACACACAACACAAAATGCTTTTGCAGGTACCATGTATTTGACCAAACCCCAAAGAAAAATAACAAGAAAAGAAAAGGAAAACTTAAATAATCACTCCTGCTGCAGCTATTCAATTAATCAAAAACCCAGTGGGGGTGCACAAAAACAACTAAGCAAATTCTCCTGGCTTATACCAACCAATATAGAAAACAGTTCCCCATAAACAACACATGTTAACATCAAAAACACTGATCCACACTGGAGTCCATGACTTTTATCTGAATGTCCATGAGAGATGTCCAAGCGCTATTGTCCATAAATGGGGGGGGAATGGTGTGTATGATTGTGGAAATCAGTGTATTTGGAAAACGGGGACAGAGCGTCGTCTTTGATAGCTTCCTACCCAACCAGTGGAAGCTTCAATTGCAGAATGAGTCCTGCTCCTAGCCGTTCATTGACTCGCCATCCTTTTTCATACCCGAAAAGGGTTCACCTGGCCTGCATTAAATAAACAAGGCCAAAAAGAAATCACAAGAATAATACAAAAATGTCAGCCAATTAAGCTAAACACATTAAGTTATTCTTGTTCCTGTGTACACAAATAAACAAACAGTATATTTAACCAATAAAGATTTAACTGAAACATTTCAACTGCTATATACATACTCTATAGCTTCACAGCATTTTTTATTCAACAAATATCGGTCAAATCAAAATCAAATTGTTTGGACCGGCAGCAACCAATGAGCGTCAGCTGGTAGCAATACAAACAGTCAATTAAAAGTTCAAACTCACCAATTCCGTTCTGTTCAGTGCACAACAACACTATGGCTCTGGCTCACAGTAACCAGCATCTAAGTTGCATAAGTTAGTGGGTGTTAAAAGAAATGCATTAAAACGGGAAAAGCAAGTGTTTGCCAACACAAACCTGCAACAGCTCTGTCACCTGGCTTGCCTCCACGCATCTGACAGGAGGAAGCCGGGACAGGCTTACTATGACCCACATGCCGTCCGAGTGGCTGAGCAAAGACCTGGACTGCTGTGGGAATTCCGACGATGCACTGTTTCTTCTTCACTCACGTCTTTTCACGGCCCATGCATTTATACACAACTCTGCATTTAATCACTGGTTATTATTATCCTCTGGCTCTCTGCCACAGTGATTCTTTTGCCTTGTCTTCCCTCTCTCACCTCCACCCGGTGGCAGATGGCCACCCTTGCCTGAGCCTGGTCCTGCTGGAGGTTTCTGTCTTTTAAAGGGAGTTTTTTCCCCACTCTCACCAAGTGCTTGCTCATTGGGGCGTCATCTGATTGTTGGAGTTTTCTCAGTTTTCTTTGTATTATTGTAGGTTCTTTACCTTTAAATACAAATCAAAAACAATGTTGGAGGTGAGCATTGTTGTGATTCGGTGTTATATAAATAAAATTGGATTGGACTAGATTATTGCACCGTCTTGACTAAGTACATTTCAAGTTATACATGTTGCATATGGCAAATATACTCATAATATACAAAGTGTGAGGAAAAAATGTGAGAAATTGACTCTCATGTTCAGGAGCATCGCGTGGCAGTCTGCCCTGTTCTCCGTGCAGCTGCTATTTTTAGATTTCTCACTTGACGTCTTGTTATGTTCCCATGTGTGCCTCTGAGATGTGTGCTGGATCTCTTCCACTGTGTCAAATGGCGACCCTTCAACTTGATTTTCATTTTTCGTGAAGTGGACAAAGTTGCTGGGAGGCAAATCTGATGAGTGGTCCAGGTGGTGAGCAAAGATTGTTTGTATGGCCAAAAAAACTCCTGCATTTTAGACGCGCGCTGAGCTGGCACGAGATGACAGGTTGGCATGCACCGCAGGTCAGAGCTGTTCCTCTGGATGTTCTCCCTCACATGCCTCAGGTCAGTACAGTAGAGGCTATCCTGGGGGATGACTTTATGGTGAATAGTATGAGAAATATTGAGAAAAATGACAAATTCTCTCCCAGCACATGAAATTCCAATCAGTTTCAGTTGGAAGCACAAGTTGCCTTTGCTGTCTGTGCAAGTTTTTGGTCTGTGGTGAAATCTCAGCACACACTGTGTGAGTGATCAAAACAGGACTTCCAGGGAGAGATATAAAAATTGGAGTCACGCTGGAAGCTCCCTGCGCATGGAACAAAAGCTCACGCTGCATGGGATCTACATAATCCAAATCAGATATGGCTTTTGACTCTTTTGGGCCTTTTCTCTGAGCCTTTTGAATACAAGCAGCATATGAAATGCTATAGCATTAACATTAAATTATAGTGTGTAGGTATGAGCAGGTTGAAGTGATGGTTTCTCCAACTGTGTTGGAGTTTTCTGAAGGAAACCCGAAGATTTCACATGGAGTTAGGGCTGGGCGATAATCGAGTTTTTAAAAAAATATCGATATATTTTCATACGAGATATAAGATGTGACAATATCCTTTATATCTTTATATCGATATAGTCTATGTTACGTTATAATTATACTTGTGGGGCCACAAGTTTGCCTCTCTTTCGTCCACTTTTGTCTCTACGCAACGTTACTCGGCCTCGCCTCTCCTTCACTGAACACAACTCCCCCTCCTCCCCCATAGCTTCACCTGCAGGCAGCGACAAGATGGACACGGCAAATCTCCGTTAGCGAGTTGTGGGGTTGGACGGCGTCAACGTGTTAGCGAGCTAACCGCGCTAACGAGCTAACCATGCTAACGACATGCAGCCCACAGGGGCTGCACGGCCTAAAATCCCTTCATTTTCTCAAAAGTTGACAGCGCGCCTTATGTATGAATTCTGGTTGTGCTTACTCACCGCGAACCGATTTTATGTGGTACATATACAAACGTATATACAAATGAAACTTCAATACAATTATAGGAATGCAAAACAGCATCCTATTATTCTGTATATTAGCTCAGCGGTCCCCAACCCTTTTTGCACCATGGACCGGTTTATGTCCGACAACATTTTCACGGACCGGCCTTTAAGGTGTTGCGGATAAATACAACAAAATAAAACCATTAGCGGTAACAAAAAAAAAGAAGATTTTGGTACTGGGGAAACAGAGTTGACAATAAAAACTGATAAAAAAACTGAACAACGCGGCCCTGTACCAAAGACTCCGGTCCATGGCCCGGGGGTTGGGGACCTCTGTATTAACTGAATTTGGCACAAACTGCTCCTTAAATAACTTTTTAATAGACAGAGACATTTTACAACATGGTGCTCAAAATCAGAATAAAGCGTGTGTGACAACAGACTGAGCTTCCATTCAGGCAACAGTGCGGTGCAGCGTATGTTACACTGCTGAAATGATGGGCCAACTCATCTCCCGTGCAACATATTTAGTTTTACAGAAAACTGTAAAAACAGAAAAATATGACAATCAGTTCTCTTTGGCACGCAGGCCGTACGCTGCCTCTTCACCACTGACACTACTTCTTCTAGTGTAGCTGACATTACTTTATACAAGTAACTTATACAGTTTAATATTCACATGCACCACTCTTATAAACAGCTTAAATCACAAAAATACATTTTACTATACGCATGAATAACATAGTGAACTCTCATTAGTTTTACCTTGTTTTTACTACTGTTTTAATCTATTTATGAACCTGTCTTCTTAACTGTATTTATCAAACTGATCTCTTTCAAATAAATGTTTTTCTTAACATATTTTTATAGCATTCACTCTTCATGAACTAAACATAAAGCAATTCACATTTTCTCTTATTGTGCAAAACATATATATTGCGACTTTAACCCAAAAATACACCTGCAATGAACTCACAAGCTTTAGGTACAGTCTAACACTTGGATCGGAACAGGCTAACAACTGGACCAACTTGGAAATTAGCTCTTTAGCTTAACATTCACCACAAACAAGACATTTATCATTAATCGCCACTGCTGTCTGTCACTTTTAGAACCTCTGTTTTATATTACCAACCACCCAGCTTACCTGTAAAGACAGAAATATGTCTGATTAATCCGTTCTTTCGGCGCGCGGGCCGTACGCTGCCTCTTCACCACTGACACTACTTCTTCTAGTGTAGCGTCAGCTACCGATGCGTACAGGACTGAGCGCCCTCTGCTGGTGGAACTTATACAACAGTAAAACTGACATTACAGTGGCCTTACTAAAAGAAAATGTCTCTGAGCATCAAATAAAAGGGGGGGCTACTATTTTCATGTCTCTGTCTTTAACATAGTGCCACACGTACCTCAGGGGTGTCCAACTCCAGTCCTCGAGAGCTACTGTCCTGCAGCTTTTAGATGCATCCTTGTTCCGACATACGTCAATCAAATGAATGGCTTGTTACCAGGCCTTTGCTAAACTTGATGGCATTCTGAAGAGGTAATCCCATCATTTGATTCAGCTGTGTTAGAGTAGCTGCAGGACAGTAGCTCTTGAGGACTGGAGCTGGACACCCCTGGCTTACCTAATGAGGCTTGTTTGTCAACCAGTGACTTTTCCAGCAGCTCTGATCAAAGTTACTATAGTTAACTAAAATAAACCAATGCAAACTAAACTAGATTTGAGTGCAAAACCAAGAAAAGTACTTCAAGTAATAAAGAAAACTTTACAGATTATTTAATTCTTGTTGATGTGGCTAAAAATGTATCAAGACTGAGAGAATCTAAACGAAAAACCCTGAAACTATGTGATGTTTGCACTCCATCTGCATGGTTTTCCTCAAGCAATTTAAATGCTGAGTCAAACTGTCCTTATACATTTACTCAGGCTCGGCGCTGCTCGCTCTGCTTCCATCTTGAGCAGCTTGGTCACAAATCTTTCTCTTCAGCATCGTGGCCTCTGCTGTTCACCCCGTGTAGACTCTATCAATAATAGACTTGACCTTTTGTTTGAGCAATTAACCTCAACTATCACCTCTCATTTGATGTTTATCGACTCGCTAGCAAAATGCAGTCTTGGGAAACATACAGGGAATTATTGAAATTAATCTGGAGCATGAGTGGAGCTGTGATCTGTCGTCAGCTGAAGGTCGAGTGAACTGGTTGAGCGCCGTATCCATTTCATGTAATTATGCATGCATTGATTGGCTGCATTGACAAGCTTACAGTAACTACTGGAGCTAAATTAAAGAGGTTAATTAACATGAACAGATTTTAGCATATGCCAATATGTAATGATGTGAAAAAAGCTGAGTGGGTAGAGGTGTAGCAGTTGATTTTATGGTCACCGTGCTTTCCACTTCATCAGTTTGTGCAGCTCACTCCCTTTTCCTCTTGCATTTTTACACCTGCATCTCACTTCCCCCCTTCTCCATCTTCCTTGAGTGTGTTACCATCTTTGCATCCTTGTATCCTGGCATGCTTATTCATCTTCCTTTAAAAAGAAGCCACGTTGACCCAATTAGATGAACAATTTAATCTGATGTGAAGCGAGGACATCGGTGGTTTCTACAGAGATTGCATCCTTAATCAGTTTTTTTTAGATGCGCCAGTAAAAATATCATATTTTTTTTCTCTCCCCCGAGGCAGTGGCAGCTAAACAGGACACACAGTACTATGTACCATCCCGGTTTAATTTCAGCAAACACCATTTAGGCTGTGTAAGTGTGATTGCTGCTGTCAGTCACCTCTAAGCTGTTTGAAGGGGAAAAAGTTGCGGAAAAAAGTCCTGAAACAGTCGCATTTATCTTTATTCAGTAATGTTCTCAGTGCACTTAGTCCTGCACAAAAGACCGGTGCACTGTGAATCATAACATTTTAATACAAAGACTACTAAAGGAAATGTGCGGCAATTGTTAGAGTCGTATCTATTTGACAGATTTCAACTTGTGCAGGTAAATAAGTAGTCTTAAGTTATTATTATTATTATTATTATTATTATGTTGTGCTATTAGAAAACACTGCTGTTGTGATTTGCCACTATATAAATAAAATTGAATTGAATTGCATACATTTTCATTGCTATGCAGATGATACCCATCTCTATATATCTATACATGAAATCAGATAGCACAAATCATTTCAATTACAGGCATGTTTTAAAGACGTAAAGGTCTCAATGTCCCATAATTTCCTTCAACTAAATTCAGACAAAGCTGAGGTTTTTGTACTGGCCTGGAAAATCTTAGGAATGTCGTTTTTGACCAGGTTATGTCCTTCAATGCGTATATTAAATGCTCTTCATTAAGCATTGGTTTCATCTCCATCATGTCTGATGCTATTCATAGCCCGCCCTCATCCACCCACCTTTTTGTCAAGTCTTTGGTCGTAGGGTATTAGCATTTTTTTTTCTTTGGCTTCTTGCTCAAAGATACTCCACACGATAGAGCACTGAGCTCTGCATTTAATCATTAGTTACTATTAACCTCTGGTTTTATTCCACAAAATGTCTTTGTCCTGTTCTCCTCCCCTCACTCCCAACCAACAGATGGTTACCCCCCTCTTACTGGCGGTTTCTTCCTGTTAAAAGGGAGTTTTTCCTTTCCACTGTCACCAAAGTGCTTGCTCATAGAGCGATCTTTTTCTATATAATTTTAGAGTCTTACAGTATAAAGCACATTGACACAACTGTTGTTGTGATTTGATGATGATATATAAAATTGAATTGAACTGAATTAAGCTTATATGAATCAAACCTAAGTCATTAGTCAATAGCCAATGTGTTTCCAGGTTGACATTTCACAAAATAATTTTCATCTAATTTCCCCAAAAACATTGTTGACCTTCTCCATCTTTTTTTAGCTGTTGTATTTTGTTACTCAGGCAGAATAAAATAAATGTAACTCCAGTCCAATAAAGGTCTGTGTTGTGGCTTTTGAATCTTAAATCAACTTGTTGTCCTTTTGATATCTTTTTAATAAAAGAGCAGACAGCAGTGGTGACTTGAGCCATCCACTTACTAAACACCCATCTGCCAGTATTCTGACACGCTCATAAGTATTTGAAGAGAAAAACACAAGTGACAAAGATCCTCTGTGGCATTGCGCCTAAACCGGCGTCCCCAGCCAGTCACCGTGGTGATAACCAGTAAACAGATTTGACAGCTTTCGGCAAGATGGGCCCTCAGTTGCAGATTTTAATCTCCCCAGGCGAGCTCTGGCCTGCCTGCTCACCTATTTGTGTTTGCTCTTAAAAAAGCCCCAACAGCTCAACATAACATAGAAAAAGCTCAGTATAATTCTGCCTCTTTGAAAGACCGCATCTTTTTAATTCTCTGCTAAGTGGGATGAGGAATAGAGGGATGAGAGGAGGATAAGGTGAAGAGAAACATGCCAGTGTTCTACTTCTTCTTTTTTCCCCCACCCAGTTGTGGTCTGTCTCTCTGTATGGTATATATGTCTCTCTTCCCTAAATCTTTCCCTCCTCCTCCTCCTCCCTGCTTCCTCAGTAATGAGCAGAGCAGTGCAGAGATTTTAGCAGCCTTCTTCTCATTCCTCCTCCTCCCTCAGCCAAAAATGGAGCGGAGTCTCTCTGGGAGAAGAGAAAAGCAGAAAGCTGTTTACTTGGTTTTCACTCTCATTATCTGCAGAACCGAAGGTCAGCCTGTCAATACACCCGGGCATGTTGGTCTTTAGAAGATGGGTCTTTCAAAAAAAATTGTGAATATAAAATAAAAAATTAGCTGCACTTCTGCCATAATCTTTAATGTCAAGCTGCAGGCTCAACAAGTTTCACTCGAAATGCACTGAGGTGGAAAGACTGGGGAAAGGGTATGTTTTGAATAGGAAAACAGCGAAGTGATGAGTTGCATGTTGATTAGCTACTTATCCACCACTGACAGAGTTTGACAAATTTCTCAAATATCAACTTTTGCATATTTATACAGACAGCAGATAACTTTCTTTCCTTTTTTATTGGTTCCTGAAAGTCAAAACACTCCCCTGGGAGGCTGGGGTATGCCGCGATTGGCTGAAATGCCAGAACAAGTGTTCACGACTTAAATAAATCATTTGTTCATGCGTCAGTTGCCAAGTTGTGGCTATAAAGATATTTATTTTAATGCACAATGCCTAGTACATCTCCAGTGCATGGCTCCAGTGCAGACCTGGTTTCCATCCACCTGTTCTTAGTTCCCTTCATTTCAAGAACAGCTGTTCCTGTTCCCTGGCATGACTCCTTTTAATATATAATTATGTACAGGCAAGTATGTCTGCCACCAAGAAAACATGCTGCTTTAAAAAAATCACAGACCCTAAATGACTCTCACTCAGTTTCACAGCAGTGTTTATGACAAAGCTGTAGTCATTCTTTTAAAAGTTTTTCTTTTAAGCTGCCAGAAACAGGACAAATGCACAACTGATTTCTTTTTTCATCTGTCACTGAAAACACAATAGCATGTTTAGCAAGTTTCGATGCTGCTTCCTAGTAATTCGTAACTCTTAAAATTCTTGTGGCCTCCAGCTATCAACAAAAGCACTCCGGTGTCTGTGGAAAACACTCTAACAAGTGTTGCAATGGGTTGATTTTGGCTGTTTGTGACAATAATTGTGAAATCAGACACTTTGGTGTGTGCATGTAAGCACAAAAGAACTGCAAAAAATAAATAAATAAATAAAACTACAACAAGGAAACAACAAACATGAACATTTAAGATTTTTTTGCAAAAATCTTTTTTTATAAAATGCGTCCCGTTGCTTTAGCTGTTCACACAGCTTCACAGGTGCTACTGTAAATTTCTTAGATCTGAGAGTAATAAGGAGCTGCAGAAAGTTAGAGGAAAGAAAAACAATCCAGGCAAGTAGAGTATAACATCAAGTTCACATCATAACATCACTTTTTATTTACTGATTTGTGGATTTGACCCACAGTGGCTGGATAAACGTACCTAACTCAGGCATAATGAGGAGGAAATAACATGACACTGCAAGCAGCTCGCTGTTGACATGTGAGGTATCGATCCACAATCTACACACTAGCTTCAAAAGTGGACCACAAAGCTCATGAAGCCTCCTTCAAAATGATGTATGAATGCCTCAAGCAGAACTGGCTCCACCACATTAGCCACGAGCCCATTATTTGCTTATACAAGTGACTGGGCTGTTCTTATTTTGATTGTCTGAATGTAAATTTTGCAGCCATTTAATTACATGATAGTAAATTTAACATCACTACATAATTACTGTCAAGCAGGCCAGCCTTATTTCTTTTCAGCATCAACACAGGAGGTATAGGCATCCACAGTATTGATTAAATGGTAAAGAGCATCAGGCAGATTTTGCATGACGAGCAGGCAGGGATATCAAAGTCCACAGTTTGGGGATTAGTGATGAAGCTGGTAGCAGTGGGATCTCTGTCAACAATCAATGCATCTTGTTGTGCAGCTGAAATTTGTTTCTACAATTGCATGAATTCATTAAAGTAACTTAGGACACTGAGATTGATGGGGGACTGTTGCAGGGATCAATGTGATTGGTTTTACATTGAGAACAAATCACACAATACATGGAGAAAGCAAAGGCAATCTAAACGAAGTTAGACCTACATAAAAAGTGAGACTGTTAAAATAGCTTTAACCACAATAGCCTTGTATAACCTTGGTGCATTGGAGTTGGAGAGACCACGCTGCCAGACAGTCCATCATTCTCCATGAGAGGAATACAGTTATTAACTTCTGAAATCCACATCCAGTTGACAATGGTAGATGTGACTTCCAGTTCATTGTCATTTTTTTGGCAGTGAGCAGTAGAATTTCTGTAAGCCTGATGGCTTACAGAAAAGAGGCAAAGGGACTCTGGCAACCTCTCAGGTTGCCCAAGAGGTAATTTACAGGATCTAGAGGAAAGGTAACCCCATAAATCTTAGATTTTAAAACCTCACAGACGCTGCCAAAACGTTGTAATTTACTATACTGCCAAGTGGAGTAAAGGAACGTTTCCTCAGCCAGATCACATCTGAAAATGAAGGTGATGATTTACTGTTCAATCTGCTGGTAGTGACCAAAAGAAATAAAAAACATAGATTCAAGAACATAGACTCTGAAGGGTTTCTAGGGTTAATTCAGAAGTCATTCAGGAGGGGCTCCTCTGCTACTTCTCTGCATCATGTTAGTTTTATGGTATCACCGTTCTGTCTATTTGCATAGGTATTTGCCTGGCAGGGGTTGGGAACTCCAGGCCTCAAGGACCAGTGTCCTGCAGGTTTTAGATATCACACCTAAAACCTGCAGGACACCAGCCTTTGGAGTGGGGTGTCATCCTTTGCAAAAGTGTTACTGCGCAGTTCTCTAAGAAAAAAAACCAACAGCATGATGCTTTTGGAGGCCAAATGCTGACTGGCTGACACGCCAATTGGAACTTGGAAGGGAGTGAAAGTGGTATTCACTGGAAACATGAAAAAATGAAAAAACACAGATTTTTTTAAAAAAAAATAGAGCGTTTAAAGCAAAGATGGTGGATGTGGACCAGCTTTCCATAACTTCATATGGGCTGCCAACACACTGCCAATACAGAACCATATTCAGCCCATTAGAAGAAGCCAGTTAATGTGGTTTGAGCATCTAAACTTACTGGATGTTTTCCAGATATGCATTTACACAAGTATGTCAAAACGGAAGAAGACCCCAGGGCTGATACCATACTGAGACTGATTGGAAATGAAAAGATATTTAAAAAGTAGCCTTCATTCACTAACTACAAACATTTGGTTATGGTTATTATGTTGTTTCTTACCTTTAATTTATTTGATGAGACTTCCATAGTGATCATATGAAACTGTTTCAGAGAGAAAAGGGAAGGTGGAGATAAACTAACTACCCTGTGTCGTGTACACTGCCTTGTTTTGGAAGTGTCACACTGCATTTAAAGGCAGAGGGGTTTTACTAGAAGGTGGTGGACGGACTCAGGCACAGACTGAGGTAGCACGGTTCAACAACACTTTATTAAACACTCCGATGCGCTATGTACACGTGATGGGGGGGAACACCAGAGTCCCGGGGATCAATAGGGGGGAAACACACTTCTTCACACTTGCTCCGCTCCTTGTCCAAACACTCCTCACACGAGCAACCCACTCACGGGTCCAGGAGTCAAAACGGGCGGGTCCAGATAAACCTATAAACACAGACGAGGGTAAGTCGGCGGCAAGCACGGGAACAACTGAGCCAGGCAATACTGACGAGGGTCACTCAATATTCCAGCGACGAATAGCTCAGAGCCCCAGCTTTAAGAAGAGCCAGAGATCAACTGCAATTCACTTGAGATCAGCTGCAGGTGCGTGGGCCAATCAGAGCTCCCGCCCAGGCAGACAGGTAGGAGAGAGAGAGAAACAACAAACACTTGTGGCCACACTGGGCTGGCCGGGGAGGCACAGGGACCATGACATTTGTCTAGAAAAAGGAGCAGTTATCTGTCAAATCAAGTCAAGTCAAACAGCAGAACCACCGCTTCAATTTGCATGAGCTTAAAAACATTTAAGTAAAAATTAAACAATGGATTTGAGTGAGAGTGGTGTGACATAACAGGGCAATCGTGTTGCAGTTGTAGTTGTTATGTAATAAACTTTAATAATATCAATATTGAATTGTGTAGCACAAAAAGGTTTGAAAGCAGGTCTTAACATAAGCACTGATTATGGAAGATGTAAGTGGTGCATTTGTGCTTAAATGCACCACTTACACTCAGCTAATCAAGCTCTAAAAAATGAATAAATTAATTAATTAGCTGAACAGCTTGAAAAACTTGATTCTTATATTTGTATATTAATACAAAATGTGAAGCTATGAAGTCCAACAGCTGTTCATGTGTAAAAGCAGGTGGACTAATGACACGCCACAGTATAAAGGACGCAAACGTTTACAAAACTTTATGGTCCACACAAGTAAAAGATGTTTGAGCAGTTCAGTGTCAAGAAAAACTTTAAATTCTTCTCTGGCAGTTCAATCTGCAGCAGCTTGCAGCAGTAGCATGTATTTACTGTTTCGAGTGCCTGAGGAAAACCTACTTTTGGGTATGATATTAGATAAAGTACCACCACTGGAGACACTGCACTAAAGACAATTTTCAAGGGAAAACATTTATGTGATAATTTGTTACTGTGTTATGACATTTTAAAGTTCAACAGAGGTTTGTTAGCATTGTAAAAGCTGCATTTTAACCTGTGGTGCACTTTCTTCAGCTTAGGCATTCAGAAATTTTGCAATATCATGCCTAATCAATATTAGAAGCAGCGCTAGAGAAGAACAAACAGTTGAATCACTGATTTGAAGGATTTTGCAGAGCTTTTGAAAGGCAACATAAAAAAGGCACGGTAAGTAACCAGCAGGGTTTTAATAGTTTTGCAATTTTCATTAGTTTTTATTTTTATTTAGTTTTGGCTTCAGATTTTCAATTTTATATCAGTTTTAATTAGTTTTTACCAATTGTTTGCTAGTTTAGTTTAGTTTTTATTTTTTTTGAAAATCCTTAGTTTCAGTTTAGTTTTGATTAGTTTCAGTTATAGTTTTAGTTGTGTTTGCAATAATTAAGTGTAACAAAATCCCAGTTTCATCATATCAGTCATTCTGCTCATCCTTGGGTATGTTGCTATTCCAGCTACCATACTGCACCCTGGACAGGTCGCCTGTCTGTCGCAGGGCTAACACGCAGAGACAGACAACTCACATTCCCACCTATGGGTTCTTTAAATAAATAAATAAAGGCAGATGAACAACCATTGATACCAGGCAACTATAAAATGTATATCTTGGCCCCAATGAGACTATTAACTCTCGCAGCACCGGGTGTTCGTAATTTTGGTTCAAGTGAATTGATAAACGTTTTGAAGGTAATTGACTCACACAGTTGTGTAGATATCCCCGTCCTGTTGTCTCGGGATGCATCACGCTGCCTTGCCTGGGGTTAGCTTCTGTTTTCTGGGGATGAGGGTTGAGTGTGCTCCCTTACCTTCTCAAGCTAAGCTAGGTTAGCCTTCTTGTGTGAGCTTTTCAAGTGCACTTTAAGGTTTGTGGGATTTTTTCCCTTTAGAAATGTCCCTCATAATTTGTCTCTTTCCACTACAAGACACTTGCTTTATCCAAAACACAGTCATATTCAAAGTAATCCCAAATGGACTCTGGCTCCTGACATGATTCTGCGCGTGGACGGAGCAGCAACACAGACGACTCGACTAACGTGCTGCCACCTGCTGGCATAATGAGACACAGCAAGAAAAAAATCTGTAAACTAAACTTCATTTTCACCCTTGACTCTTGTATGACACGCACACATCAATGAAAACTAAACACATTTTTGCTATAAATTCAGTTCATTTTAGTTAGTTTTGTGAACACTCATTCCAGTTTTAGTTAGTTTTCCTTTTTTTTGTTTTTGTTTTTATTTCCGTTAACGAAAATGTTTTTTCACTTCTAGTTTTCGTTATTTCGTTAGTTTTCGTTAACGATAATAACCTTGGTAACCAGCTGTTCAAAAACAAAGGCATTAACCTCATATCAGCTGTAAAAGGTGGAAATTGTAAAACTGCTCTGGGTTCAGGTGAAAGTTTGTCTCGTTTCTAACAAGTGAATCTAATTCAGTGTTGATGATTATTTTTCACCCCATTCTCGTCTCATTTAAATAACAACTGGCAAACATTCTTCATTACCATTTTTATTGCAAAATATCAGCAGGTATTTAATGACAACTTTGCCTTTTAATTTAACAAAGAATAAAATATAAAGTTATCATTTTGTTCTGTAACTAATACACAAATGAGCTGTAATCTATTGGGAAACAATGTAAACTGTAATCTAAGCAGAGTTTACAATAATCTAAGCAAGAATGAGATGAACTTTTCTTTTTTTAAAAATAATAAAATCCCTTAAAATGTATTTTGTATCCAGTAAAACCTTGCAAAGCCATTATTCATTATTATATTATGAGTTCTACAATCATGTGCTATTATAACGGCTTTACGCTTTTTTTTTATCTGTTGGAAAACAGGTGATTTATACACAGTGGCTGTTCTGGGGTTCGTTGAGGCCTCAGATAGAACATCACAGGGGCCCCAAATAGAGTTTGTTGCCATTAAGTTACAAACTGAACTGAAATAACAACAACAACAACAAAAAAAAACAGTATAATCAGTTAAAAGTAGAATTCTGAACCTGTAGTTAACATCATCTTTTGGTAGGTGTGCAGTATAACAATTCTGAGAAAGATAATAAAGTTAAAAGTAATAAACATGCTCAATAATGTCATATCATGTAAAATTTTCAGAACACTAACACGTTGATAGCATTAAATAAGAAAAAAGACAAACGACAAACAATAATTAAACCTCCAAAATAAATGATGCCAAAATGACTCCATTACTGCTATTTTACAAGACATTCATTCACTGTCTGTTTCAGTAACATTGCCCAAGACCAGGCTGACTAATATAAAGTTTTAATACTGAAACTACAAGCTTCTGTGTTCTTTCAGCCTGCCAGCTATGCTAACAGTTCCACTCAGTCACATAACAGACGGCAGGGGACACACCAGGCTAGCTCGCTAATTGTCATGGTCCTCCAGTCCCCATGGGCGTCTCTGCCGGTTCTCTCTGTTGCTCTCCATGCTTGGTCTCTCTCTCTCTCTCTCTTCCTTTCTGTCTCTCCTGTGTGTGTGTCTGGTTAACCCCACCTAAGGTGGGGTTAACCAGACAATAAAGCTCACCTGGGACAATAAAGCTTCATCTTGCTCACCTGTTCATCATCAGCTAATCTGCTGGCAGTCTACCTAAGCAGGAGCCAAACCTTCACTGTTTGCCTGGGCGTTGTCGGTCCTTGGGGACCCCAGTCGGCCTCAGGCGCGTGCCACCTCTGTTTCTGTATAAATGGTAAATGGTCTGTATTTGTATAGCGCTTTACTTGGTCCTAAGGACCCCAAAGCACTTTACACTGTACACAATCATCCATCCATTCACACACACATTGACACACTGGTGATGGCAGCTACATTGTAGCCACAGCCACCCTGGGGCGCACTGACAGAGGCGAGGCTGCCGGACACTGGCGCCACCGGGCCCTCTGACCACCACCAGTAGGCAACGGACACAACGACCGAGACTGTCGGAGCCGGGGCTCGAACCAGCAACCTTCCAATTACAAGACGAACCCCCAACTCTTGAGCCACGACCGTTTCTATAAAGCAAATGCCTGGAAAAGCTGTCCTCTGGGATACTAAAATTATTTTTATAATACAGTAGCCTTACCCTTCTCTATTAACATTTACTGTAACTTCTTCATGCTGTTGTTTCTGGTTCTCCTGTTAGTTGGCTGTTATTGCACGCTGAGCTGTCATGTCTGAGCCAAAAGGAGCTCTGACACAGCTGAGAGAGGGAGCAGCATCTAAGATTGCTAGCAGGCATGACTTGACCTCACTTTGCATGCATTGTTGTCTTTTTGTATTAACTGGTGCCTCTTGTTTCAAGTCTCACTACTAGATCTAGGATCATCAAATAAACCTTTTTTCTCCAGTGACTCTCTCAGTTTTATATTTGATGAAACAGCATGCACACAGTTTTATTCATGAATTTACAAAGTATTCTTCAGGTGACCCTCGGTGTCTGAGTGTGACTCCTATAAGGTGCTATATCAGTAACTTTAACAGTAATGCCTTGTAGCCCCTCGCCCAGGTTCTTGCTCGAGATTGCTTAAGGTCATTTCGATTGTAATACTGTACGATCAACAACACGGTTACTGTTCACATCTCTATCAATAATAATGCAAATTAAAATAAACTGTGTGAAGTGCTGCTGCGCAGCAATTACACAAGTGTTTAGGCAGATGATCAGATCCCAGCAGGTCAAACCACAACAAAACACTGCAGTGTACAAATGTCAGTGTCGCTTAGAGCTCCGGCATCTTCATGTCTTTCTGTCTCTCTCCATTTTACTCTGTACGTGTGATGGAAAGGTCACCTGCTCAGAAGGATCCGAGCCCTCTATGGCTGATCTCTTCATCACAGAGCTGCCACACAGACCATCAGTAAACATGAACGCACTCCACCTCCTCCTGACCTCCTCTTGTACCTCTCACTATGTATGAGGAGGTGGAGTAGCTCTCCACTAATAAGAGTTCATCTTGTCAAATGTGCAACATATACTGTGTCAGCATCAATAAAACACTCTCATAAATCTGATACCCTGAGCACTACTTGGAAAAAAGAAAGAAAGAAAGAAAGAAAGAAAGAAAGA
Organism: Neolamprologus brichardi; assembly: GCF_056152115.1. NCBI lineage: Eukaryota > Metazoa > Chordata > Actinopteri > Cichliformes > Cichlidae > Neolamprologus > Neolamprologus brichardi. The sequence goes on along the minus strand of NC_142113.1, from coordinate 31,365,742 downwards.
AAGAAAGAAAGCAGACTAACTCCACTGGGGAAACGACAGTAGTCACAGATGTTTGAAGGATGTTAAAGCAAAAGCTGTTTACTTAACACCTAGAGTCCCAGAGAGCAGCCATTTGGCTTTTCTACGTTTAAAACCCGCCTACCAGCGTGGTGCTGGGCGTGGGCGTGGTGCTGAGCCACTTGGAGTGGTTAGTTTCCTGAGCCACAAGGAAACTTGTGTTTCTGTTTGCCATCTTAGGGTGAAATCAACACACATGGGTGTATTTCCTTTGTTGCTGAGATTTATTGATAAAAACAGTAACAAAAAACCCCAACCAGGGGTGGAGGGTTGTGTGTTTCAGTGGACCATTGATCAGTGGTCCAATGTGGTATCAATCAGACCACTGGTCTTTGATAATTATGCTGACCTCACATAATTGATCAGTGGACTTTGATCAGTGGGTTTCACTCATCAGTGGGTTTCACCACAATGGACCACTGATCAGTGGTCCACTGAAACACACAACCCTCCACACCTAGCCCTGGATTTATTGTTTTTATCAATAAATCTCAATAAAATTTATTGTTGCCCAGTGGACCATTGATCAGTAATAAGAGTGGTGTCAATCAGACCACTGGTCTTTGATAATTGTGCTGACCTCACATAATTGATCAGTGGACTTTGATCAGTGGGTTTCACTCATCAGTGGGTTTGTCTTGAGGTCATGTGACTGCAGGTGCATCTTTGTGACCTGTTCAGTAAAAAGTCAAAGCTTACAGTTGGGAAAAGTTTGCTGTCTAACTTTGTTAAAGGGTTCATTTTGACAAAAATCCATGTTGTTTTCCTGAACATTACCAAGTAGTTTTGGTAGTAGACCAAACCATAAGAATAATACCCCCCAAAACCTCTGTCATAATAATAAGAGATCTATGTAAACACAAACTGGTCTTACACAGAATGTGACCATGGTCTCCCAACTGAAAGAGTGAACTATATATAAAACAAATTGTACAGCCACCATAATGTAACCCTCTGGTTTCCGAACTCAGCATTTTGAAACTTCAACTGTAATCTTTCATCTGCTTTCATGTTTTTTGGAGCAACAAGTGAGCACATTCAGGCTTGATTTATCACTTAGCACTGACATGTTTTGTTAGCATGCTCAGACGAGTGCCAAGAAACAGACCTGACACCAACATTTCACTCGCTGATACTGGATTACAAACTTGGTGCCTTCTGAAGTGATTTCATGGGATCTGGCTGTGGTACAGCAACAACAGCACAAACATAGTCGAGGTCCAATTCAGAGAATCCGCTGAAGGTGAAGGTTAGCAGACATCAGTCAGCTTCAGAAGCCTACGTGGGAACAACTGTCTGTTTCTGGTGCTAATCCCCCAGATTTAAGTCTCAACTGCATTCCAAGGATGAGTTATAAGAAAAGGATATCATGTTTTGTACTATAATCATGCTATTTTGGTGTCTGAATCAGGGGCGATTTTAGCCCATTTTTGGGGGTGCTTCATGAATCAAAGCACCCCCAAAGATTTCTTACTTTTTTTGACAATATTTGCTGTTTGTGTGACACACTACTAAAAATATTTAAAAAAAAGTACAGTACTGTACTTGTTTGAGACGTAACATTTTAACAACAAAAGTATAGATAACCCCCCCCCCCCTCCCAAAATGGTTTGTTCCAGCTCTCTCCTGCTCTGGCTCTAGCGCTCTTGCTGCCAGGGCGATGGTGGCTGAGACACAGCGGAGCAGAGGTGTGAGTGCCTGGCTTAAAACAGGACATATTAGCTGCATTTAACCTTCAGTTACTCTTTATATAGTTAGGTAGGAGTCAGACCATGTTTCTTTTTAACTGAAAAACATTACACCCAGGTAACCTGCAGTGTTGAAAACGTGTTTTCCGACAATGTTTGCTACCCTACAATCCGTCCTGCTCTGTAGTAAATTCAGCGACATTTCACCGTCCTGTTCCTCCCATTGAAATGTATACAGCCTATTTAAAAATCTAAAACTTTAAATTTTCCGTAGCCTAAAGTTGTTACCACTGTCCTGTTTTAAATGGATACTAACTAGCTAACTGACTGAATGCCCATTAACCTTATAACTCCTGTTGTGTGTGTGTGTGTGTGTGCGTGTGTGCGTACAGAGAGACTGTACGCACACACGCATAATGGATATGAGGAAGTTTTTTCAAAAAAAAGGAGCCACATTCAGGTAAAAGTGTAAAATCAAATGATCCGTCAATCAAGAATAATGTTGGATCAGTGTTTCAATATTTATATCTTTTATTAGATGTTCATGTGGTTTGGTTATTTGCCTTTTGGTTGAAAGTACACTGAGAGAGGACTTTTTTATTAGTGATCTTAATAGTATTTTTTCATATTAATTTAATTTTCATCTAATTTAATACAATCTATTTGTGTATGATTGTCAGTCCAAAGAGGGAGAGAGGAAAGAGGGGAATGTGAGGAGAAAGGGCAAGGTCAGGAAGAACCAGGTAAGAAAACAGACTGGGAACAGTGACAGGCACAACAGAAACTCACACAATCTGGAAGTTGTGTCCTCCCTATATTAAAGCTGCTATACAGAATCTGCAAAACAAACTGGGTTGAAACATTTTGACCCTCTTTAACAACATTCCAACATAACATTACAATTGATTGGGGAGATTAAAATTAATGATATATTTTTATGTGGTTCAACCACAACTCTTCTAAAACCTCAGCCAGTAATAGGTAGGCCAGCTTTTGGACCGTCCAGTTGTCTGTATGACTGCCGCAGTACGTACATTAGATTTGCACACTATCAGAAAGAGCCAAACAGCCCTGGTGGAGTGAGGAGCTGTAAAGAGAAGCAGAGTGCTCTGTTTATATTCTAAAAATGTTTTAAGCTTGTTTCAAAGATTCTGTACAGCAGCTTTAAATGTTTTCCAGAAGCACACAGACACTTCTCAGTGTTTCTCAAACTTTTTACAGTGTGTACCACCTGATAAAATGTCAAGCTCTCCTAAGTACCACTGTGAAAGCATGAAACTCATAAATCTTACAACAGAAAATTAGTATGATTAAATTAGTAAAATTATTATCTGCATACATTGTACACATTGCATATATTCTACCACAGGCAAAGTTGCCTCCATTTTTATAGTTTTTATTAATATTATGTAATAATTTATTTGTAACAATTTATTCTGTTTCGGGAGTGTTTTTTATGTATCTGTATTATATTATACATACACATTAAATGTGAATCTCTGTCCAAAAAATGCACTCAGTTTACTTCTTACTCACTATGAGCATTATTCATTATTCTCACCCAGTAATTAAGGTTAGAATATGTATTTTTTTTAATTCCAATCCATTCTTCTTTAGCAACATTTAAATAACCTTGATCAGATTTGATGGTTTTGTTACAGACTTTTCAAAAAAGTGTTTTGCTTTTCTTTCACAAATGTGGGATTAAATTGTGTTAAAATGTACAAAACAGTGATGTCATGTTTTGTGACGAGGACCCAGGCACAGAGAGACTTGATGAATTTAAGAATCTTATGATTTAATAAAGAAATTTGCAGACTTACACAGAGATGGTAAAATTATGATGACTGATAATGGAGATGAATACAACAGACGATGAAGACAGGGAGGAACAGGGGTTTAAATGCACCAAAGTGACAGTCAGAGAGAACTCGGGACAACATTTAAGGATGCAGGGACTGACAGAGACAGGTTTATCTTGCCTGGCTGGGCAGCTCTCTGGGTGCTCAGCACCCCCAAAGCTCTGATTCTAGAATCGCCCCTGGTCTGAATTTTAACATGTGTGCCTATGCTGAATAACTTTCTGCAGAACTGCAGTATTTGGGCGGCAGTATTACTACCATATTTTCTGCACTATGAGGCGCACTTAAAATCCTATAATTTCCTCAAAAATCGACAGTGCGACTTATAATCCGGTGCGCCTTATGTATGAATTCTGCTTGTGCTTACTGACCTCGAACTGATTTTATGTGGTACACGGCGCTGAAAAATCTGTCAAAAAATGTTTTAGTATGACTTTGCTAAGCTAAGAAGCCGCACCGCTTGATGGATTGTTGGAGCGTTACGGCTACAGTAGTCAGGAGCCTCGTGGAGTAATCTGGGTCCAAAACTCCGTCTGCTTCAGGTCCCAAAGTCAAACAAACAGTGGAGCATCACTGAAAGTTAAAAACAGTCTCAATTCTTTCATCTTTAATAAAATTATCAGTGTTGCTGCTTTAACAGGTGTAACAATTAAGTTCAACATCCAGGAATCCATGAAAACAGAATTTATGAAATTTAGCAGGAAGTTAGCTCGCTAGTTTCCACCTAAACATGATATAGCATGTTCTGACTGAGAGATTTCTGAAAAAATTAAGATGTACAGCTCTGCTATCACTTCCAACATAAATGAATACAGAAAACTAAACAGCAGTGACATTTGTAGGGTTACTGAAGTTGGGCTAGCTGGTATATAATGATGTGCTACGTGATCGCTAGCAACACAGCTATGTTAGCATTTATCCTCCAGCTTCACTGTTTATGTTATGCTAACTTTTTTCCACTCGATAAAAGTTAATGTGACGATTCCCAATGGTTAGGGACTAATGTAATCGCATGGCAGGATGCTGTAAATGGACCTGAGATAATCCATCCACAATACGAGGTTAGTCATTAACCCTTTAAAACCGGTCAGAGCAGCACACTCCGTTTTTCCTAACTATTTTTAAATCCCGGTAGCTCTGCAACCACGTGAGCTAGCGCAATAATTTTTTTTGCATATGAAACCGGAGGAGTTGTACTTACATCTTATGCCATCAGCTTGTCCTCGGTCACAGTTTCCTTCCACATATAGCTTTGCAAAAACTGCATAAAAAGCACTTGCAGCAACAAAAACACAATATTCCAGAAACAGGCTTTGCCGATCCGATCAGCTGTTTGTAACACTTCCTACTTCCATCAGCGCGAACTATCGCATGTCCGCCATGACCTGCCCGAAACCGGAAGTGACGTCATTTTTGCGGAAATGTAGTTTTCTACCTTTTTGCAAATTTGCACAATAATATTTATTTTCGTTTTTCCTGCAGTATATAAAAATTGGTGTATTTCAAAAATAAAACTATGAAGACAATCAAAATAAATTTCCTGTGGTGGGAAACTATTTTGTGCAACTTTTTTGTATTTACAGTTTTGAGGGATAAGCCTCTTAAATTTCTCTAACTAGAAATATATGTTAAAAAAACAAAAACGATTTTCCATTTTTTTGTAGTTTATTGCACTTTTTTGCAATTTATGTAATTACTATGCATAAATGCATGCATATTATTAAAATTTAGGCTGTAATGGTTGTATTGATGTATAGCAACTTGAAATGCTCCCAAAAATGGCACTACAACATGTAAAAATATAATATAAGCTATGGCGGACTTGGTTCTATGGTAGGTCTTAAAGGGTTAATATACTGCAACAACATGAGAACAGAGCAGGTGCGAGAGAATTCAAAATTAATGAATCAAGGGTACAGAAGTGGAGGAAGAATGAGTTGAGTAAAGTTTGACTTTTCTGACTGTTTTATTTCGCTTATTGTGCCTTATAATCCGGTGCATGGTCCAAAAATATGGTACTTTCCTTTTTCAATGGTTGCTGTGTGTGGCAGGCTGGAATGGAGGACCAAAAATGCAGACTCAAAGGCAGAAACTAAACTCAAAAGACAGCTTTATTGCAGGCACCAAGAAATACAAAACAAATTTGGAAAACCACATGAACCAACCAGGCGAGCGGAACACACAGCGAGGGATGAAGGAGAATGCAACGCCGAACAGAGGAAGATGCAGACACTAAATGCAAAAGAGTAACGTGGGAGTGAGGATCAGGAGGGAAACACAGCTGTGACTAATCACAAAAAGGAGACTGAGAGGAAGCAAAACAGAATACACAAACACAGGATACGGGAAAGTAAAACAGGAAATACACGAACCTAGAGACAACGATAACTAGATGTAACATAAGGAACACAGAGGAGGCACAGTAACAAAACCTAAAGACTAGAAATCACAAAATATTAAAGAATAACTAAGAGAGCAAGAAGTACAAAAGACTAAACCATGAAAAACCACTAAATTACAGAATATTGAACACTGGGTCACCAGACCCAGGTACCCTAACACCTTTTGATTAAAAGAGCCCCACCAACACGGCCTCCCCCACTGAATTAGAATTTTCTCAGACTTTGTTCAGTGTCATTAGAGGACTAGACTTTTTTGGAACACATGCTGTATATACTGCACAAAAAAACAAAAAAATCTCATTCGACTTCATATTTATTTAGGTTTTGATAAATTGTCAAGTATCATAACATGAAACAGAACCACAAAACTCCAAAATACGATAATATACATCAAAGGAATGTAGCAAGACGGTGGCCAAATAAATCTCTACTTGCCAGAGTGAAACATTTACATGTTATGTAAATGTTTGCTATGAAGCTGCACTTTCTAATTGACTCTCAATTAAAAGTGCCAAAAATAACTGAGACAATAACCAGAGATGGGCGGTAATGGGCGGAGATGGTAATCTGATTACTTTTTTCAAGTAACTAGTAAATTAAGGGATTACTATTGCAAAAACGGTAATTAGATTACCGTTACTTTCCCGTAGGAACGCTGCGTTACTGCGTTACTAAAACCATGATTTTTTTGTGAGAATGTCTCATGACAGTGACGTAAGCGAGTGCGACGTTCGTGACAACAGCTGTGTGCAGATCAACAATGGATCATATATCGAGTGCAGAGAGAGTATGAGCGTGCAGCGTTTAAAGCGTGGAAGTACTGACCTTACTTTGAGTTTGATTCCATAAAAAGTGACAAAAACATTAGTGTCCGTTGTTCGTGGGAAGAAAACTTCTTTTTACAGCGAAAAAAACCCCTAAACTTCCAAACAAGCACCGAGTAGCTACGACGTAATGGGAAATTCAGAGAGAAACTCGCGGATTCTTCCACTGAGCGCTGCGCCACACCTGCACCAGGGTAATCCTCCGCCTACCCCACTCCTGCTTTACAGGTGAAAATAGAGCAACAGGACCGCTAGTCTTTGACTTTATTTATTTTCTGCTGTGTTTTACTTGCATCTATTTGAAAGACTGAGTGTAAACACAAAAAATATTTTATTTTATGTGCTGGAATGTGCAGAAAATAGGTTTAAATGTTAAACTAATTTCTTCCAGTCAGAGAATGTTGCATATAATTACATTTTTGCTTGATCAATCAGTCTTTATTTATTTATAAAGCACTTTTCATACAAAAAAAAAAAATGTAGCACAAAGTGCTTTACATGGTTAAAAGCAGCCCCCCCCCCACACACACACACACACACACGCACACTTAAAAAGTAAAATTGGACTGGGTACGCAGTCCATAAAGTTAAAAAAGATTAAAATTAATAAAACAAGTTTAAAAAAGAGACTTTTCCATTTGATTACATTTTGTATGATGATTATGCAGAAAAAGTAGAATTGGGCTGAAAGATCTATCACTTTATCACCTATTCAGGTTGTAAATCATGTTGTTAAAAAGTAACTAAGTAACTAAGTAATTAATTACTTTTGAAAATAAGTAATCAGTAAAGTAACGGGATTACTTTTTTGGGGAAGTACTCAGTAATTAGTTACTGATTACTTTTTTCAAGTAACTTGACCAACACTGACCATAACTGAACTGCTGCACAGCAGTAAACCCAATAATTTAACTCTTATATGTTTTCTTTTCCAGAATGAATAATCCGCTTTGTCATATTGTTAAACATCATTGTGAACGCATGTGAAAAGGTGCTCCCTTGCTATTTCTTTAGTGAAAGGTTTTAAGCAATAAATCTGGCATGGTATAAATGTAAATAAGTAACTTAAAGCTGAGATTCTTTTATGTGTTTTAATAATATGTTAAAAAATATCTGATATGAATCTCATGGGAAAACTGTAGAAGTGCAAAGGGACACAAAAAGCCTGAAGGAGGAATTGTTATTTATAAAATGGGTCTGTGTCTTATGTGCATTAGTGTCGAATACAGAGTGCGCTGCTCTCTTTCTCCTCAGGCAAAGGGTATGAATATAAATGATGGCATTTTACTTTGCGTAAAGATCCATGCATGGACAACACACATCTTAGCGCACACAGTGTACGTGTCTCTGCAGTCACGTGATTGAATACAGCATATATTACACAGATAGAGTACATACAGCTTAAAACACACAGTGATGTGTTTGGATCAGGTTGTGGCATTTTTACACCTTTATTTTGTGACGTTTCCAGACGTGCAGATCTTATTACCCTGACGATACCTGGCTGTCTTTTCGCTGCCTTTTTGTAGTTCCTCGTTTCCTTCACCTCAGTGTATAGCCTGCATGATCTTTGACTACTTCAACAAGCTGTTCAGTGTATGAACAGTTTTGCAGTAGTAGTTTGTGGATAGAGTGGGAGGGGCAGTCTCACTACCAGTCTGGCAGAGTGACCAACAGAAAATGTCACTGTGATGTTATCTGTGTGTTTCCATGCCCTTTTTCTTCTCTCACTTCATCCTGTGCTGTCTAAACACCACCTCCTCTCAGAGTTCATCCATGGATTCACCTCAGTATGCTGAGGTGACATTTAATCCACAGTAGTCTTTTGGCCTGAAGGGAATTTTGCTCGTTTAAGGATCAAAAGAAAAACCAACAGTACACACAACTCGAATTCATTTTATAATATTCTGCACATACCAAGGAACCTTGGTTTTTGTTCTCTATTACTTAGACTGGAAGCACATTTGAAAGGGATGTCTTAAAGGCCCCAGTATGAACAGGGGGCATGATTGCAACAGCCAAAACCTGACTGTTCTGCCTGCTGTATTCAGGAGTAATGCCAGAAAGTTGAGAGTAATGTCAACCTATGTTTAACTGCAGAAAATAAAGTATCATGGAGGTGCACCTAAATGGAGATGTCAGAGGCAAACTTGACTGAACAAAACTTCTTCTCTCCTTAACGTTTGTTGGCTTTTTGCTTCTGCAGGAACCACTGCGTATCAGAATAAATTCATAAGTTATGAGGAGTAAACACTGTGGTGGAAAAACTCATTTTTACAAACGACCACATTTGCAAACTAAACTATATAACACCAGTTCAATAAAACAAACACTCACTGAAGAGTCAATGATCTTCAGTTCACTTATTAGATTTTGTTGACAAGACACATCAACAAGACTGAGCTTGTTTGCATGCCTTAAAACCAACCAAATCAACTGACATACTGGCATCGCACAACACAAACACGCTTTTTCCTCAGCACCACATAACCCCACACATGAATCAGCCCCCAGAGCAGTGTCATCCATCAGTGTACATATCTTTTGTTCTTCTTCTTCTATATTTGTTTATTTAACAGGGACACTGCATGTTAATGGACATCAGAAAAGGACTATAAATCATTAACATGTCAGATTGTTGTGAAAGCTCCCATTTTCCATCCACATGTCATAAAAAGCACACATACAAGTAATCCATCATAACATTTTAGAAATAATCACAGATCTGGTTTGCCATGATCTGCAATTTACAGTGCATGTTAAAATAGGATATGCAGAGTTTTCCTTGGTAAGCTTCGCCAGTGTTTACTTTCCTTTATGTATCTGTTGAAATGTGGTTCGCCCTATTGGGCACCTCACAATTCTATTTAGTGATGGCCGTGGTGCTAAATATAGCATTAGTCCTTTATTTAATAAGTTATTCACAGGAGGTGGGACCCCTTAATATATAATTAATATAATATCATTATATACATAAAATAAATATGGTGAAATATTTGATACGGTTTTTCCACAATGTTACCACAATGAAATGAAAATTATTTTTTATCAAAAAATGCTTCCTTTTAAAGGTGATTCCATCGGTTTGACCTATCCTGCAACAATAGCAGTTATTGGAAAAAAGTCATTTATTGAAGAAATTAATTTTTATCCATTTGTTTTTCAAATTTCCACCAAGTTGTGACAAAACAAATATTTAATATTAATGTTTAGAGGTTGTATTATCTTTATAAATGAATCTTGTTCAGATGTCCCTCTGCTCACCAGACGTACAGCGTCACTTTGCAGTAATGTGAAAACAAAATTACATCCTCGACAGTTCTATGTAACTTGTTTTTTTTCTTTTTTCTTTTGATGTCATACATGCCAAAATTCACTATTTCATCAATACGACCACTTTAGAAAAAATCACAACATCCTAGGCTAGGTTGCCATTATAGATCATTGTTTATTAGCTTCCCCTTGTGTTTTCTTCCCCTCCCTTGTTTAAGTCTACCTCGCCATTCATGTGTTTCAGTAATGTCTGTCTCCTCTTGTTTTCCCCTTGTGGCTCATTCCTTCTGTCATGTGTTTCCCCCCAGCCATCATGTTCTATTCTAGTCTCATCTCCGGCCCCGTTTCCCTGGTGTGTATTTATTACCACAATAAGTCCACGTGTCTTAGTGTGTCATGTGTTTCATGTCTGTGTTGTTAAGCTCATGTTGTCATGTCTGCATCCTGTTTTATTTTGAAGTGGTCTGGTGTCCAATGGCTGTATCCCAATTCAGGGTCTGCAGCCTTAAAGGCCGCATTTTAAGGCCGATTACGTCACAGCGAAGCGACGAAGGCTGTCCAATTCGAAGGCTGCTCCAAATGCGGCCCTCAAATGCGTCCTTCATTTCCCTGAATTTTAAGGACGTGGCGGTGTAGACTTCGTGGCCCAACATATCCCAGAATGCATAGCGCGGCGGTGGGTGTGGATAATTTTGCCGAAAAAAAACGGCAGATGAGGGGCGCCCGAAGAGTAAACTTTAAATAAGTACTGAATATCATGTCACTTATTTATGTGCAAATGTTTAATAACGAAGAACATTAAAACATTCCTGTTGGCCACATGTCGGCAAAGTTATGTGACATTAGTGCCGTTTGTACTAACTTGGTTTTAAAGCCTTTACTTTAAAATATACGCCGTTCAATAGCTGAGCTTAATCAGAGAATGATCAAAGCTCATGTAGAAACAAACAAACAAATGAACAAAAGATTTTCTCCTTCATTTCTGTCAAACAAAGCTGTATGAAACGTTTCCAGCTGTTAGTATCATGGTTGCTAGGCAACCTGGGCAGCGCGACGGAGGCTAGACCGTCCCATTTCATAAGCCTCGCACTTCCGGCCTTAGCGGTCTTTAAGTACGCGGCCCTTGAGGATCGTTGAGGCTGCGTAATTTAAGGCTGCAGACCCTGAATTGCGATACAGCCCATGTTCAGTGTGTTTAGTTTCACTTCCCCTGTGGCTTCATTGTGTTCATTCGTATCAGCTGTTTCCCCATGTGTTTCCACTTCCCCTGATTCCTCGTCTGTTTGTCTGCTTTGCCTGTTATGTCATGCATGTTTCCAAGTCTACGAATTCATGCCATGTGTGTTCCAGATTTTCCACATCATATCTACATGTTTATGTTCTTGTTCTAGGTTTTTTTATGTTTAGCTCGCCCACTTTAGGTTATTATTTAGTTTCGCCTTTGCCTTTGTCTTTGTACCGTTTTATCAGCCTCTAATAAACAGCTCGCCCTTTGTTAAAATCAAGTTTAATTTTGCGTGTCTGCAGTTGGGTTCACCTCCTCACTCCTGACTTCTCTGTCAGACTGTGACACATACAAGATGATAAGATTGTATTTAAACTGAGTTGCATGAGTTTTAATATAGTGTATATATTTTATATACTGAACCCAGACACATGTGCTTAGTTACAATGTCAATACAATTCCTTTATGCAAAAAATGTTACATCATCTGCATACATTTGAATATTTTGGGATAAACAGGTCATAACTATAAAGTGTGAATAAATTCACATAATTCACGTCAGCAGTAATGACACCCGGTTACGCCAATCAGAGGTCACTAAAATCAATATTGAATCTGTGTGTAACTTTGCCAAAGCAATGTCGGACTCTGTAGTTTTCTCTGGTCCCCTCCCCAATCAGACCAGGAGTGACATGTTTAGCCGCATGTTCTCCTTAAATTGCTGGCTGTCTGAGTGGTGTCCAAAAAACAATGTGGGCTTCATAGATAATTGGCAAACCTTCTGGGGGAAACCTGGTCTTGTTAGGAGAGACGGCATCCATCCCACTTTGGATGGAGCAGCTCTCATTTCTAGAAATATGGACAAATTAATTAAACCCCCCAAAATATGACTATCCAGAGTTGGGACCAGGAAGCAGAGTTGCAATCGTACACACCTCTCTGCAGCACCTGTTAAATCCAGAATTGAATTCAAAATCCTGCTCCTCACATACAAGGTCTTAAACAATCAGGCCCCATCTTATCTTAATGACCTTGTGGTACCATATCACCCTATTAGAGCACTTCGCTCTCGCTCTGCAGGCCTACTTGTTGTTCCTAGAGTATTTAAAAGTAGAATGGGAGGCAGAGCCTTCAGTTTTCAGGCCCCTCTTCTGTGGAACCAGCTTCCAGTTTGGATTCAGGAGACAGACACTATCTCTACTTTCAAGATTAGGCTTCAAACTTTCCTTTTTGCTAAAGCATATAGTTAGGGCTGGACCAGGTGACCCTGAATCCTCCCTTAGTTATGCTGCAATAGACGTAGGCTGCCGGGGATTCCCATGATGCATTGAGTTTTTCCTTTCCAGTCACCTTTCTCACTCACTATGTGTTAACAGACCTCTCTGCATTGAATCATATCTGTTATTAATCTCTGTCTCTCTTCCACAGCATGTCTTTTATCCTGTCTTCCTTCTCTCACCCCAACCGGTCGCAGCAGATGGCCCCGCCCCTCCCTGAGCCTGGTTCTGCCGGAGGTTTCTTCCTGTTAAAAGGGAGTTTTTCCTTCCCACTGTCGCCAAAGTGCTGCTCATAGGGGGTCATATGATTGTTGGGTTTTTCTCTCTATCTATTATTGCACAATCTACTGTACAATATAAAGAGCCTTGAGGCGACTGTTGTGATTTGGCGCTAGAAGAATAAAATATAATTGAATTGAAAAGTGTGAAGCCTTGTGGGACCTCTAAGGAGAATTCAAGGTAAGGAGGTGAGTGTATGAGTACTGGTTACTATGTAAAAGATATGATTAGATCCAGAGAATTGCAGCTTCAGAAAAGTATCAAAAATCTGTTTTCTTCCAACAGCCTTAATACCTTCATTGTTCCAGATGTTTTCCAATAGATACTTCAGTCCCAACTGGACTCTGACTCCATGTCATTACATTTAGCCTAAAGATTATGTTTTATACATTCAATGCATACATTGAGTGGTTAACCGCTACCATTGAATTTAAACATAATAGAATAAGCACCATGGCTAAGGTGTTATTAGCTAGCACATAATGGTGTGGAATAGCATATGAAAAGCAACAAACGCAATGTGACAACGCAGAAAGTGAAACTGGTGAGTTAATCCTATACCTGTTCAAAATTTAAATTTGTTAATAATAATAAAAGTAGAGCAAACATGTGTGTCTGGATAATGTCCCGTCCCTGATAATATACTGATAATGCTTCTTTAGAAACAGAATTTATCAAGTTTAGTGAACTGCCACTAAATAAAAATACTTTAAGTAAGAAAAACAAGATTCTTGCACTTTCAATACTTATAATGTATTCTTATAATACAAATTCTTTAGATGTTTTAATCAAAAGTTGGATTTTAGGTTTGTGGTGTATGGATATATGCAACAGACATTCATTAAAAAGTAAAACAAGTATATGAAATACGTTTCATATAAACAGAAAGTAGGGATGCACCGATACCGATACTGGTATCGGGGCCGATACTGTAAAATGTGTGTGTACTCATACTCATAAAAGTTAACCGATACCATGAACCGATACCAACTTATTTCATTAATCAGAGGGTGGCTGGTCATTTCTGTTGTAGTTTTTTAGATTGGCCACTAGGGGGACATCTCGCGCTAAACAGGCACAGGGTTAGACGAGTGAGACTGGCGGCTCCAGATAAAAAACGAGAAACTGGAGGCTGCTGTAGCTAGGCTAAACAAAATGTCAGCAGTGTGGACCGAAACAGCCAACTTTAACTCAGGTTTTGGAAAAGCGATGAAAAATGTCAAGAGAAAATCCACGGGCAGTTAAAATAACAGAGGCTCTGACTCATTTTATCGCTCTGGATGACCAGCCACTGCCGGTCATGGAAAGCATAGGATTGAACCGTCTTCTCAGCATACTCGAGCCGCGATATGAAATTGGACACTCTGCAATAATTTAAAAGTTTATTTTATTCTCAAACTTAATTTGTATTTATTTTATTCCAAACAGAAGTGTTTATTTATTATTCTGAAAGCTCGAGACAGTGCCAATAGTTCAGTGATATTTTGTTAAATTACAATGTGGAGACTCTGCAATAATTTAACAGAAGTGCTTATTTTTCACTTGAAATTTTTTTTGTGGTCATTTTTATTACGATTTTATTTTTTATCGGCAGAGAATAAAATAAAACCTGTCTTCCAATTCATTGCATTTGTGTGTGTGTGTGTGGTAGAAGTATCGGTTTTTGTACTCTGTATCGACAAGTACTCAGATCCAAGTATCGGTATCGTATCGGTTTGAAAAAATTGGTATCGTTGCATCCCTAACTGAAAGTTATGTTGAAAAACTGAAAGAGGAATCTTAGTTCACATTCACTCTTTTTCGCCTTTATTCTTGGGTTTATTACAAACTCCTGATTGCCTCAGTTCTTTGTTTCTTCACTAATTATTTGGCCTCCTCTGCTCATCTTTTACACATTTTATTCTTTCAGATAATATGGAACAATATTGCTTTTCTCTCTCCTTTCTCCTGCTTTCTTCTACGCTGACTCACTTTCTTTCCCCGGACAGTCTCTCAGACAGCAGAGTCACAAACCACATTAACCTTTAAGAGCTAAAAATCAATGTCCTGTTGTTAATTTGTGCTAATTTGCTTCCACTTAGTTTTACAGCAGCCTTCTCTTTCCACCTCCCACCCTGAATTTTTAAACATCTGCTTGCAGCTGATGTGAACATATGGCAGTTCTATCGCCTGCTCACTTCCAGACATTAAGTAGTTTTGTCTGTCCTCAGTGCATGTATCGAGTGCCCCCTTGGGACCAGCCTATCACCAGGAAAAAAACACAAGTTGCATTTAGTCATAGTGCATAGTTTATGAGGGCACAAAGAAATCTAAATAAGACTCATTCATGTAGAATTTATGCCTTAGCAGTTTCAATTCACATTAGGTCAACATATAGCTAAACCTGTGTGCATGTAGATTCCAAGAAGATGAAGTTAAAAGCCATTCAGGGAGCACAACACTGAAAGATTACAGAAAATATATTAAACTGGTGAATGAATTAAGTTGAAAGTTGAAGAGATTTTAATTAATGCTGTCAGTTTTTAGATTTTACAGCTGAGCATTGGGTGTAAACTTATGATGATATTTAATTGTGTATAGATCCATACCTCCATAAGCACGTGTGCATTAGGAAGCCCATAAACAAAAGGTTGAAAACGCTACGTCCAGATGAACAGAATCAGTGGAAGAAACTTTCGTCACTCATCCAGGTGACTTCTTCAGTCTCAGCTAGCTGCAGGTTTCCCCAATCTTATAAACAGCACATTTGCACAATCACTGAAACTAGCCCACTGAATGAACAATGGGCTGGGAGGTCAGTTGCTTCATCAGTAATATGCAAATTGTCATGAGCATTGATCATGGGCGATCGTGGCTCAAGAGTTGGGAGTTCGTCTTGTAATCGGAAGGTTGCCGGTTCGAGCCCCGGCTCAGACAGTCTCAATCGTTGTGTCCTTGGGCAAGACACTTCACCTACCGCCTACTGGTGATGGCCAGAGGGGCCGATGGCGCGATATGGCAGCCTCGCTTCTGTCAGTCTGCCCCAGGGCAGCTGTGGCTACAACTGTAGCTGCCTCAACCAGTGTGTGAATGTGAGAGAGAATGATAGTGGCATTGTAAAGCGCTTTGAGGGGTCCCGAAAAGCGCTATATAAATGCAATCCATTATCATTATTATTATCAACAACCCCTGATCAAAGCCCATTGGTCGAAACGAGAAAAATACGTCCAGATGAACAGAATCAGTCTTATAGGATTTACTTACCTGGATGACTGAGCATGCATCAAGACATTTGGCTCCTCCTGAGCAAAAAGGTGACTGTGCTCAAGTATGGTTCCATGTGTAGTGGCGACCAAAGTTGCATCTACCTTAAAATGTATCTGTACATGAAAAGAGTTTGTTTATGGCTTACATTAGTTGACACAGTATCCAAATGCAAGAATTTTGACAAAAGTGAAAAATAGCTCTAATAAATAAGGAAAAAGGTCCTTTCAGATAATATGCATTTCTAGATTGATTCCTTTTGTGTTTGCAGCTTTTCTGAGTTATTTGGACAAAGAAGGCAATGTATGGTTGTTGTATTACTTTGAGGTAAAATTCACAAGTGGCAAGACAGACTTTCAAGTACTGGTCAAGAAATGGCAACTATGTTGGAAGTGGAAGTGGAAATCCCTCGAGATGATTTCTATCAAAAACTTGCCAACATCACTTGCATTATACAGAAAATAAAAAAGATGAATAAATTAGGATTAAAGCCTAACTCAGGTTGTGAAACTTTTAGATTTTTAGTTAACAATTTATCTTCTTTTTACATCACCAGACAATTAAAGAGAAGATAAAAATGCAACACAGCATGCCATCATCATCTTTTCCTGTCCTATCATGAATAAAATATAAGTTTATGAGATCTGGAAGTCATTATATTCTGTTTTCATTTATTAATTTTAAGCAGTGTGCCAACTCTTTCGGGGCTGATTTTAGTTCATTCCCTACATTTGCTTTCCAGGTGGCACAGCCCTCACCTACTGACCTTTCTGTTGTAGGTGAGCCCCCAGTAAGCCAGGCCACATTGAAAATGCCAGCTGGGAGCAAAATACGTGCATGTGAGTCCATTTTTGTAGGACAAGTGTGTGTACATGTGACACTGTGTGTGTGTGTTCAGGGTACCTACTTTAAAATCAGAAGCAGAGTTTGTCCTCTTGTTATTGTAGCATCTCATGTAGATAAATCAGAGCCACGCTGTGTTCAGAGAGTGGTCCTGAAATCCATAATGGATCCGAATGTTTGCAAGTGAATACACAGACTCCAAATCCTCTGCCTGCTAGACAGGCTTCCTTTAAGGAGAAATGCATTATGGATGGCACCATGTCACCACCAATAGGCCTCTGGACCTGAGGGAAAGCCTTTGGATCCACTTCCTTGTCCAGAGTATACAAAAGATGAGTGTATGAATGAATGTGTAGAGGGAGAGATGAATAGAGAGGTAGATGGACAATGGTAGAGTGGATGGATGAAGGTTGATAGATGCATGGCAGGTGAATGGATGGGGAAGGTGTAAATCGTGTGCTGAATGTATATATGGGTAGAAGTAATGTTATGTCTCTACAAGGTCATTTTAGTCATTTTTTCCCATAAATTTATGGCTTTGGTCACTTTATACCAATCAGATTGTCCAACAACACCTCTAGAAACATTTGAAAATCCTTAACGTATTTACTGTTAATAGGGAACTTTAGTTTCACGCCCAGGACTTAACTATTGTAGCTCCAACATCAAGTAGGATTTTCAGTTTCCATCAGCTGTAACGTGTTCGGTTAGCCTTTAATGCCATTCTTTCTTGTTCTCTTTATTCCACGTCCCACTCCCTCCTGTTTTTTCTCCTTTCCTGACTACATCCCATCTTCTTTTCCTTCTTATCCATGTCTATGTTTCCCATTACGGTTTTTGCCTCTTCTTGGCTAATAGTCGAGTATCTGCCTGCGAAGCTGATGAGGCCCATTAGTGTGAGTGAGCCGCAACAAAGGAGGATCACAGCTCTGCAATGTAATGTGATGAGCTTCCTCACTCTTATCAATTCCAGGAAACATTAAAGGAGTACGGGAGGAAATGCTCTCATTTCATACACCTATAATTAAATGACACAGACGGGTTGATAGTCCCTGGACCATTGTGAATCCAAATTAGGGAATGTAATGAAGAAAAGCACTTTTAAACTGAATATAGACACACAAAGACTGCTGCATTTTGCTTGTCGCGTTCGACAAATCTATAAGCTTGAAGCTGTAAAGAAATCGGAAAAACGATAAACAGCAATCTGTACAACGTATTACATTTTTTATTAGAAAATGTTTTGATATAAGGAGAAGTCCTTCTGGTTGAATATTTTATACATGGAATATAGATGTAGTCCTACAACCGCTCTCACAGCCCTGTGCATACAGAATGTAAGTTATGGTTAGAGCACAGGGGGCTCGGGGATCACGGGCCACAAAGTGTGCTCAGACTGAAAATGAAACGAAAGTGGGAGGTGACACTGATGTGTGAGACACAAAGACATAATAACAGCAAGAACAATGGTTTTTGTATGTTTGTCTGAATCTGAAATTCAGACTGGCAGAGGAACCAGGTGGCACAACAGGAACATTTTTGTCATAAATCAGTAGTAATTCAGTCACAGATCAAGTTATATGTATAAATCTTTATGTTTGGTGGATATAACTTGTTGTATAGCAGTTGTTCTGATCTGCTCCAACTGTTAAAGCTATTGAATTAGGCTTTTTTTATGTTCAAACCTAAACTAAATCTCATACTGGACTAAACCTCATCCCACCTCCTTTTGGAACCTAATAAGCTGTTTTGTATTGTCAACATTATTTTTGTTTGTGATATATATGCATATATATTTTTTATTTTTTTGTACATCTGTCTATATATTTCTTATAACAAACATAATATATATATATATATTTGAGCTCTATTTTGGTTTCCTGTGTTTTATTCACACACTCAGGCTCCATAGTCGAAACTACTTCTGAAAGCTCATTGTCTATGAAGCTGCAGTCAGGCGCCCTGGTCCTTTAACCGCGTTACATAGAGCTGCAGTGGACAGAAATATTAACAAGACCTCTATTCTGAAACTTGTGTAAACTACTTTTAAAAAAAGCATATGAAACAATACATACATAAGATTTTCTTCTGCTATGGTTGGTTGTAGCTCAGGAGGTCAAATAGGTCATCTTCTAATTGGATGGTTGGTGTTAGATCCCTGGCTAATCTAGTCAGCATGTCAAAAATCCTCGGGAAAGATATTAAACCCAAGTTGCATAAAACCTCAGAACACAGAGGTTGTTACGATATGAACACTAATATATCTGATATGTCCAGTAACCCTCTAAAATCCAAAGCTGTGTCTACACAGGAAGTGACTGGCAGCAAGGTGGTGACCAGAGACTGTAGAAGTTCAGTGACATCAGGTGACCACAGGCAAAAACTAACTACGGACAACACAAAGCATGCCATCTTTTCTCAATTTTGAGGTGAGTGTGAATGACACCTATGATTGACATATGACTAAATCAGAGGGTTACCAGGCAACCAGAGTCGGAATGTCTGCGAGACACCAGCTATTAGCTTCAAAGTGACAGTTTAATTCATTAATCGACTTTTTTATGGTTGCAGGTTAGGGTTCATTGGTGAGAAATAGGGCTGGGTATCGTCACTGATTTCTAGAATCGATTTGATTCTGATTCACAAGGTCCCGAATCGATTCGATCCACGATTTGATTCAATTCGATTCGATTTGATTTAATTCAATTCGATTTGAATCTGGTAAATTTTGCCTCAGACAGTCAGAAATATTATATAATTCAGATCAGTACATAAAATATTCTGCAGGACATCAAAAACAAAAGAAAACCATTAATCAACATATGAACATTACCACTGAAGTTACAGCGGTTTTATTAGAGACACAGCTAAGCGTTTTGCATTTTGCATAATTTTAAAAAGTTTACATTTGTTCAGTAGCCTGTTGAACGGCAGAAATTTTCTTTTCAGAAGTAAGTAAAAGGGAAAAAAACAGCGGCCGACAGCGCTGTAAACAACGGTAGACCTATGCGTAACAAGCAAGCGAATAATGAAGAAAACAGATTTTTAGACGGGAAACTGGTCTTGAAATATACAGAGAGAGCTGTGCATGAAGCGTGGTGGAAGCAAAACAGCAAAAGTCAGAGGGAATTCATCACGATGTTTATGTGAAGCGTAGTTTGGATCTTCTTTTGCTGCTGGTTCAGTCAGTATTGTTTGGAGAGAGATCAAACTAACAGCTCTAGGATCAGCGCAAAAAGGGCGTAAACACAAAGCGCGGACCCGCCGATCAGAATCAGCGAGCTGTCGGCTTTCAGCCCCGACCGTGTCCGTGATGTCAGGTGAGAAAGTCACATCTCACTGATTCTGATCCGTCGGCGGGTCCGCGCTTTGTGTTTACGTCTTTGTGCAGAATCTGTGTAGCCTACCTGCTCTCATTTACTGTTTTAGCTGTTTGGTGGTTGTCGAAACTGAGATTCTGGCATTTCGGGCAAAATAAATTTCTATTAAAAAATCGATTCAGGATTTTAATGAATTGATATCACGTTATCCAAGCCAGAATCGATTTTAATCGATGAATCGATTATCAAAACCCACCCCTAGTGAGAAACTCTACCCTAGTCCAAAGCCTAACCCTAAAATGATTGCTTTGTTTGTCTTCCTATTTGCAAAGACTTTGGAGAACAATAAAAGAAATAAAAACCCACCCAAAATATTCTGATAATATATGATTAAGGTTGGAGTTACGGTCAACACAGATAAAGATTTAGACCCCACAGGGTAACCACACTCCACATGTGTTCATAATCTCATAATATTCATATTTGTTTTGTATTTAATTAAATGGTAAATTGAAAAAGAACAGAACAAAAGCCAAACAGAAGAAACAGCCTCGGTAATCTTAGTATAACAGATGAACACACACTTTGAGAGAAGCCCAGCACTCCCTTGGTACTAAATCGCATCCAGGCTCCAAATTCATCCTCATTAGTTTCCCATGATGAGTTTAATGAGCAGCTCGTTCGGAAGGTTTGGCTTGGCCGCTGTCCTCTGGGTCCTCTGGCATCACAGGCCCGAGAGCCCCTCGGATAGCAGAAGCTGATGAAGCGACATCAATCATCAAACAGAGGCGAGAGGAGATGTGAAGGAGAGACAGAAAGAGGAAACAAATCGGAGACGCAGAGAGGAAGGAGAAAACAAGGGAGAACGACAGGGAACAATGCACATGGAGCTGAGACAGGGTCTCCCAGTGGATGAGGGACAGTGGAGAGCTCATGATTTGCAAAGCCACATCCATCATCCTGCAGAGGAGACAGGGTAAGGGAGGAGTTGGAGGGGAAAGGAAAAACGAAACGAAACGAAAGCTTTGAGAGAAATCAGTTTTTCTTTGACAGAAAGAAATAAACAGATTAAAGTAGCATAGAACTTTTTCCATATGATGGTGAAGTATTTGCTAAATGTTCAAAAGTTCCTGATTCATGGATCAACAGAACCTGAATATTAGTTTCCTGTAAGTGTTTTTTTAGAGTGCAGACCCTGCTGCTATATCTTGACTGTCTATATTAACTGAACAGGACTTCCTCTACATGCTGCTATAGGAAAGGTTTTATTTAAGTTTAAACTAAATAAATACAACAAAGTGCTTGCACTGCACACATCACCAGTTGACTGCTCAACCAGCTGCTCCTCAGATATCTGAAGATATTCCCAGGCATACGAAGGTGGCGTCAGATGCCTGATCGAACAAAAGGCCTCGATTAAACTCCACTGCAGACACAGTCGCAGACAACTGGAGACCCAATGGCCAGGCAGTCATTCCTGTTATACTTCTCTGAAGTCCACCGCCTGTTGTTCGTGTGTAGTTATACTGCAAAGTAAATTCTCCACAGATCAGTCTTCGTGGTTACAAAAAACAGGGAGGCATGCAATCTTCTGTGAAGACCCCAAAAGGTTGATTCTGTTCATCTGGACGTAGTGTTTTCATTGGGAGAAACGTTTCATCACTCACACAGATGCTACCCTTCATATCTTACTTATAGAAGTGTCTCTGTTGCTACATCTACTTATAAACCATCACCAGTCTTTCTCTTACATGGTGTTCCATAGGGTTCTGTTCTTGGCCACATTTTTTTTCATTGTATTTACTTTTTTTTAGATCAGATTTACTGATATTTCTTATCATTGTTACACTGATGATATTCACTTTTAAACGTCATTGTAGTTCTAAAGCTTTATTGTACAAAATGTTTTGAATTGCATCAAATCTTGGACGTCAGATAATTTTCTCAAGTTGAATGAGAATAAATCAGAGATCTTTATTTGTTGCCAGTCTGGTCCCACAGGTCCCACGGGAAATTTGATCTCCTGGTATGTTAACTGATCTATTAGAGACCTGAGATGTTAAGGATTCGGTTCAGTCTTGTTTTCATCAGCTGAAAAATATTAGTAAATTTCAACATATTATATCCAAATCTAACATGGAGACTTATTCATGCTTTTATTTAACCTTACTTGGATTTTTGTGATTCAATCTTGACTTGCTTCTTCAAAAACCTCCTTGGATTGTCTACAGCTCGAACAGAATGCTGCTGAAAGGCTCCTTACCAGATCCTCTTAACATTTACAGGTCACTGCTGATCTGTTTGCACTGGCTACCCATCCAATTTAGAGTTCAGTTCAAGATTGTGGTGTTCACCTTGTTGCTGGGGCTGGGCCGTATTATACCGTTCACAGTAATACCGGTATAATGTTGGGCAACGATAAGAAAATGAAATATTGCAATAGAATATGGGTAAAACGTGCATGCGCGGTGCCTTTGTTTTCATACGCATATGGCGGAAAAAGCATGGCGGCGATGGAGAATGAGAAGGGCGAAAGTGGATCGGTTTGTAAAAATGCTGCAACTTCAGTGGTGTGGAACTGGTTTAGCTTTCGTCCGTCAGATACACAACAAAGCACTATTTTTGGTAGAGCATGCTAGCGGGCCGTCGTTGTTACCGTACTTTTTGGAAAATACGGCGCACTTAAAATCAATCCTTTGATTTTTCTGAAAATCGACAGAGCCCCTTATAATCCTGTGTGCCTTATATATGAATTCTGGTTGTGTTTACTGACCTCGAAACGATTTTATGTCGTACACGGCGCTCGAAAATCTGTCAGATGTTTCAGTACGACTTTGTTAAGCTACAAAGCCGCACCACTTGATGGATTGTCGGAGCATTACGGCTATCATAGGCAGGAGCCTTGCGGAGTGATACGTACTGTGCTTCAACATAATATTACCGTATTGTGTGTGTATGACCTCTTTTTAAGTTTTGTGGATATTATACATGGTTATGCTGAGGATATGTCAGCCAGTGTCCACTGGAAATGCCTTTTGGCTAAACTGTCAGCAAGGAATTTGCATTTGCACTGTTACATTTTTATATAGCTTTAATGCAGATAAAAAACAGCTGCTTGTGTAAGTGAAAATACATTGATGGGTTTTTTTTTTGCACTAATAAAGTTGTGGAGTTGTAAAGTATTTTGTCTAGTGTCAATTATATCGTCAGTTATATCGTTATCGCAAATCTTTAAATGTATATCGTGATAAATATTTTTGGTCATATCGCCCTGCTCTACTTGATGCCCACCTATATATGCAAACTTTTCTAGTTATATGTCACTGGCAGGACTGTCAGGTCTTCTGTTATCCATCCCCAAATCTAGACTAAAGTAAAGGTAAAGGTGACAGAGCCTTTGCAATCGTGGCCTCCATTCTATGCAATTCTCTGCTCTTCCATCTTTGATCTGGGACTCATTTAAAAAGCACCCGAAGACTCTTTAAAACTGGCAATTGGAGAGCATTTCATTATATTTTATTATTTATTCCTTTTTGCTGTTGTTGGTGGTTTTATTTTATGTGAAGCACTTTGTGATTTTCCTTTCAGTAAAAAGGTGATTGTCTCTATGATCTAATTGACAGTAACCACAATCACTTAACCACATGTGAGGCTAAATCAAGATCTTCACCCTCAGACTAAGACTGATATGTTGACCTTGTATGCAACATTTGTTTTGAAGATGTGGCATATTTTCATCTCATGTTACAGTCAATACACCAGTATACATGACTTCCACTTGCGGAAACACCTTCTCCCAAAATGACCAATTTACTGTTCCAGGTATGAAAATGAAGCCAATGCCTTAAACATAGTCTAAGGTGAAAACAACTCGCAGCCCAAGCCTTTATGACTTTGAACTAGAGAAGTGCTGACCTCACTAACCAATGGCTTGCTCTAGGATAGGTAATATTAACACAATCTTCACTCACCACCAGTGTTGGTCAAGTTACTTGAAAAAAGTAATCAGTAACTAATTACCGATTACTTCCCTCAAAAAGTAATCCCGTTACTTTACTGATTACTTATTTCCAAAAGTAATTAATTACTTAGTTACTTAGTTACTTTTTAAAAACACAATTTATAACCTGAATAGGTGACAAAGCGATAGATCTTTCAGCCCAATTCTACTTTTTCTACATAATCATCATAGAAAATGTAATCAATTGGAACAGTCTCTTTTTAAAACTTGTTTTATTAGTTTTAATCTTTTAACTTTATGCATCAATGTGTGAATGTGTGTGTGAATGGGTGAATGACTGAATGTAGTGTAAAGCACTTTGGGGTCCTTAAGGACTAGAAAAGCGCTATACAAATGCAGGCCATCAAGCAAAAATGTAACTATATGCAACATTCACTGACTGGAAAAAATTTGTTTAATATTTAAACCTATTTTCTGCACATTCCAGCACATAAAACAAAATATTTTTTGTGTTTACACTCAGTCTTTCAAATAGATGCAAGTAAAACACAGCAGAAAATAAATAAAGTCAAAGACTAGCGGTCCTTTTGCTCTATTTTCACCTGTAAAGCAGGAGTGGGGTAGGCGGAGGTTTACCCTGGTGCAGGTGTGCCGCGGTCAGTGGAAGAATCCGCGAGTTTCTCTGTGAGTTTCCCATTACGTCGTAGCTACTCGGTGCTTGCTCTGAAGTTTAGGGTTTATTTCGCTGTAAAAAGAAGTTTTCTTCCCACGCACAACGGACACTAATGTTTTTGTCACTTTTTATGGAATCAAACTCAAAGTAAGGTCAGTACTTCCACGCTTTAAACGCTGCACGCTCATACTCTCTCTGCACTCGATATATGATCCATTGTTGATCTGCACACAGCTGTTGTCACGAACGTTGCACTCGCTTACGTCACTGTCATGAGACATTCTCGCAAAAAAAATCACGGTTTTAGTAACGCAGTAACGCAGCGTTCCTACGGGAAAGTAACGGTAATCTAATTACCGTTTTTGCAATAGTAATCCCTTACTTTACTCGTTACTTGAAAAAAGTAATCGGATTACAGTAACGCGTTACAAGTAACACGTTACTGCCCATCTCTGCTCCCCACCCACCCTACCTATCAGATTTGGATTCCTACAACTCCATTGCTTTCCTGAAAATTAAGTTCAAGTCATGGCTGCCAATTTTACACGAGGGAAGAGATCCATCACACATCAGAAAGGCACAAGGAAAAAAGAACAAGAACTCCAGGAAATGATCTAAGAATACAATCACAGCCATGCTGGAAGCAGTCTGGATTTGCATGCAGATGAGGAGTTGACCCTAAAGAGAGGATCAGACATAATGAAATGATGCATGTTTTTTTCTATGGCTTCCCGAAATGTATGATCTCAGTTATTTATCTCAGGATATATTGATTCAAAACATCACATGATTTGTTTGAGGCCCAAAATCAGACCCAGACACAGTTTTATATTACTGATTTGTTCAGATATAGCACGTGGTTATTTTGAGAAACATTACAGTAATGTAAAAAAATATATCTTTATTTATTCATTTTTATTAAGGAAAGGTAACTACTTCTGATATGACATGAGAAAAACATAACTATATGTAAGATAGAAAATAGATTTGTCACGTGGCATAATACATGTGATTATATCAGTAATGTGCAGTAATCATAACTGGTGGTTTGGATTTTTAAGAATATAGTGCATCTTCATCTAACAAATATTTTTCTTATGAAAATGAAACACATTAAGATCAGTAATCAGCTCGATATAGCCACGAAATCAGAGATAAGTGGTTGAGTCAGTATCAGTATTTCTCATAGTCTTATTTAAGTGCCAGATTTTAGAGGCCATGGTCCACCCACACATGGGCATGGTGTTTTCACTTACGCTGCCTGATTAGACCTGTTCTTAGGACTGTGTGGGTGTCTGCACACTAATCTTGGTGGCCTTCTTCACATCACACCTTTAGATTTGTCATCCTGAGAAAAACATAACTGTTACTGATGCTCTGGTACATGAATAAGTCTGACAAGTCCAAAAGTCCACAGGCGTTTTTTCTGATATTCTTCTGCACTGCAGTTTAGTGTCATTCTCACATTAACCCTTTAAGACCTACCATAGAACCAAGTCCGCCAGAGCTTATATTATATTTTTACATGTTGTAGAGCCATTTTTGGGAGCATTTCAAGTTGATATACATAAATACAACGATTATAGCCCAGATTTTAATAATATGTCTGCA
The DNA here is from genome assembly GCF_056152115.1 of Neolamprologus brichardi. Lineage (NCBI taxonomy): Eukaryota > Metazoa > Chordata > Actinopteri > Cichliformes > Cichlidae > Neolamprologus > Neolamprologus brichardi. The sequence goes on along the minus strand of NC_142113.1, from coordinate 31,339,204 downwards.
TTAAGTGCATAGTAATTACATACATTGCAAAAAAGTGCAATAAACTACAAAAAAATTGAAAATAGTTTTTAAAACGAAAATAAATATTATAATGCAAATTTGCAAAAAAGCAGCATATGCATCAAAATAAACTATTTCCAGCAGTGCAATATGAGTCCTAAGCATCCCAGAAACCACACAGAAAGTCATAAAGTCAAACATAACTTTTAAAAACACCAGTATAGGCTCATGAGGCTATATGGTAAAAAAACCCTACAATTCCGCGAAAATGACGTCACTTCCGGTTTCGGGCAGGTAATGGCGGACATGTTCGCGCTGACGTCTATTCCAACGTAGGAAGTGTTATGAACAGCTGATCGGATCGGCAAAGCGTGTTTCTGGAATATTATGTTTTTGTTGCTGCAAGTGCTTTTTATGCAGTTTTTGCAAAACTATATGTGGAAGGAAACCAGGACATAGGACAAGCTGATGGCATAAGATGTAAGTACAACTCCTCCGGTTTCATACGCAAAAAAAAGTATTGCGCTAGCTCATGTAGTTGCAGAGCTATCGGGATTTAAAAATAGTTACGCAAAACAGAGCATGCCCGCTCCGACCGGTTTTAAAGGGTTAAAGGACCCAAAAGCATGACAAGTACACCAGCGTGTAAAGATGTAATCGAGTTTATTAGAATCAAAAATGTTCTCACAAGACTGGAGGAATCATTGCTGGCATCGTTTTTATCATTCTTTATTTCATCAGCAACCAATTATAGACTAAGCCTTGATCATTGCGACAGTGCATTCTCTGGGGTGATGCTCCTCGTGCTCCTAAAATGGCATTCATTACTTGTGGCACAAGTGATGATGAGCGGCATCGCCACTTGTGCCACAGCTAAAAGGAAAAGGAGCACAGCATGTAATTATCAATGAGGCTGAGGTTTGAATGACTCTAATTAGACAGGAGTAGCACTTCTGGAAGACACTGGAAGAACACCAGGTTGGTTGCTAATTATAATGCAGGCTTAGCTAAAACATTTCCTTCTGCTCCACATCCTCTTTGACAATTAGCTGCTGAGCTAAATGGGAAAGTTGATGCCTCGAAGCTGATTGATGGGATTGGCAGGAGTGCTATTGGTGTAGGCGCGATCAGATGGGTGACCAAGAGCAGAAAGGACATCCTGGGCATCCTGCCGATGATGAGGTTAAACCAAATCAGTGAAAGACTCAGATTTAAGTCAAGGGAAGTATATAGGCAAGCTACCACACAGTACAAGCTATTTTTTTTATTAGACTTTCTAATGATTTAACTAATGAGGCTAATGAGAGAATTCTGCAACATGAAAGCTGATTAGATGGAAAGAATCAAGAGCTCCTGGCAGTTGTGGCTACTTCCTGCAAGCTGTTTTTACCAGTGTTCACAAGTTATGAATCAAATATATAAAAGTAGCTGTAGAAAGGACCGACATTCTTTATTTGTTATCTCAAAATGGAAATGACATCAGAAATCATCCCAGCAAGCTTTGATTGAAAGTCTTGAAAGTCTTTTCCTGTTTGTTAGCATTACACCAAAAACTGCTTCCAACTTCCGATAAAAAAGAATCACTTAAATTCGGTGAACGTCACAATCTTTAAAGAAACCTATTAAGCTAATCTTCTAATCCATAGCTACATGCCATGGTAGCCCAGTTTTTGTGTATGTTATGGGCTATGTACTAGTTCTATATTGGTCTCTCTTGAGCTCAGTCTTCCGTAGTCTCATCTAGTGATGCGCGAATCATGAACGAATCGTTCAATACTCGAGAATCACTTTACTGACTCATGAATAATGATTCACAAGCCTGACTTACTGACTCATCCCTGTTGCTGTTAGCAGCAATGTATCTAGCTTATAATTAAAATTGTGGAGAAAAACACAACATCCAGTATCGTAACAAAAAAAATTCTGCTCTGAACTGGAAGAAAAAACCCTGAGTAGAAGCTCACATCAAGAAAATAGCTCCTCGGTTCACAGTAGCATCGCTCTGCTAATATGCTAACAGCACATTTGAGCTACTCACCCCCTCCCTCCTGTGCTGAATCATAGAGCGAACGAATCACTCACTCACTCACTAACCCCCTCCCTCCTGGCTCACAGCTTCTTCTTCTTCTTGGTTGGCAACCAATGTTAAGGTGCATTACCGCCCCCTGGCTCACAGCTCAGTGGACATTTAGATGAGAAAATATATATTTAACACATTTAAGGAAAATACTAATAAAATAAAAATAAAAATAAAAAAATAAAATAAAATAAAATAAAATAAAAATAAATAAATGTTTATTAAGCAATTTTGATAGGAAATTGTTAATTTTTGAAATGTTTTTGCTCTTTTTGGCTCTATAAAATAGTTGTTTTCTTTTAGAATCATTCATCTTAGCAGTGGGATTTACATGAAAAGAGAAACAAATTAAGTTTGAGTGAAAATGTAAATTTTTTGCACTCTCTGGTCAACTGACTCAGTAAATCAAATGACTCAAAAAAACCGATTCACTTTGGTGAGTGACTCATTAAAACTCGATTCAGTAAAAAGAATCAAATTTACCATCACTAGTCTCATCTCTGTGTCTTTCAGCTTTCCCAGTCATGTACCCATGTCTGTCTGTTTTCTCCCCATGTGTCAAGCCCACATGTCTTGGTCTCAGTGTTTGTACTTCCTGTTTTATTTTGATGGTCTTATGTTTCATGTGGATTATGTTCAGCTATGTTTCCCCTGTCTTATCAGTCATAAGTGTCAGCTGTGTCCCACCTGTGGCCTCTTCGCTCGTTATCCTCCTTGTGTACATGTTGTCTCCATTCGCCTCTGTTATATGCTGTGTCCTCCTTGGAGTATTTGTCCTTGTTTGTTTTTCCTAGTTTTGTTATTTTGTAATTTAGTTTAAAAATCATCTATTCATTTATTCCCTGTGGTCTGAATCCTGTTTTTGGGTCGTACCTCAGTCAGCCACCGTGACAGCTATATGTTTTAGCTTTATTACATGTTTCTCATGTTTGAGTTATCGCATTAACAAGGTTTTTAAAATCAAACTTTTCCAAGATTTTTAGTAGATGCACTTATGGTATTCATTTGGAAATCCAACATGCCTTCATTCTCAAGTTATCATGTTCATAAAAATGGATGTCCATGCCAACCGCCTGCCAGTCCGCCAGCCTGCCGATGGGGTGACCCCATCAGCTTTTTACAGCTGGACAATCTTAGCTCATCAACTGTCTGAAGCAGTATGTTCAGTTCCCCCTCTTTAAGGCCACACTCTCTTTAAGTCACCTTTCTTCTGACTGGCTGTCCTTAGCAGGGTAATCATGTGTTCACTGTCACCTGATCAATGATCTACTCGGTCTAACGACATCTGTGTTTGCAGGTCTGCCAAGGGAACTAGCGGACAGACTTATATGCCTCATATGTCAGCCTTGTAAGGAAAGATTGCCCTGCATGGAATTCATGGAAAACCAAATGATCTCTCATCAGTTAACAAAGTGTAAGTGACACTGAAGGCCAGGATCTCTGCTGAGCTGACAGGATGTTCACAAATATTCATCTCATGTACAGGCTCCCTTTGGAAGGTATAATAACCACATTTTATAGACGAATAACCTGGGAAATGTTCCTCAGGATATTGTCTCTATAATTGTTTTCAAGCTGTTTCAGCTCCCCTTCACGCGGTGTAGCCTAACAGAATAGTTGGTAAATTATTTCTTGTTTTTTGCTGCATCTTTTAGTAAATACATTGTGTGCATTTGTTGGATATGCATCCCTTCAACGCTGCTGCTGTTCCTACAGCCCTTTCTTATTCTTTTATCTTTGATAATAGTCTTCTTTATGGATCAGAACACATGTTTCCTGGCTTTGATGTTAGGTTTTATCTCTGGAACTTTAGTTTAAAAGCCTTTGTTCAGTAAATTGAAGAGTATAAATTAAAAAAAAAAAGAAATCCAACAAAACAAAGAACATACTATAGAGGAAACTTCACTATGATCACAGCTGTAGCTTGCTGTTATAGTCTCAGTGCCTAAATTATCAGTAGCCAAAAGGCTAAAAATGAGAAGGAAAAACCCAGTAGTAATGAAATATTTATCTAAATCTCTGAAGACAGAAGGTTGACTTTGGTTTCCGGGCTTTGGAACTTTTGAGAATCAACTTTTAAATACAGGTTTTCAAACTGGGATATAGTTTCATACAAAGCTAATATAATAGGTTTCTGGCACAACCCTGCTAGTTATTCTAAAGTCTAGATTACAACAAGTGCTCTCTGGACATCACATTACAAGCACAGCACAAGAGGAGCTTATTTTTTTTTTTACCTTATTTTTGTTTTTAAGAAAAATGGATATTGGACATGGATACTGATAAACACCGTGGCTAACACTGGCTGTTTTCTATACAGAGACAAGAATAAAAAAAATAAACACTATAAAGAGGTTAAACTGTTTAGACAGGAAAGCTCTTAAGAGGTTTGTGGGTGGCTCTTAAAAGAGCCGTTGTGGCTGCAAAGGCCCCGCTCTCTCTGTCAAGAAGTGAGCCATGAACAGCTTCCTCACCCGGACACCAAGGCCTGATGGCTCCACCACAGCACGTCCTGCGCCGCTCACATATTATAAACTTTTACTAACCGCAGACAGATGGACAGGCGCTCTGCAGGTGGGATTGAGCTGCCATCTTGCAAACATACCGGCTGGCACTACTTGCTCCCACATTTACAGTTCAGATGCGTGAAAATTGCATATTTTAAAGCGCGAACAGTTTGGGCGCGCTTCAAGGTGCGAATGTGCAAGCGACCAGTTAGGGCCATGTGGCGCTTTTTGGTCGCTTCTATCTCGTTCGGTGTGAACGCACCATTATAGGAGGCTTCTGTACTGTGAATATATATATTTTTAATATTATTAGAATATACTAAATGATAAAGGCACTTATTGTAAATTCATTCAAATTTAAAGGTAAGTAATCATCAGTGAAATATCAACTATGAGTTTCTAATACTACTTTGAAAAATAAAAGTTGTACTTGTATTGTACAGCGTTTTAGATTTCTTAGAAGCAAGATGTTGTACTTTATTAATTATTATAAATAAATTATATTATAAATAAATATTTATTTATTTATTTTTAAATAAATAAATACATATGACTACAATTTACTTAAGCTCTGCATGTTGTACAAGACTACAAAAACTTACTTATACTCACTGTAGACTCCAGTAAGGTTTGTTTTTTTTACAATTGTCCCAACAGCTTTCCAGCTTTTGCCAGCTGCTCTTCCTCTCCTCCAGGTCCCGGCATCTCTGGAACAGGGAGAGCACAATTATTGAATTGCTTTCAGCTTCTCTGCAAGCCTCCCTGGCATTGCTCCTCGACCCTGCTGCACCACCAACACCTCCATCAGACTCGCCTATTCCAGGTCTTCAAAGTGTTTCTAACAATGGGAGAAGTCATACACCTACAGACATAGACATGCTAATTGAAGTGTGCCATATTGTAATTACTGTCCAGTTCTCCAAGATAACAGATTTAGTTTTAAATGAGCGTTTAAAAATCAATATTCCAACTTAATGCAATGTATTTTCCTCATACAATTAATGGTAATTCAAAAATAAAGAAAAAATAGCAAAACACACGTATATTTTCTGGACAAGTAAAGTTAACTAATTTATGTAAATCAGGAAAGCCACTACATAGGTTAGGGACAACAAGTGATAACTGAAGCGCCTGAAACTGACCTTTCACTACTGTAGCACCAACTCCTGGAAACCAGGAAACTCAGTCTTTTAAAAAAGGAAAAGAAATCAAACGAGATCAAAAGAGTAAACATTGGAGTAGAAGACAGAATTTGTAACCAAGTTTCCTCTAATCTTTTGAGCTTTTCTTCTTTTTCTGACAGAATGAACAAAAGTGAATCAAAAGAGTATGTCATTGGCCCTGAAGCCAAGCTTTTGTAAAGCTGACTTATGTGATGTTACCGAGTTTAAGAACATGATGACTAGAGCATAACAATGATTAAAGCAAATGGAGGGAGCAAATGAATCAAAACAGACAGGGATAATTTTAAAAAAATGAAAGAAAATAACCAACAAAGAAGTTATCCAAACAAGAAGGTCCCTCAGAAGCTTGCACCAGCTGAGACAAGATCCTGCAGGGTGGTATGCAAATGCCCAAATCGCAACCTGTCAAGAAACCAAAATTCAGCTGAAGCACGTGTCCTTGCTCAGCCCTGTGGAGTCCTCACACAGTTTATTATTCATTTCCAGGCATCAGTTGTGGCTCCTAGCCATATTTTCAGAGTGCAAAGGAGGAAACATTCTCGGGGCGCGCCGGGCAGCAAGACGAGGAGTAGTGTTAGCACTTCAGCTCACTCCAAAAGTGTTGCCAATCGACGCGGACGAGCAGAGCACCACAGAGGAATGGAAGGGATGCAGAATAGCATTTGGCCAGGCGCTATCGTTCTAATAGCAGCTGTCTGTGAATGACGGCCTTCGGCACGGGATACTAAATCCACCTTGTGCTGCTGAACAGGCCTGCATCTGCTTATCTCCCTCAGAGAGCAGAAGAACACTTCTGTGCTTCACAGACAGGCTTCGGCTAAGATGTTACTAGCTTGCTACAAAATAGAAAGTTCCTGAAAAGAATAATGTTATTACTGTAAGTTATGCATACTTGCACAATGTTTACCTTAAAACATTGCATAATTAGACAACAAATCGGTACTCACTATTATATTTGCTTTTGTCTCCAATACTGAGAAGTCCCTACAGTGGTATATCCAAAAACTTTGTGAATCCACTCTAAAGAACAAAGGGCATCTCATTCAGTTGAAGAGTGTCCTACAGTTAGTGTGACTCCCTTTTAAACATGATGGCAGAGATAGAGCCTGGTCTGCCTGGAAGTAACATGAAAACCTGCCCACATTTGGATGTTATTGTGATTTGTAGGATTATATCATGTTCAACAGAAAATGTCTGCGGGTTGTATGACTTTGTAAATATTTCAAAATTAGTCATCTGTTTCTTTTATGAACATCCTCTAAATATTGAGCGAGGGTTTGGGCATTTCTCTCTCTACTTTTAAATCACGTCTCAAAACCCATCTATCCAGAATTGCATACCCATGACCCCGTCTTAGTCTATTTTTCCTTGCTTAGCTTTTATACTTTAATGCTTGTTTTTTTCTCATTTACCTTATGTTTACATTTTATTTTGCTATATCTTATTATATTGTGTTGCTGCTAATGTTTTGTACTATTGTCAGGTGACCTTGAGGGTCTGAAAGGCGCCTATAAATAAAATGTATTATTATTATTATTATTATTATTATTTCCTCTACCATACCCTACTGTAGAGGTGTACAACATTAAAAACATACCCTACAGTGATGTAAGCTGTGCTGTTAATTGTGACAAATTTAAAAAGGATGTCACGGGGTGGAAAGGGACAAGTTTCTAGGGTTTTTTACTATGCATGTTTTGCTGTGTTTTATCTTTTTTAATATTTTAATATTGTATATTGGTTTATTTTTATGAGTTTTACTGCATGTTTTTATGGTATTTATTTGGTGACTTGTCCTGGAAAGACTCCGCCCCTGCCTGATTACAAACCTAATCACACCTGGGAGGTCCCAGAGGCCAATAAGAGGGCCTGGCTTTCCACAGAGGAGGCTTGAGGAAGAGGCTTGGAAAGGAGGCTTGAGAGACGGGCAGGAGTGAGTGGTGTCAGGCGGCGGCGCCGCCTGCAAGCCCCGAGGGCTGGTGGAGCTTGGCGTTAAGAGAGGAGGATACAACGCCGGCAACCAGAGATGCAGAGCGAGCGGTCCGACTGCTGCAGCAACAGGAGGCCAGAGTACGCGTCTGCGGGGAATTGGAGGTGGCGAGACGGGCCGGTGCCGATTGGCAGTTACAAAGAAGCGGCGGGCAGAGTTAAGAGCTCTGCCCACCTGGGGTAAGTCTCTTGACTTTCCCCTTTTAATGAATGAAAGCTGCCTAAAAGAGTAGTAACTGCCGCTGCCTCCCTTCTTTAGCGCACCGGGGCGCAGAACGCGGAGAGGAAGGCGAGGACGCCGCCGGGTTCCCCTCCTGCACAGCTCCACTGTATTTTTAATTCTTAGTGACTCTTATACCGTGGCGGACACCACTGGACTTTTAATGTTGTGTTTTATTGATTTTTATTGTGTTGTCCCCTGGCCAGGGTTGTTTTAATTCATTTTACATTTTTAACTATTTAAATATAATAAATTATATTTTAATTATACAGTTTAATTCGTGTGCTTTCCGTTGGCAGCTCCACTGCTCTGTCCGTTTTGGAGGAAGGTTTTCCTCCTTTAAACGAACCCTGTGAAAAACATCACCTTCGCTCCGTTACAAGGACAAGGTCCTTTCCAATCAAATAATTTGAAAACGCTGAAATGAAAAGGTTGGAAATTATTATTTGTGTCCATTTCTTAGTCTTTCCCATTGGCGCCAATAGCTCAAACTTTCTGAGGTCTTTTGGTTGTTTTTTAAAACACAGAACGTCTGTTTAGAATCACCCATCTTGTGTCCACACAAGAACAAATTCAGATTTATACAAAATGAAATACACTAAAAGACCTCAAAAAAGCAACACACAATGCCATGATCTAAAGAAACAGCTGACAAATAAAGTCTTTTGAATCTATTCACCTGAAAAATACAACAGAGGCATTTCTAAGACTTTAGGACTATTATCCACAGTGGTGAGCCACCAAGATGACTCCAAGAGCACATAGGCGACTTGTCCAGGAAGCCACAAAAGAACCCTGAATATCTAAAGAACTGTAGGCTGCACTCGCCTCCATAAAGGTCAGAATTTATTAATTCAACAATAAGAAAGAGAGCGGGCAAAAAAAGCACCCACTGGTGAGTCAGGCAAAATTCAAGAAGAACACAAAGGCTCGTCTCACCTTTGCCAGAGAATCTCTTGATGATCCCCAAAACTTTTAGTTTATATCTGGTATGAAACTAACACAGCATTTCACAAAAATAACATCATATCAGCTGTCAAACATTGTGGTAGAAAATCCTGAAGGAGAACGTTCGACAATCAGTTTGTGCTCTGAAAGTGAAGTGCACTTCAGTAATACAGCAGGACAGTGAAACACACCAGTCAACCTCTGAATAGCTCACAAAAATCAAAGTGAAGGTTTAGGAGTTGCCTAATCAAAAAGTTTAGGGGTGAATGGTGAGTTGGTAAGAGAAAACACAATTCTTCTGTTCACAGGAACAGTTCAGTTCTGCATTGCAGAGATATTCAACTAATTGGGACCGTTGACACACAAAACATTAACACAAAGACTTCACAAGAAATTCCAGCTAGCACCAGAGAGCCTGATTACCACACACGGGAAACCTGTTCAAATTGACAGCATGTCAGCTGTAACAAATAATACATCAGTAAAAAGTCAATAAAGTGAGCTGCTAACCTTTGGATCCTATTAGCTACATTTACCCTATACTGAAGGCTAAATTGACTAGCTCCAAAGAAGGCTATAGTCATTAAAACAAAATTAGTAAATCATTTTTGAGAATGACTTTCTACACTTGTGATGCCGGATATTTCTCTGTTTTCTTGAGTTTAAAAATAAAAGGTCAAGTTAGTTTGTTTACCTCTGACTTCACTTAATGCACACAACAACTTAACCAAGAGACACTATAATATCAGCTGGCCAAACTCCTACAGATGTGAGGCATTCATATAAAAACCTGCTTCAATCCGTTCTTACAGCAGTGAAAATATCACACGGCTTAAAGATTTGGCAACTAAAAAGCTTCCACACGTCCTCTCTAATTCAATTTCCTTACCCACTCATTAACTTACAGTCCAGTCGTTAGTTAAAAGTAGTGTAGTTTGGGTTGGTTCAGCTTTTTGGGGGAATGAAAAGCAGGATGGAGATTTTTCGCTGAAATCCTTTGAGCTAATTGGAAACTGAGACAAGGCTGCACCAAACATGTTTCTGAGCGGTTTACAGTTCTTTACAAATGTTTAAATGAGTCGTGTTGTGTGCCCTGAGGAGCTGCATTAACTCCCATCTGTTCTTCTTAAAAGGAAGCTCACTATAATTTCAGTAATTTTAGTTTATTAAGTATTGATTGCTTCTCTTTTAATTTCTAAAGGCTTTAAAGTGTTAGTGACAATATACAGGCAAAAACTCTCCTAGACACGGATGAAAGAAATCTCCCCGAGTCTTTCCTTTCCAATGGATCCATTTTCTTCCAAAATAGATGAAGGTCAACTTTTAAGGCACATTTTTGAGTTACTTTCATAACATCTCCAAGCTTTGGAAAGGCTTCTTAACCATTAATTCATTTATCCTCCCCATGCTCTGGACTTATTGCCAAAATTATTTATAATTTCAGACAGCGAGAGTGGGAAGCTGCCTCCTGGCAGGGGGAGAACAGGAAGAACACCAGGGAGCAAAGTTATATCTTTAATTAATTAACTCAGACAATGTTATCTCTCTAATTCCAGAGGCAGGTTTGTAAGCCAAAAGGTCCTGTTTGTAGGAAGGATATAATATCAACTCAAGAAAAAGGAAGCGATATCACTGAAAGTTACAACAAGGTTCACTTTCATGAACAATCCCATTAATAGAGAAAGCCAAATACTGGATTTAGGATGAAATATGACATGCAGTGGGTTAACATAAGTGTGTGTGTGTAGTTTATGGTCTATTATATTTTGAAACCTGAACATTGATGTTATGCAGCTGCTGGGATAAAAGTGCAATAGTGTAGTCAGGCACATTTCCTCATCTTTTCTGTGCCGCTTTTCCTCATGAAAAGTTTAGTTTCTCCGTGTTTATTTAGAACAATCAAATCTGTTGATGTTCGGTCAGATTTAACACCACACACAAAGGTGCTATGAGTGAACTCTTAAAGAGCAGAAGAGTTCTTTTTACGTTATTATTATCTTTTCCTGTTTGCTCTGTTTTATAGGTTGGCTTCAGAATAAGTCTGGCCTTGGATTACATGATTCTTCTTTCACAGCATCATTGAAAACGTTACACTATGGGAAATTCAAAACTTTGGTCAAAGACTTGCCAAAATTTGTTGTTTTTTAACTATTGGCATGATGACCTGGTGAATCACAGGACTCGTGCCAGAAGACCTTGTGCTATACTCTACATCTGATGCTGGCAGCTTTTAAGCAGCTACACAAAATCCGTCCATCCATTTTCTGCTGCGTACCTTATTCCATTATACATCAGCTTTGGCCCATAGACGATGAAGGTGATTTTATCATGTTCACATGTGGCCTCTTTTTTGCAAAATAGACCTTTACCTGCTCATGTGGATGGCACTGGCAAAGGTTAACGACAGAGCATATTGATTGTTGGCCTTGTCCCTTGCACACAGAGATTTTTGCACTGTGAGTAATGAAAGTTTTCAAATTCTTTGCAATTTTTACATTAAATACCATGCAACACAGCAACAACGTGTCCTCAATGTGTAGAGGCAGATAGGTGAACTTCTTCCCATCCTCCAGTCAACCTTATTAGTTAGAAAATGTTCCTCCAGCTGTTTCTCTTTAGGACCACTTTCAGTTAACCTCCCTTTTGTTCCCTCATCCATACTTTTTTGAGACATGTTTCCACCATCAGGTTTAAAAATGTGCTAATATATTTTAAAAGAAAAAGATGTTTATGAGATTTGGAAGTCTTTGCATTCTAATTTTATTTATATTTTACACAACTTTTTTTTAAAAATATTTTTCAAATTACAAGCTTTATTCATCATCACAGCTTTTACATGTTATGTGTTTACTGTAGATGGCATTCCAGGGACTGGGATGAGTACTGAGAAAGGGACTTTTGACAAACAAAAGAATGTACAAACATTTCAGAGGAGGTAATGAAAAACTGCAATGTTAGTCAGGAAGTCAAACAGTTGTCTGATATATAAAACAAGCAGGTTCCAAAAGGAAAACTAAAGTCTAGGAACAATAGGGGACAGCAGAAAAGTGAGCGTAGATATTGACAAACTGCATTTATACATAGAGGACTAATTAAAGACAGGTGAAAACAAATGAGGACGGTGATTATAATCACCAAGAACAGAAAGCAAAGGAAGCAAATCAGCCACAGATACACAAGGAAATTCATAACCAAAATAACAAAAGAAATTAATGCACATGAAATTAGAGAATTAGAGGGCGGAGAAGACAGAGCAGCATAAAGCTTCAGTCAGTGACTGAGGTCATGCTTTTTAAATCAAGTGGCTCCAGCTGTATCCCTGACTTTGACCTTTCCTCTTTGACCCGACATAAAAAAATCCAGCATGGTTTTAGATGTGTCCTTGATCCAACACAGCTGATTTAAATGGCTAAATTTGCTCAACATGTCTCGAAGTTCTCCAGAGGCCTGGTAATTTGATTTGATTCAGGTATGTTGACCCAGGGTGATATCTAAAATCTGGAGGCCTGTAGCTCCCCACCCCTGACCTAGGGACACTTATGCATGCATTTATCACATCTCACCTGGATTATTGTAATTCTCTTTTGACTGGAATTAGCCAGGCCTCCCTCTCCTGTCTACACCTGGTACAAAATGCTGCTGCATGATTTTTAACTGGTAAAAGCAAACAAGAGCACATAACCCCAGTTTGATTCCTTTCATTGGCTTCAATGAAAAATGTCTTTGTCTGAGCTGCTTCACCCTTACATGCTGTCACATGCTCTTAGATCAGCTAACTAAATCCAGAGGAGACAGAGCTTTTAGCCTTTCTTTGTACTAATTCATTGTTTTATTCGTGTTCTCTTATTTTATTTTATTTTGTACAGCACTGTGGTTATGTTGTTTTATAGAGATTTAGAGATAAATTGAAAGTGATTCATGTGAACTGTGATCCCAACACAGCATCATACGTAGCTACAGGAACTTGTGTTTGAGATGCGTTCAGCTTGCTGAAGTGTCCTTCTAAATCAGTGCTTCTCACTTATTTTTGTTACGCCCCCCCATATTGAAGAAAAGAAGAAAAAAATATCACCTTAAAACAAAGAATAACTTTTGAGAAATCGTTTTTTAGTCTGCAACAGGAAAGATTTAGAGTGCTTGTACTGCAACTCTATAAACAAAACTATAAACATTTTTTGTCCGACTTGAACCATTTGATTCTAACAAAATCCATCCATCCATCCATCTTCATCCGCTTTATCCGGGGCCGGGTCGCGGGGGCAGCAGCCTAAGCAAAGAGGCCCAGACCTCCCTCTCCCCAGCCACCTCCTCCAGCTCATCCGGGGGAACACCAAGGCGTTCCCAGGCCAGCCGAGAGATATAATCTCTCCAGCGTGTCCTGGGTCTGCCCCGGGGCCTCCTCCCGGTGGGACATGCCTGGAACACCTCACCCAGGAGGCGCCCAGGGGGCATCCTTACCAGATGCCCAAACCACCTCAGCTGGCTCCTTTCGATGTGGAGCAGCAGCGGCTCTACTCTGAGCCCCTCCCGGATGGCCAAACCTCTCACCCTATCTCTAAGGGAGATGCCAGCCACCCTTCGGAGGAAGCTCATTTCCGCCGCTTGTATCCGCGATCTCGTCCTTTCGGTCACTACCCACAGCTCGTGGCCATAGGTGAGGGTAGGGACGTAGATCGACCGGTAAATTGAGAGCTTCGCTTTTACACTCAGCTCCCTCTTCACCACGACGGACCGGTGCAGCGTCTGCATTACTGCAGCCGCAGCCCCAATCCGTCTGTCGATCTCCGGCTCCCTTCTCCCATCACTCGCGAACAAGACCCCGAGATACTTGAACTCCTCCACTTGGGGCAGGACCTCATCCCCGACCCGGAGTGGGCACTCCACCCTTTTCCGGCTGAGAACCATGGCCTCAGATTTGGAGGTGCTGATCCTCATTCCCGCTGCGTCACACTCGGCTGCGAACCGCTCCAGTGCGAGCTGGAGGCCCTCACCCGATGAAGCCAACAGAACCACATCATCCGCAAAGATCAGAGATGAGATCCTGAGGCCACCAAAGCGAAAGCCCTCCGCCACTTGGCTGCGCCTAGAAATCCTGTCCATAAAAATTATGAACAGAACCGGTGACAAAGGGCAGCCCTGGCGGAGCCCATCACCCACCGGGAACGAGTCCGACTTATTGCCGGCAATGCGAACCAAGCTCTTGCAACGGTTGTATAGGGATCGAATGGCCCGTAGCAATGGGCCAGACACCCCATACTCCCGCAACACCTCCCACAGGACACCCCGAGGGACACGGTCGAATGCCTTCTCCAAGTCCACAAAACACATGTAGACTGGTTGGGCAAACTCCCATGCACCCTCAAGTATCCTCGAGAGGATGAAGAGCTGGTCCAGTGTTCCGCGACCAGGACGAAAACCGCATTGTTCCTCCTGCATCAGAGGTTCGACTAGCGGACAAACTCTCCTTTCCAGCACCCTGGCATAGACTTTCCCGGGGAGGCTGAGGAGTGTGATCCCCCTGTAGTTGGAACACACCCTCCGGTCCCCCTTCTTAAAGATGGGGACCACCACCCCGGTCTGCCAATCCACGGGTACTGCCCCTGATCTCCACGCAACATTGCAGAGGCGTGTCAGCCAGGACAGCCCTACAACGTCCAGAGCCTTCAGGAACTCGGGGCGGACCTCATCAACACCAGGGGCTCTGCCACCAAGGAGTTGTTTAACTGCCTCAGTGACCTCGCCCCCAGAAATTGGCGGGTCATTCCCCTCATCCCCAGACTCTGCTTCCTCCTTGGAAGACGCGTCAGTGGGATTAAGGAGGTCCTCGAAGTATTCCTTCCACCGCCTGACAATTTTCTCAGTCGACGTCAGCAGCGCTCCGCCAGCACTATACACAGTGCAGGTAGAGCACCGCTTTCCCCTCCTGAGACGCCTGACGGTTTGCCAGAACCTCTTCGAGGCAGTCCGAAAGTCTTTTTCCATGGCCTCTCCGAACTCCTCGCACACCCGAGTTTTTGCTTCAGCCACTGCCCGAGCCGCATTCCGCTTGGCCTGTCGATACCTGTCGGCTGCCTCCGGAGTCCGGATCTAACAAAATCAATAAATAAATTTAAATTGATCAGCAACATTAACTACTACTCATTAACTATTCAGTAGACATACCGGTCTTAGTCTCCCACCGTGCTCACAGTGAAGCCAAGCGCTACATACTTTCGTTTGTCTCATTATCTCGCCTCTCTACGCATTTCTTTTCATCACCGTTAAATATTTTTCCTTTTTTTTTGAGGGTTTGTTTACTGCACTTCTTATCTTCTGCTCTGTGCTGTGTGTCTGTGCATGCTTGGTGCAAAAACCCTGCCACCTACTGTAGTGGATGTGCAATTGCACTTTATTCTACTACGGCAAAAAAAGCATGTTCCCCACACTGTAAAAAAAAAATCTGTAAAAATACAGTACATACAGGAATACATAGAAATGTACGTTTAAGGATATAAAGAACTATATTTAATGAGTTAAACTGAAAAGAAGTGCTTGGAAATAGTAATATAAACAGAAATTAAAATTTTTCTATTAATGGAAAATATCAGGTAATGATACAGAAAATATACTGCGGCTGTAGCTGAAGGAAATGTCCGTAAATAGTACAGAGAGTATACTGTAAATCTACAGAATTTTCCGTTTTATCATCTACAGAAAAGTCCGTCAAACTTCCGTAAAAAAAACAGAAAATGTACTGGCAGAAAATTACCAGGACATTTTCCGTTTTTCTACGGAATATTTTTTTACAGTGCAGGGTCACACATGGCCCCCCCTGACATCGCACCTTCCCACTATTTGAGAAGGACTGCCCTAAATGATGGGTCCCAGTTAATGTTTCACCACTGGAACTGGAAAAGAAATAATTCAAAATACAAAGTAATTGCAGAAGATTTTTTTTAAGTTTTCTGCAGAAAGTGTCACATTTTCCAACTGTTGCTGCAATCTCCCTCTGTGTCATGTGGGAATCTCTATGCTCCTCCATTGATGTATTATAGAGATGCCTGCAGAGACCGACCTGCTTGTTCAGTCATGCCTCCAGCTCATTAGAAAACTGCGAGGTGCGCCCCCAGCTGAAACAACACCAAGGCGCATCCCGTTCAAGTGCCATCACTTTTATCACGGGCCTCAATGTGCAAGGAAAACAACAGCAGCACAAGCTGCCTGTAAAACCTACAGCTGTTCACTGATGGCAACATAAACAGAGCTCTAAAAGTGAACATTCGATAAAACATATCAAAGTGAAAGCAATCTCTCTCCTTACATTTTAAATAAAAGATCCCATGCTTCCCATTTGCATCCATCTCCTTGTGGCCTCAGTCGACTATTGTTTCTAGAAGCTGACTCAGAGTCATTGGAATCTCTAATTTCTGCCATTTTTATGGGTGTGTCAATTTCCTGTTAACAAAGGCTGGAGCTTGTCAAGCTGAGAGGTCAGCAGCTTCTCAGCCATTGTGTAACAATGTGCTCTTTGAAGGAGATTGATGTGAGACCAGCATGCATGTCAAGCTGTTCCTGCCTCTTCTTTCACTGCTCAGTTAGATAAAGGTCTTATGAGGTTTACTTTACATACACAGAGGGTTGTACTAGGGCTGTTCAATATAAGGATATATATCGGATGACGATATAAAAACGTCTATCGTTTCATTTTACGCTATCGTTTGTTTCGTGGTGTCGCAAAATAAACTATTTACGGCAATATTTTTTCATCGTTTTGATGGTCACTGTAGTGGCTATATTAATTTATTAAAGTTCTCTCTTTCTCTTATATTTAATATAACCACACTACGGACGGACAAGCGCCTGTTTTTATGTGTTGTGGTTAGCAACAACGACGGTAACACCATCGTGTGACCGCTTGTGTTCCACATAAACCTTTCACAATAAAGCTCAAGATCCTGTTGAGACTTTTCAAAATAAACTGAATCACGTGAAACAGCAGATTATTTACGGATGAGAAGTAAAAAAGAGCCGCCAGGTGCTAAAAAATAAACCTTACACTCAAACGTTAAAACAGGCTTTTCCCCGCAGCACGCCGTGTAAGAAATACTCACAAAGAAAACGGAGGCCATTACAACTTATGTCTAAAAATGTATCGTTTCATGCATCGGTTAAAACACTCGACTCCAGCTACACGACGCGCAGCTGGAAACACTTCACGCAAGTCGAGCTGCCCGAGATTCACAGAATTTACAGAAAATGTTACATTTTTGTGATTTATATCGTTATCGGACGATAGAATTCTTATATCGGGATATGAGATTTTGGTCATATCGCACAGCCCTAGGTTGTACCATTATGGAGTGGGACTTGGGATTATACTCACATAAAGTGGCACAACACGGGAGTAAGCACAGTTTAAAAACGAATCAGTTTGTCCCCCCTATAACGTCTCAGTAGGATATAAAGACAGTGATTTTGACTTTACTGCACAGTCTAACCACATGTCTGCACATTTTAGTTTTAATGAATTATAAATTAATGACTTATTTGATAAAAATCGACTTTGCTTTATTACCAGAGTGATATAAACTTATAGAGAATTTATAGAGCTCACCTTGGAAAAGCAAGACGTTGGACACAACATAAAATTGGGGTCACTGATTGCAAAAGCTGCCAAACAAGACACGTTTCAAAAGAAAAAGGAGCTTTCCTTCCTACTCTCACCAAGTGCTTGCTTATAGGGGATCGTCTGATTGTTGGGATTTCATTTGTGTTACTGTATGGTCTTTATCTTACAATATAAAGTGCTTTGAGGCAACTGATGTAAGGATTTGACACCATATAAATAAAACTTTTTACCCAAAAACAATTTCCCATGAAAATGTATCTCTATTAACTCTCCTCGCTTCCTCTAATCGCTGACCTTTGCCCACTCCCTGTTTATGAAGGCCTCCAGGTCAACTCATCTGCTTTGTCATTTGGTCTCTTTAACCTGTTCAAGGAAGGATTCATCCACCTGCCTCCTCCACTCTGCTCTAGAAATCCACCATCCAACAGCAGATTCCACCTAAGCCCAAACTCAAGTAAAACAACCTCAGCTCCTCAAACCTCAGTTTCTGACTAACATTGCAGTTTTTCATTGGCATCCAACAACTTTGAAAACAAAATAATCTGGATGAAACAGTTTGTGCGTTCATTTTTTTCTTTCTTTCCACAAAACCCTTGTCTTTAGATCGCTCAGGCTCTCTTGTCAGATCCACTTGCTTCACAACATGACATTTGATTGTCAGCTTTCCACTGCTTGCCACTTCGCTAACTTGATGGTGTATTTTCACCCCCCTGTCTGAACCCACAAAAGGGTTGTGGTAGAGGCAGCCAGCTGCCCTTGCAAGATGAGCTTTATATATAATTAGAATGACAAAGAAGTTTTGTTTTTTGTTCTTTATACGATAAACAAAATTTCATTTGACAACACATTTAATTAGTTCAGCATTTCGATCAGTAACTGTGCTGTTGATTAATATATTTGGTCTAATTTAGCAGCCTAACCTCTCTTCATGTTCTGTCTGATATTAGCCACAAACTAACTTTCTTCTGATTGGTTGAGCCTTGCACAGAGAAAATGTGCACAGCAGGTCGACGGGGTTCTGTGCTGACAGAGAAACAATTTGGGTCACAGGGATTACATGAAAATACACTGACCTCATTATTTGAAACTCTAATAATGTGAAAGTATATTTTATATATATATATATATATATATATATATATATATATATATACATACACACACACACGTGACAGGAAATACCTGACAAAACTGTAGATTATGATCCTACCGAGTCTTCTGTGAATAGGCTCATCTGTTGCTCATTAAATGTGTCAAGCATCCTATACTAATGGTGTTTACTGTCATATTGGGAAGTGGCAGAAGTTGACAGCTCAATAAGTATCTAATGGTAATGACCGTTGACTTCAGCTGTCATATATGGAGAGCATCTACATCACTGGCAATAGCAACATGATTATATGCCTGAGGGGCAAATGAAATTAAAGACATTTAGTGACATGTCTTTGATATTACCCAGAGTCTTTGAAGCCACGGGGTAAATCAGGAGAAAGGCTGACTCTAATTTCAAAATAAGTTGATGATTCAGTGGATAATTTGATTGGTGGCGATTTACATACTGCATTTGGAGCCATTAATTGTGAAGTGTAGCAAGAAAGGCAACACACTGAAATCACCACTCCAAATGTAACACATGCAACAAGCAATGTAAGCAATATTTGTATTTGGAATTTTTCCTAATGCTGCTCACTTCTTCCTTTTTTGTCATTTTCTGGTGGGTTTACAGAACAAAGGTTGGACTCAAATCAAGTTTATTACAAAAAGAGCATAATATCATCAAAAACAATTTAAATCCTAAAACTACTGAGACAAAGTACTACACAAGATGGAGCAAAATTTATTATTAACCCTTTAAAACCAGAGCGGGCACGCTCGGTTTTGTGTAACTATTTTTAAATCCCGGTAGCTCTGCAACCACGTGAGCTAGCGCAATAATTTTTTTTGCATATGAAACCGGAGGAGTTGTACTTACATCTTATGCCATCAGCTTGTCCTCGGTCACAGTTTCCTTCCACATAAATCTTTGCAAAAACTGCATAAAAAGCACTTGCAGCAACAAAAACATAATATTCCAGAAACACGCTTTGCCGATCCGATCAGCTGTTCATAACACTTCCTACGTTGGATTAGACGTCAGCGCGAACTATCGCAGGTCCGCCATGACCTGCCCGAAACCGGAAGTGACGTCATTTTCCCGGAAATGTAGTTTTTTACCATCAGGGCCTCAATGAACCTATACTGGTGTTTTTAAAAGTTATGTTTGACTTTCTGACTTTCTGTGTGGTTTCTGGGATGCTTAGGACTCATATTGCACTGCTGGAAATAGTTTATTTTGATGCATATGCTGCTTTTTTGCAAATTTGCATTATAATATTTATTTTCGTTTTTCCTGCAGTATATAAAAATTGGTGTATTTCAAAAATAAAACTATGAAGACACTCAAAATAAATTCCCTGTGGTGGGAAACTATTTTGTGCAACTTTTTTGTATTTACAGTTTTGAGGGATAAGCCTCTTAAATTTCTCTAGCTAGAAATATATGTTAAAAAAACAAAAACGATTTTCAATTTTTTTGTAGTTTATTGCACTTTTTTGCAATTTATGTAATTACTATGCACTTAATGCATACATATTATTAAAATTTAGGCTGTAATGGTTGTATTGATGTATAGCAACTTGAAATGCTCCCAGAAATGGCACTACAGCATGTAAAAATATAATATAAGCTCTGGCGGACTTGGTTCTATGGTAGGTCTTAAAGGGTTAATAGTTGCTTAAGGAGAGATCACTGAATGGAGGAAGTGAGCTTGAGTTATTGGGAAACAGAATTCCACTAAGTTATCAGGTGATTAGACTACAATGACCCATCATAGAAGAATGAAATCCCTGCAGTGAAACGAAATCAGGACGGGACCACCCGCCAATTCTGGATGTTGGTGGTGGTGAAGATGAAGATAGAGGTTTGGCTGAGGCTCTGAGTGACCGGGATGAGGTGGAGATGAGGAGGAGGCAGATTTCGCAAACACGTTTGAAAGGAAAAATGACAGAACACAACTCAGATTTAAAACATGCAAAATGGAGGCTGACTGTCGCAGAGAGGGTGGGCAAAAAAAATGTTTGGACCGGACAGTAATGATGTCACAATTGAGTTGGACAGCTGTGGAAAGCAGAAGTGATGGAAAGAATAGATAAGCAGACAAACACCCATGAAAGCAGGCAGATGATCATTACAGAGCTTCCTTATTGAACCTAAAGATAGGCATCATTATTAAAGTGCAGTCACAAATGAATTCCCCTAATCTGGACAAAATGTGTATCTTATGCAATATTTGGATTAAAATACGAATGCTATAATGCAAAGCCTCAGGTTTAGGGCTTTGGAAGATTGGCATGGATGCCAATCATCAAACCACCAACTTCTTTTGGGAAGAATACTAACCCCAAGTTGCCCTCCGATGAATCTGTTCGTGTGAATGTTACCTAGAAAGCATTTAAGCACAGAAAAAAAGTTCCTGTGTGAATGAGGCATGCTGTGTAAGTAAAGCAGAAAAGTGCTATATAAGAACCTGTAAGTTGCGATGTGCATTAGTCTTATTTGTCCAGCTCATCCAGTAGATGCGTAATTGGATTGAGATCTAGAGAATCTGAAGATTAGGTCAACACAAACTTCTTGTTGTGCTCCTCTCCTTCTCCTGACCCACTTTTGTACATTATCCTGCTGTGGCCAGAATCATGAAAGAGAGTACGGCAACAATCATATGCACGGGAGCACTTAAGACCTCCCAGCAGAACATTTCCCAAAGCATCACACCACTGCCTCTGCTAGCTTGGCTTTTTTTTTAGTGCATCCTGGTGACAGGTTTTTCCCAGGTAAGCCACACACATGGACCCAACCATCGATGTGATCCTTCACGTGCCGATTCATGGTGCTTTTGGGGGTGGATATAGGTGAGCAAAGGCTCCCTGGCTGATCTGCAGCCATGCACCCCATGTTCCTGATGCTAACACATCAGCTTTGAGGACGACATGTTCACTTGGTCCCTGATATATCCCATACCTTAACAGGTGCCGCGATGATGAGATAATCAGTGTTATTCACTTCACCTGTCAGTGGTCATAACGTTATGTCTAATCAGTGTGTACTTTCTATTGTTGGACATTTTAACATGGGAGTTGATGAGCATTAACGTCCCTTTTCAAATGAGGCTGGAGTTATTTTTGAGACCAGGAAGTTTGTGCTTGATCAAAGTTCCAATTCGCAGAAATGGCTGTGGCCTTTGGGGCCCCGAGCAGTTTCTCACTTCAGTCTTCCTGCTTCAGTTCATTAAATCTCCGAAGAGGCAGCAGGGCAAACACAAACAGCTGTGCATTGTTTTTACCTTGATTAAACCACGTGCAAATAACACACGCAGAGTAACCACATACAGTTCTAGACAAATGACACTATATTCTTTTGATCTCTCTGTTTATGAGAGACACATTTCATCACCACACCTCATCCTCAGCATCAGTTACCATCTTAAATTAGATTAAATTTTAAACACAGATGTTCTGTGTTCTTAAAATGTGTTGTTATTGAATGAATGAATGCAGCCATGTTACATTTTAGACATGATGTAACGATTTGCAACATGAGGAACAATTATGACGGAAATAGCATTGGATTGATGCGATAATACACAACGATTTGGCAAGCTATTTCGTTTAAATGATTTGTTCCAGCATTGCACTCATTGACGGTTAAAGGAAATTAAAACGATCCCACAAAAACAACCCCCCGTCAAGTTCGTCTTATATCGGTGGCATGTGTTAAAAAGCCGTTGTGCTCTATTTTAAGCGCCCAACCACCTGGCGTTTACACATCTTTCATGCTACGATCATAAAATGAGAAGAACAGAAAATGAGCTGTTGTTTCACTTCTGATTGCGCTGGTTAATTTGTGACAAATTAAAAGAAAAAAAAATCCAATATAAGAACAACCGAAACAGATCAAATGAAGCGATTACAGCATATTGTCACGAGTTTGCTGAAAGTTCTGTCCACCAAACCGAGCTGTAAGAAACTCACTGCAACTGAAGTGTCTTTGTCCTCCCACCAGCTGCTTGCATTTAATGCCTGCACATGATTCAGAAGTGGCATAATGAATTACTTGCATCACCTACTGATAAAAATGTCTCAGAAGCCTGATGCAAGATCAATCAATCAATAATCGCCAGCAACTGGGTGGCTTTTGACAGACTAGCAACCACATACTAATAAGACAGATCTGAACAGACTTCAGTTAGTCCAAAATAGGGCGGCCAGATTAGTGTTAAGGTGTTCATATTATACAAGTATTGATAAAATGCACGATAAACTTTCTTGGCTTTCTGCACAAGCTAAATTATACTATGGCTTATCTGTATTTTTAAAGAAAGCAATACTGGTAAACACACCACACTTTTTTTATGCTCAGTTGCAGTATCCAGATGAAATACATAATCATGCTACACGATTCTCATTAACCACAATTTAGTAACTCCTCGAGTTAAAAGTAACTTTTTGAAAAACTCTGTTATATTTAGAGCATCTTTTCAGTGGAATAAGTTGCCTTATGCAATTAGAGAATTGGCTTCCATTCATAATTTTAAAAATCACCTAAAAGCCTTTTTAAGCAGTTTTTAATTTATTTGTAAAAATTGTAAGAGGGTAATGTCACTTGTAATGGAAATTGTGTATTTTGTTTGAGTGGGTTTTTTTTGTTTTTTTAAATTTTTAAATTTATTTATTTTATTTTTATTTATTTATTTTTTATAATTTTTAATTTTTAATATTTACATTTTCAGAATTGTAAAACCTTATTGTGGATGTAACAGCCAAATTATGTGGACATTTTGCATCCAACTCATTGTGTAACATTTTATTTGGTGCTATTTGATGGTTTGGGCCCCAGGAAGACTAGAAACCACTGTTGTGGAAGCTAATGGGGTTCCTTATAAATAAACAAATAAACAAACAAACTGAACTCTAAAGCGACAAAATAGGCTGTTTCACTCTCCTTTGCTTTCCACACAGACTTTTCAGTGTTTGTCATTAAACATCCTTGCTCCTCACCCTCACTAGTTTCAGGCTCACTTTTTTCAGAATTACTTGCCGGCAGCTTTCAACATGTCAAATAAGTATCTGCATTTCCTTCGGTTGACTTTAAGCTGATTCATGCCTCCAGAAATTGAACTTTTTTTAATCAAACAGAAGAATCTTTGACTGTGAATGTGTCTCCAGTGATACCGCTGTCATTTGGTGAGAGTTTAGTGTGAAATCCTGTGCGATAAAGCCCGTAGGTAAGACCTTAGCCAGAAACGGCATGACCAAAATAAATGGAGCTAAGCTTTTTAGGACGTCTCCAGCTTGGACAGCATTGGTAGCCTAAAGGCTCCGGAGCTAACCTAGAAAAACCAGACCAGGAAAATGAATCTGCAACGCTTTTCCCTCCTTTTACAACAATCATGGAGGTTTTTCAAACTGACCACTAAAGTTTAATCTGCTTACTGAGCTTGCAGACTTTCCAGGTATGGCCCTATAGGAATTCAAATTTGGGGGGGGGGAGAGGAAAGAAACCCCCCACATGTGTAATAAAAGGACAAGTTGTCAATGGGTTGCAAATTAGTTTCCAAGCAGCCCAAGCTGAATTGACAGTTGAGAAAATCTCAAAAGCTGTGTTTCTGTTTTATCCACTGTGAACTCACTGTTGTGTGTGTTTGTGTGTTTCTGTCATTTTTCTTTAAACAGAATTTGTTGATCTTTTTTCTCAGCCAACTCACACCCTGCCCTATAATTAATGGTGCACTGGCAGCTTTCCTCATATACACTGACTGAGCGCTCGACTTCCTTCGATGTCTAGAGCCTAGAATGGGATTCAGAAATAACAGGGGGTGTAAATAAAAGGAAAAAAACAAACAAAAAGATATATGAATTGTGATAGATTCTTGCCACACTTTAGAAGAGAAAAAGAAAATTAAAAGTACTAAACATCTGAAGAACATATAGGTTAATATTTCTGTTGTTGTAGGCACCTTTAGGGAAAAATGTGTATTCCCTGACTGGGTGGCAGTAGTTGTTGGAGACTGGTCAGTGACCCCCCTGGGAACTGTGAAAAACATGGAAAAACGTGCATTTCCAACACGTTCTCACTCCCAAAGCGTAACATTTTACGCTAGGTGACAAATCGTCAACATATTACGTTTTCAGCTACCCACCAAGTTCCTAAATGACGACCTCGGAAAAATGAGGAAATATGAGAACCGTATGGACTCAATCTACACATGTTCGCTCTTTTTCTTCAAATCACTTAGAAACACGCTATTTAACATCATTAAAGTCCTGGTTAACCTCAGGAAAAAGGTTATGGTTAGGGCTAGGGATAAGGTTAGGTTTAGGGCTGGAATACAGGGCTGGAACGTCTATTATCGCCGGAGCGTCATTGCACTGGATTTCGGCCATAACCCGCTGCGTACCATAAGAACGCCGAAGGTCTCCTTTTGCGTTCCTCAGGAACGCCGCGGGACGTGACAAAACGTCGGCATGGTACGCCTCGGGAGTGAGAACGGGCTGGCATTTCTCAACCAACTGGCGAAAACATTTTGTGATTGCTTTTATTGGTAGCAGTTGCTGCTGTTGATATCATCTATTTGCCATATTTGGTTGGAAGTGTGGCTATATTCCTTGTGACAGTGATACACCGTTAATCCTTTGAAGCCAACAACTTTTCAGTTTGTGGCACATGTACTAATGTTAGCAAGCTGTTGGACATGAGAAGAATTATTTCTCATCGTCTGTGCTCTGTGCTGTAATTGCCCTTCTGTCTCGAGTCTGCATCGTTTGGGAAACACATAAGGAATTATCTGGATATGTGCATCAGTCCAGCCTGCCACAGTTCAGTTTGTTCATTAAACGCTGTTGGCAGTCAGATGTCAGCTGCCGTATCCTTTTACCCATAAATCCTTGTATTGGCATTGTTTGCTCATTACATTTACTCTCCTGTCAAATGTCAAAAGAGTCAGGTTGTCAAAGGACTGATCTCAATTTTTTCCTCTTTCACAGTAAAGCACACTGAGACATGTATGTGATATCAGGCTACACAGAGATGCGAGTGATGCCTTGCGTGGATTATAGAGACTGTTGCATTTTTTCAAGTGAATAGTTTCCTGATAAAAACCATATTGGTTGGTGAAATTTACTGCGGTAAAAGAAAGAACACGTTATGCGGCCACATTAGCTACTAAGAACAGTAAAATCAGCACCCATTTCCAGCATCTTGTTCATGCTAGTTGTCCAGAGAACTTGCAGCTTAGTCTCCATATAATTATATAGCAGTGTTGTCATGGCTCCCCCTGTCCTGCACTTGCTGACCTGCCATCTCTCTTCCCCCTGCTCTACTTTGATTCTATCTAGTGTGTGGATGGATCTGTGCATCGACTTTCCTTACCTCCTCCTGCAGTAGATGCGTCTTCTTTAGGCTAAGGTTGGCACACCTGTGTCACACTTACCTGCAGTATTAACTCTGGTTCACTTCTCCACTCTTTGCTAGGTCTTTGCCTCCTCAGTGCAGCAGAGGTGTTAAGGCTACCATCAAAACTTACCTTTATGTTTATGTTTGTAGCTTTATGTAGAAACAGAGGAGAACTGCACTGATTAATTCATTAATTGAATACATGCCAAACCCATCCATCCATCTTCATCCGCTTTATCCGAGGCCGGGTCGCGGGGGCAGCAGCCTAAGCAGAGAGGCCCAGACCTCCCTCTCCCCAGCCACCTCCTCCAGCTTATCCGGGGGAACACCAAGGCGTTCCCAGGCCAGCCGAGAGATATAATCTCTCCAGCGTGTCCTGGGTCTGCCCCGGGGCCTCCTCCCGGTGGGACATGCCTGGAACACCTCACCCAGGAGGCATCCTTGTCAGATGCCCAAACCACCTCAGCTGGCTCCACTCTGAGCTCCTCCCGGATGGCCGAACTTCTCACCCTATCTCTAAGGGAGAGGCCAGCCACCCTTCGGAGGAAGCTCATGCCAAACCTTGACCTGTAATACTTACCAGGGTACATCATTAAAACTTGTCGAACCTTTAGCAGCACTTCCTGCCTCTGATCCTTCCTGTGTAGCCATAGCAGATGTAGTCTTTTGCCAGTGCGTTTTTGCATTCTTTCATGCACATTTTAACACTTTTTTGAATGTAGTGGATTATTAATGCTTATTAAAGACCACTATTTTGGACTACCAACCGAATATTTCATCACATTTCTATCATGATTGCATTTTTTCCTTTTGGAGTAGGGACTAGCCTCAGTTTCAAGGGTCTGTGTGGATTTTAGGATGCATTTTGCAGTTATCCATCTCAGCATGTATGTATACATCTTATTAACTCAGCAGTCATCTTGTGCACGCATTTTACTTTATCACATATTCCACTTAACACATGCCAGTATGGGATGTGGGTGTCTTACAGCTCAGCATGTGCCTGAACAGTTCCTGTGGACTGATGAACTTAAGCTGCAGCTGTTCTACAACAATCTGTGGTATGTAGGAGATGCAGTGTAGGGGACTGTTTGACAAGCTAGTGTCCAAGTAAAGCTTTCTCTGCTTCTTATTTTCATTTGAACATCAGATCATTTAAAACATCAAAACAAAAGCTGTCTTTGAGCATCTTATTTGTGATTCTGTAGAATAAAACTGTCTTTAGTCAGTTCAAAAAAAACAAATGTGGTATGAAGATTAAAGTCTTACTCATTTGAGTGGAGCTCATCACTTACTTCACACAACATGTTAGCCACGAGCGGTGCCACCTGTGTGTTTCCCACTTTGTTTTGGGTCAGATGTAACCACAGGTGGCCGGATCAATGTGAAACATTTAATTACTGTTGTGACAAATGGCAGAGCCATTTAGCAGGGTTTGCTGAGCAAATGATGTCAGTGATTGCAGTGGAGGAGTGTGCCATGATTCATACTGACAAGCCATGAATTATTAAGCTGCCAGAGCTGCTGATGCCCCAAAGCCATGTTTCTCTTTGTAGAAGGAAGCCCAGCAGGGGCAAACAAAGGGGACGCAGGGGATTTCAATATGAGCCACCCACAAGGATGGAGCTGATGGAAATTCGGGTTTGTATTGGAAGTGCCAGGCGAATAAGAAACTGAGGATTTAGACATTCCCGCAGTGTAGTTTCATGAAAGATGTAAGAAAAAAAAGTAAATACAGTCACTGTAAATATATATATATATATATATATATATATATATATATATATATGTATATGAAGGTTAGTGCCTACGAAGCATGAAAAGAATATTACGTAACTTGATTTACATTAAAAACATTTTGACATTTTTACTCCATTAGACATGGTTGACTCAGTCGTGATAACCTTAAAGGCTTTACTGCTATGAAAAAACCCAAACCTGTAAGCTGATTCAGAGCTGTTTCATTTATGCAATTCCCAAGAGCTCACAGTCTTTGCTAATATAAAATGAGTATAACTGTCAGGGAATGATTTTCAACATCTTTAAGATGTTTTATTCAGCTAGAAATGTTGAGTTAGCAAATATATCTTACTGGGCTACTGTACGCACATATAAAAAACAACTGGAAAGAGCCAGGTAGATCTGCTAATCTCAGGGCCATCGACTCATGTTCTTTCATACATGTAGCTTGTGACACTTTCTCTATGCTAGAAAAGTTAAAAACAACAATCTATGGTGACACACCTAACTGCCGTGTTGAGCTGGGCCTTGATTTAAACAAACTGTGTCGTCAAATGGCAAAAGAAAACTAAAATTAGATCACTATAGCAGCGCACTGATTTGGACATGGTAATGGCACAGCGACAGTTAAAGTAGCATAAAATAAGAAGCCGGGTATGCAAATATGTCCTCAATCAGCTAGGCCTTACAGGAATATCTGTGATTTGCTGAGGTGAGGACAAAGGCATGTGGGATTGGACGAGGGGGGAGGCACATATTTCAAACATGGTCAATTTCCTGTCCCTCAAGATTTTTTTCCTTTTCTTTTTTTCAGAAACAATGTTAAATATCAACCATAAACACTACACTCCGTCTCTTTATACGGTGCCTTTCCCCTTGCCTGCACTGAGTTTTTCTCTTCTTTCTTTTGCTGTTTTGGTGAAAGTGCAAGCACCTACAAAGGTAACGTGGTTTTTGTGCACATTCCAAGCTATCATATTTTCTTTTTACTCACAAAAACCACTTAAAATATATGTTTTGAAGAAATTTTACCATCACTTTCCATCCAATGATTCAGAACTACATTGTTATTTTCTCTTTTCTTTCTTTTTTTGCACACGTGTAGAGTCAGTATATGTCCGAGACTGTAAGAGAGGCAAACTGACTGAATACATGTTATTATATATCTATTTCTCACTCTGTGGAGCAACAAATTTCATATTATTCTGAACAGGTAATCGTGATTTAATGTTCACTTACTTAGAAATAAAATGAAAGTACAACAAAGAGTTACATCTCAGTGACTAACACGCTGAGTGAGGCCTGTAAAGCACAGTTTAGAAAAACATTGGATTGGATTACCAGGACAAAGACGCTTCTCTCTGAAAAGATGATGACAACACATCTTAGGTTTACAAAATTACACCTGAACAAAACATGCAGTCATTGAATTTAATTTGAACTCTTTTGTATCTCAACAAAGTCAAACAGGAGGCCAACAGCTAAAGCTTGGTTGAAAGTGGGTCATTCTGCCTGACAACAGTAAATCTACAGCAGAATGCCTTCAGACCTCCATGAACTTAAATGCTGAAAAAAAGATATTCCTCAACGAAAATTTGAAAACCATATAAATCCATACAGAAAATAATGACTGCAAGTTATTGCTCTTTAATGACATGTTGTATTTAGTGTTTTACAGCACTCCATAGAGTCATGTGGAAATGTATTTTTTCATATGGATCTCTGAGCCTTTGTAAAATTTACCAAAATAATACATTTAACTGTTACAGCTAGCATACGTAGCACATTGGCCGTGGCAAACATCACTGTTTCAATTTCATGAATCAATTTTTTTGTGCAGGCAGCACGGTGGTTAGCACTGTTGCCGCACAGCAAGAAGGTCCTGAGTTCAATTCCAACATCAGGTCGGGGTCTTTCTGTGTGGAGTTTGCATGTTCTCCCCGTGTTTGCGTGGGTTCTCTCCGGGTACTCCGGCTTCCTCCCACCGTCCAAAGACATGCAGCTTGTGGGGATAGGTTAACTGGGTTAATTGGTTAATCCAAATTGTCACTAGGTGTGAATGTGCGAATGAATGTGAGTGCGAATGGTTGTCTGTCTCTGTGTGTTGGCCCTGCGACAGACTGGCGACCTGTCCAGGGTGTACCCCGCCTCTCACCCTATGACAGCTGGGATAGGCTCCAGCGCCCACCGTGACCCTGAAAAGGAGAAGCGGATGGATGGATGGATGGAATTTTTTTGTGCATTTTATGCAACCGATGAGTAGCTATATAAAACATCACAGGATGGGCAAAACCACATGAAATCTCAACACTGTAGAAAATGAAAATAAGAGAATTAATTAAACAGTGGACATACTGCTCCAACTGCATGTGGTGCATTATAAAACACCAAAATCATCCCCGACAGACAGATTCTTTACTTTTATGATCAGTGGTACATTTTATTAAGTTTTCTAAAACATTATCAACTTTTTTGAACTGTTTTTATGTTTTTTTATGTATACACTGTTGCGATGCTCTGCATGTCTTCTGTTGCACTTTTCTGCCTCTGCAATTGACAGTTTCCCTTGAAGAGATGATGAAGGTGAAGTGCAATGAAGTTAGCTACAGTATGAGCAGGAATTCACTTCAGATGGGACCCTTAATCTTAATTACTCTTGTTCAGTTTGGTTCACTTGAGGCATGAGTAATAAGTAATTTGGTTATGTTTTACTACTCATTTACATTAGGAGCATTTTACAGAGTTAAACATGTTAATTATGAGCAGCTAATTTGTGGTCTGGTGCTAATAAGCGTTACATAGGAGTCTACTGAGAGAAAAAAACATAGTTAATGAGTCATACACTACGAATACATGTCAACTAATAACCGGTAAATAGGATTTCTTGTATAGAAAGTAATACCCGCCAGGCTTCTGGGCTTTTATGTATCAGTCTCGTTTTAAAATGAGGAAGTAGCTGTTGGAGAAGCTACACGGAGTGACAGATTTATCAGCGCGAGCCAACATTTATTTGGTTTAAGTAACGTTTACAAGACATAGTCGTGACATATGATGAGCTGTGTTTTATTTCCTTGACATTTTTCTGCAGCGCTGCCAAGAATAGCTTATGAGGTGAAGTTTCCCCGGCAGGGTCGCCGAGGGCTGTGATTCCCCCCAGCACGCCGCTGCCTCCTCCTGACCTAATTACCACAAATAATTGCTCAGAATCCTCCATCGCCAGGTTTCCAAGAAGAAACACTTAAATATAACATCGTCAGCAGTCACTGCCAGCTGTTCAGTGAGGATGTAAGAAAAAAAAAAAAATCAGTTACTGTTATTAAAAAAAGCTTGAATACTGTGTTTATACGAGCTTCACTTGATCTTTTTGCTCCAAGGATTTGAAATCACCATTCAAAATATTCAGCTTCATGCTGCAAAAGGCCTCTTTTACACCCTAACCACATTAGAGAAGCCATCAGTTTGCCTGTTTTCAGCCTCAGTGGATATTCAGAACAAGACATCAGTTTCTGTTTGTCAGACGTTGTTTCAAATATTCAAAAGATAAAAAAAAAAGAAATCATTGTCAGACGATAATTGATGCATTTTGGCAAATGCAATCCCTCTTTTGATCTCCACACACACACACACACACACACACACACACACACACACACACACACACACACACACACACACACACACACACACATGCATCTAAAGCTTGCTTGAACCAGACTGGTTAGTAGCACTCAGACTACAGACACACAACAAATCAGAGTTTCTGGAACCATAAACCAACAGAATCTACGTAAGCTCATGAATCATCATTTCTATGGAGGTAATTAAAGATGGACATTGTTTTCAGGTATGATAAGTTACATCACTGCAGATGTGTCTTAAACCTACATTCTGTCTAATGGTCAGAAGCTCTTCTGATTGTGGATGAACAGATATTTCACATGCATTTAAAGCACACTTATAACTTTTTACACAGATCTTCTAACTTCCTAACTTTTATTAAAGGTAAAGTCGATCATTTTAAGTTTATTTAATAGAATAAAAGAATGTTGCACTGATAAATATACACTGATTAGTGTGTAATTATGTCTTCCTTCTCACAAACATAGAATTTATCCATTAAAATACATTAGAGTGGGTGCTGTTTTGGGGAAGCCGCTATGTTGTCCTGCTGTCTTAAGTACAGTGGCCAAGACATGCATCAATATTACACCTAATTGTATTTTATATATGGGCTAGAGACCAGCCATATGCTGTGGAGGCAACTTCTAAATGGTGTGTGCACCTTCTGTCATGGTCCTGGGGCGATCGTGGCTCAAGAGTTGGGAGTTCGCCTTGTTATCGGAAGGTTCGAGCCCCGGCTTGGACAGTCTCAGTCGTTGTGTCCTTGGGCAAGACACTTCACCCGTTGCCTACTGGTGGTGGTCAGAGGGCCCGGTGGCGCCAGTGTCCGGCAGCCTCGCCTCTGTCAGTGCGCCCCAGGGTGGCTGTGGCTACAATGTAGCTTGCCATCACCAGTGTGTGAATGGGTGGATGACTGGTTGTGTAAAGCGCTAAGGACCTAGGGACTAGTAAAAGCGCTATACAAATACAGGCCATTTACCAGATATTTACCATTTCGTGCAGTGTTTTGAGTTCTTGTGTTTTGATGTCATTTTGTATTAGGGTTTGTGTTTAAGTTCATTTTGTTAGTTGTGAGTTTATTTTGAATTGTCTAAGTTTCCTTGTCTATTAGGTTCCCCTTGTGTCTTTGTCCTCTGTGTCCCTTCCGATGTGTTTGGTGTTTAAGTGTGTGTCCTTGTGTCTTGTTTAACTTCTCTGTTCCAGTGTTCCTCTCCTTGTGTTTTATTCCATGTCCACCCCATCTATCATGTTTATTTTACCATGTTCCAGAGCCGTCGTGTCTCTCTTGTCCCCTCTTGCTTCGTCTCATTGTGTCTAATTTGTCACAGCTGTGTTTTTTGTTCCCTTGTCATTCCTGGTGTATTTAAGCTCTCTGTTTCCCTCTGTCCAATGTCACAATCTCCCTCATGGCTGTGTGTTTCTCCGTGTGCCTCTCTGTGTGCTTAGTTTAGTATTATTTTCCCGTTCAGCAGTACAGGCTGTGTTTTTGAGTCAAAGTCCTGCCTATGACTCTTCATCTGGGTCTTATCCTGTCTGCTTTACACAGCCGTTTCATGACAGCTTTAAATTTAAGATATTAAGACCGTACCTATGTTGTATCCTCTAAAAACAATGCCAAAGTGAAAGCTAGTTATAACCAGAGATGGGCAGTAACGCGTTACTGTAATCTGATTACTTTTTTCAAGTAACGAGTAAAGTAAGGGATTACTATTCCATAAACGGTAATTAGATTACCGTTACTTTCCCGTAGGAACGCTGCGTTACTGCGTTACTAAAACCGTGATTTTTTTGCGAGAATGTCTCATGACGGTGACGTAAGCGAGTGCGACGTTCGTGACAACAGCTGTGTGCAGATCAACAATGGATCATATATCGAGTGCAGAGAGAGTATGAGCGTGCAGCGTTTAAAGCGTGGAAGTACTGACCTTACTTTGAGTTTGATTCCATAAAAAGTGACAAAAACATTAGTGTCCGTTGTGCGTGGGAAGAAAACTTCTTTTTACAGCGAAAAAAACCCCTAAACTTCCAAGCAAGCACCGAGTAGCTACGACGTAATGGGAAACTCAGAGAGAAACTCGCGGATTCTTCCACTGACCTCTGCGCCACACCTGCACCAGGGTAAACCTCCGCCTACCCCACTCCTGCTTTACAGGTGAAAATAGAGCAAAAGGACCGCTAGTCTATGACTTTATTTATTTTCTGCTGTGTTTTACTTGCATCTATTTGAAAGACTGAGTGTAAACACAAAAAAATATTTTATTTTATGTGCTGGAATGTGCAGAAAATAGGTTTAAATATTAAACAAATTTCTTCCAGTCAGAGAATGTTGCAGATAATTAAATTTTTGCTTGATGCATAAAGTTAAAAGATTAAAACTAATAAAACAAGTTTTAAAAAGAGACTTTTCCATTTGATTACATTTTGTATGATGGATTATGCAGAAAAAGTAGAATTGGGCTGAAAGATCTATCGCTTTATCACCTATTCAGGTTGTAAATCGTGTTTTTAAAAAGTAACTAAGTAATTAATTACTTTTGAAAATAAGTAATCAGTAAAGTAACGGGATTACTTTTTTGGGGAAGTAATCAGTAATTAGTTACTGATTACTTTTTTCAAGTAACTTGACCAACACTGGTTATAACCTAACATTATACCTGCTAATGTTAAGTTTGAGAGTCCTAAAAGTCCCACATTTTCTTCTGATAAACAGTTTGATCATATTGTCACATTGTTTGAGAGTTTATTCAGCATCCAATGATGCTAGGTCCACTTCAAAGACACTAAAAACAGCTTGCAGCAGCGACAACAACAGCCATTACAAGTTCAACATATTCTCAACAACTCACTTCAGTATCACAGTCACTGGACAGAAGTGAATTTGATGCTTAAAAGATAACAAAATGCATTTTTAAATTTTTTTTGTTAGATCTTCTCCCAGCTGGTCACATCTGGTTTAAAAAAATACCCAGCTTGAGGCTAAAGAATTTTAAAAAATGGTTGTTATGCCCCTCTTGTATATACAATCCATGTGCCACTGAAATGTCTTGCTAGTCACAAATGTTTAGCCCTCTACTTCTATTTTAACTTTTGTTTTTAAATGAAATGGTTTAAATCAACCCTTAAAGTCCAATGCCACTTTATCCCAGATGCAAAACATCCAACATCATTATGCGTAAGGTCTCCTGTGGTGGTGATAATTTACACACCAGACCTGTTTTTAGAGGCCTACAGTGTTCGCATAGTGGAGGAACGTTTGTGTTTTGCACTCACATGCTTCCTACTTTCACTTTCACTGGCTCTAAAAGGTACTTGGCCAGGTCTAGGAAAAAATATAATGATTTGGAATAGAAGACATAAAAAGTCCACTTGAAAATAAGCAAGTAGGATTGACCCATTTGACTTTTGCCATAACCAGCTGTATCACTGAAGGAATGAAAGGCCGGGTGATCAAACTGCATTATTATCATTGTCATCTGAGTATATGGTGATACCTGGTTATTGTCTGATTCCAAAGTAGCATAGCAACTTTTCAGGGTGACCCAACTTTACACAGACTGTACCTGAAATTGTTGGGACCTTGGCCTCTCGTTCACCCTACCTCACATCTGACAAGGAAATTGGCAATCTGTGTCTGCACTTCTACAGTGCACATCCCACCCATCTGGAGCTTTAAGTAGGTCAATACAGATTCGAATACTTATATGCAAGTGCACATTTGGCTCCTGCAGGTGCGATTCCTACAATCAGAGTCTCTGGGATTTAGCAGTGGATAAAAAAAAAAGTTGGTGCTGAAATGACTTCTAGGGTGACTTTAACTGGAGTTTTTACTCTCCGTCTCCGTCTGGTTCACACCACAAACATGTGCAAATAGCGTGAACAGACACAAACACGCGCACTCACACACTCTGTCTGTTGAGCTTTAATTGATTTTTCTCTTGCTGCAGATAAATCCATGTTCCGCATCTCATGTCTCTGTCTGCAGCCCTTGTCTTGTGGGCTGGTAAACCCCATTCATCACATACAGCGTCTGCGTGCACCAACCGGCATGCCAGCGCCTCTGTAACAACCTCAAGCTGCCCTTTCAACACCCACAAAGTCAAAGACGCGACGATGTCGGCGCTGGAAGATAATGAGTTCAGTTATCCCCGGGGCAGATTTACAGTACACTGTTTCTCACACTGATGTAAACTCCCCTTTATTTTGTCATAATTAGTTGAATCAGATCACAGACACGCATGCTCTCACACACAGATGGGATATTATGTATTCCCGGTTCACCAAAAGGCCTGGAGTTAATTTTAGATTCCGCATTTGTCAGACTGGGCTAACTCGGCGCTTGTTAGCCGTCAGTTACAGTACGGTAGAAACGAACGCATCAGCCGCTCCTCACTGCACAACACATTTTTTATCTTAAGTAATGACCATATTTGCATCAACTGTTGACACAATGATTTATATTTTTTCATGCATTTATAGGTTTTTCAGTATATTTTAAGCATCACCACCTAACATTTCTTATTTACATTAGAAATATAAGGACTTTTGACTTGACTTTAAATATGTATTGCATTCTATGTTAGACCAGAGCTTACATTAACCAAAATATTGCACATCATTAACACATTTTTCACAGTGGTGGAAAATTCTGAGGCCTGTTTGTCATTTTGGCAGAACAGAGGTAACATTAACCCTTTAAGACCTACCATAGAACCAAGTCTGTCAGAGCTTATATTATATTTTTACATGCTGTGGAGCCATTTTTGGGAGCATTTCAAGTTGATATACATCAATACAACCATTACAGCCTAAATTTTAATAATATGTATGCATTAAGTGCATAGTAATTACATAAATTGCAAAAAGTGCAATAAACTACAAAAAAATTGAAAATCGTTTTTGCTTTTTTAACATATATTTCTAGTTAGAGAAATTTAAGAGGCTTATCCCTCAAAACTGTAAATACAAAAAAGTTGCACAAAATAGTTTCCCACCACAGGAAATTTATTTTGAGTGTCTTCATAGTTTTATTTTTGAAATACACCAATTTTTATATACTGCAGGAAAAACGAAAATGAATATTATAATGCTAATTTGCAAAAAAAAAGCAGCATATGCATCAAAATAAACTATTTCCAGCAGTGCAATATGAGTCCTAAGCATCCCAGAAACGACACAGAAAGTCATAAAGTCAAACATGACTTTTAAAAACACCAGTATAGGCTCATGAGGCCCTGATGGTAAAAAACAACATTTCTGCAAAAATTACGTCACTTCCGGTTTCGGGCAGGTCATGGTGGACATGCGATAGTTCGTGCTGATGGACTAGGAAGTGTTATGAACAGCTGATCGGCAAAGCGTGTTTCTGGAATATTATGTTTTTGTTGCTGCAAGTGCTTTTTATGCAGTTTTTGCAAAGCTATACGTGGAAGGAAACTGTGACCGAGGACAAGCTGATGGCATAAGATGTAAGTACAACTCCTCCGGTTTCATATGCAAAAAAAATTATTGCGCTAGCTCACGTGGTTGCAGTGCTACCGGGATTTAAAAATAGTTACGCAAAATGGAGCGTGTCCGCTCCGACCGGCTTTAAAGGGTTAAAGAACTCAAACACACATGAATAATGCTATGGAAATATCTCTTTCATAACATAACAGACACTCAGTCCTCCTCCTTCATGGCCTTAAAGCACATCTTTGACGACTACAGGGTCAAAGATGGAGAAGGTGTTTATGTTGGAGGATTTGCTCTCGGTTAGGTGAATTCTTAGAGCGAGGCCGTGTATGGGCACGGTTGGACTCATCCCACACAAACCAAAAGTGCAAGAAAACTATTTTCACTTTGGTTTAGTTCATAGAAAACATGAATACTGATTTGAACATGGTGGGCAGCCTAAAGCTCGCCTCCAAAGTTTCTCACTGATAACCTCATTAAAAACAACAAAGGTGCAAACACAGCAGTCAGACTGTGTGCCAGTTTAGCTCACTGATTGAACAGGTGCCCATACATTTTGCAGTTGAGTTTAAGTCCTTTGCTGTTGCATTCCTATGCTCTATTTCCTGTCTCCTCTTCTGATCTGTCAATGTAAGACCCTGAAAGAAAAACCAGAGGGTGTATGTCAGAGCGGGCAGAGGTCTACCTTTATGAAACAAGCAATATAAGAGATGCAAATCTCTGCTTGCCTTTCTGTAAAAGTCACCACACATCACTGTTTCAGCATATAGAGACCATCCTACAGCAGCTAAACATAGGCTGAAACAAATGAGTGACTTTGATTAGAAGTTTAGTCAGGGATTACACATAATAAAAGTCATCTCAGAGATGCAAGAAACTCAAACCACAACTGGATTATTCAGGTGATTTTTCAGCTACTCTAACCTCTGATCTTTGTCTCGCCGATGATAACCACCCTAGAATTCTAAACTGTCTTCCCCTGCATACCAGGCAAGGTCTGGGCCTAGTTTGTCGATCAAATAGGACCACTTTCAAAGACTTTCTGTGACTCCTGACCACTTCCCTAGGAGAAATGTTCGTCCGACTAGGCAGTAATGATGCTGGTAATTTCAGTTTCCAGTGTAGCAGCAGAGGGAGCATTCAGCCTTCAGAATAACATAAAACCAAATGCAAAAAGTTGTTCTGGAAAAGATTTAACACAAAAGAAAGCACCACCCTCCCTTATTGCATTTGATTATACTCGAGCAGTTCAAGTTTGTTGCAGATAGTTTTCTGTTTAGCCTCAATGACTGCTGCGTTTTAGTTCCTCAGTTGTAACTGCAGAAGGAAAAAAATAAAATATTCATCTGCTTTATGTGATGTTGACATCAGCAGTGACCCAAAATGTTCTGTTCTTGTTCTGTCTGTCTTTTCCCTTAATGCTCTTTTAAATGCACACTTTTTATGTTACTTAGTGTTATTAGCTCTCTTCCACAGTCTGTTTTGTGCTGTCTTCCTCCCCACTGTCTCCAAAAGATTGTTAGGGGACTCATCTGATTGTTGGGGTTTTATATCATTGGAAGCTGTGATTTGGTACTATATAAACAAAACTGAATGGTATTAAATTGTTGACTGCTACAGTCATTGGAGAGATGTAGATGTTCTTTGTCAACATGGATGAAAGTGAAAACTGTGTTTTAAATGTTATCTAGTCTAAATCTATTCCTACATCGCTGTTCTACGTCACCCTTTGTCATGTCTTTGCTTGACTTTATTTCCTCTTAAGGACATGACTTTCATATGCTTTTCACCTGCTATAGATAGCTCTACCACTTGCCCAGTTTCCTCAGATTTTTTAAGGACGGACTGCACACCGTGCCAAGATTTACCAACTTTTCAGCTACTGGCTCTTTGAGAATCACCTTGCTGGTAAAATGCTATTTTTTCCCTGTTAAACTGTGTATGTGGGATTTTCATTGATTCAGCCAAAGAAATTGGCACTATTTGTTTATTTGTTTATTTATTTATTTAAATTATGTCATTTCGGGGCAGACGTCCACTAACAAATTGCCAAAATATACAATTTTAAATGTTTTTTAGCTAGACTGTTCATTCTCTGTCCCTGAGTAACCATTACAGACTTGGTTGATAGGCTGTGTTTCTGTGTTAATGAATGAATGCAAGCATTTGTTTTCCCTGTACAATCGTGTATTTTCCTTTCTTTTTAGCTGGTTGAAAGTTCTTGGCATGTCTTCAGGGCTTTAAAATTAACTTGTTTTTCAGTGTATTGTACATAGTACATAGTT
Source organism: Neolamprologus brichardi (assembly GCF_056152115.1). NCBI lineage: Eukaryota > Metazoa > Chordata > Actinopteri > Cichliformes > Cichlidae > Neolamprologus > Neolamprologus brichardi. Next base: position 31,300,087 of record NC_142113.1, on the reverse strand, counting down.
AACATTATCTTAAAACCTGCACTGTAAAAAAATATTCCGTAGAAAAACGGAAAATGTCCTGGTAATTTTCTGCCAGTACATTTTCTGTTTTTTTACGGAAGTTTGACGGACTTTTCTGTAAATGATAAAATGGAAAATTCTGTAGATTTACAGTATACTCTCTGTACTATTTATGGACATTTCCTTCAGCTATAAAACGGAAAATTTCCGTTTATTCACAGTATATTTTCTGTATCATTACCTGATATTTTCCGTTAATAGAAAAATTTAAATTTCTGTTTATATTACTATTTCCAAGCACTTCTTTTCACTGTAACTCATTAAATATAGTTCTTTATATCCTTAAACATACATTTCTATGTATTCCTTCATGTTTATACAGTAGAGTGTACTGTATTTTTACGGATTTTTTTTACAGTGTGAAGCCTCTGTGCAGGAAACAATTCCTTTTTACATCACACACTAAATTAATGTTACGACCAAACAAAGCCGAAATGGGGTTATATCAGTTTAGTTTTTCATCTACCTGCGGAGAGTTCAGCACACCCTGCTGAGGTTCTTGTGATAAGTGACAGAGCTGTCGTTTCAACTCAAGTGAGGTGAGCAACACGTGCCACAATTCATTTTCCCTCCAGCTCTCAAAGTGCTGACTGCTGAGGAGAGGAACGAAATGTGCCATCAAAGCTCACCTTCGCCTTTATTCCTGTGTGAACCCAGCTATGTTAAACACGATGAGGTCCCGCAGGGCACCCAGCGGGAGAGATGAATCAAGAGAAGCTTCGATCCACACAGAGAGAAGGTCGGCGTTCCACCGGGGCAGTTAATTCAATATGAAAATCCAAACACAAGAGCCATCACGGCCCGCTGTTTGATTCCTGACACTTAAAAGTGTAGTTCTAAAACCACTGAGTCCAGCACTGCTTCTGCCACAGGGACAAATGTGGAATGTAATTCAGCAGAAAAGGCCTGAAATAGCTGTCCTTGGAAAAAAAATTACTCCAGGCATTTTCATCTCACTGTTACAAAATCAGAGTTTCATCTAATCTCAGTAATTTGTTTCTTTTTATCATCCAAATTAAAAAAAAATATGTAACCCAATCTTCCTAGTTTTCATAGTTATTCTTCATAGGTTTATAACTTTATAATGCAATTAACCAACTGTATTGCTCCTCTTGTAATTATTCCGTAAATCTAAAATTTTAAATTATTTTTCCATTTATTTTATATGAACAGACACTAAAACTGACAGAAACTGTATAATAACTGTTGAGAGAGCCAGCAAAGCAAAGGAGACGGGAGCTGTTACATTAATCATCCTGCAGCCGCTCTTCATCGCCTCCTTTAATCACGCTTCATGTTAAAAGTGACTTTGGCCTTGTGCTACTCTTTCCTGACATGCCATTTTATCAAATGGGAAGACTTTGTGAATACCACAATAGACAGATTAAAAATCACCACTGACAGCAAACCTGAGAAATCGAATAATTTACATGATGGTTTTGTTTTTTCCTTTAAGAATTACTGAAGACTGATGGAAGGAGAAAAACACAAAATTATGGCAAAAGACTGGTTAAGTGACTCACTAAATTTACCTGGTGTCATTAAGCCATTAACAAAGAAAAAAAAAATACTTATCATGTCATTTCACCTCTATTTAAACTGGAGGTATCTGAAGCTTTGCAGGGAATTACATGATACCACTAAACTCTGTGAATGATAATTATGTCGTTTACCTCAGCTAAGCAGTCCAAAGGGTGTCGCCCTGACTGTATATGTTCACACAGTGTTTTCTAATCAGGCATGATCAGTGAAAACACCTATGACAGTAGGCTGTGGGTTTCTTTGCAAATACTGTAAATTTTCTTTGGCCAAGTTTCCCAACCTCCTGCAGACATCGATGACATAAAAAGATATTTAATGATACAAATCTTTGAGACTTATAAAGTGTGAAATGTTTCCAAACTGTGGATGTCCGTCTAAAGGTTTGAAAAAGTTAAGTCTGGCTCATCTGTAACACCTTTTACATGAATATCTGTGCGAGTGGAACATCCTGGAGGTCCCCCTTTGCACTTTAAATTTGGTAACTTTAATTCAGCCACTAAGATAACTTCCCCCTGCACAGCTGCTGCTCAGCCTCTGAGAAATGATAAAATTACTCAAAATTCAACCTTTTAAATAAGGCTGACCTGCTCTTTTAGGCTTCATAGCTGAATCCAAAGAGGTGTTACTCCTCATTGACTCCTCTGATTAAATCCACACAGATATGAAAAAAAGATATGTAGATGAAGCTGGGCAGATCAGATAAAACTGTGTTAGTCAGGTGAGGAAACTCGATGTTGTGCCTCTGCACAAATTTTGAACCTTTAGGACATCCTCAAATTTGTTATGCTGCTAAATGTTCAACTACCCACACTCGGAGGAAATGCAATCATATATACATCCAGGCCAAGCGCCTTTTTTAGAAATAAAATGACAACATTATGGGTTGTGAGTCAGAGGAGGCTCTTACTGTGTGAGCATCTAAGTGTTTCACCTGCCTGAGAGATTGTTCGTCACCTGTTTCATTACAGAAAGGTCATTAAATAATTCATAAACCCACAACAGAGGTTGCTTTTACATGAACATTCAGCATTGCCCCTTTCAAAGAACTTTGCTCTAAATTGAGATGTTTCATTAATATTTGACAAAAAACAAAAAATGCACTGATCGCTGACACTGAAACAAGCCATAGAGTAGAGTAGAGACTCCTAAAGCTGTTTTTGACTAAATGAGGACACCTTCACAGGAGAAATACAGAATAGAGTGAATTTATGCCCCTTTGCCCCCAAAATGAAGACTTGCTAAGCCACATGTTGTGAAATTAAAGTTTAAAAGACAAGTCGCCAGAAGTTTTAACAAACCAAGGTCCTGGTGGATTTGTACATGAAGTCTCAAACATTTATTTGGAAGGGTGGGAAGTTGAGTGCTGAAGTATGGGTAATGAGTTTGGTCCAAAATGGATGCACAGAGTGGTGTAACATCTAAATCTCCACACTGTCCCTGGCTCTCTCTCTCTCATTTAGCTGTGGTGTCGAACACAGCTTTGAATTTCATTTCAGGCTGTGGAATTACTTACAGACAACACACTTCCTCATAGTTGTGCTCGACATTAAAGAAAATCAATCAGTGTAACGACGGGGAGTTTTAATCTACCGAGGGCAGCAATGGATCTGAAGCAGCTGCTAACACACACAGACACACACATATGTACATGTGTGTGTAAAGGTCAGGAGATCTGAGGGATCAGTGATGCTACTTTCCACAGAACTGATTGGTCAGTAAATGGTTATTGTAATACCTGTTGGTCTCTAATTTTGAACATAACCTGCTCCGGAGCAGATTTGTGGAGCACTTACACCGTCCATGTATCCAGTTATATGTGAACTGCCTTCATAATAATGGAAACTAAGACTTAACCAGAGCTTACCTGGGTAGACTAAAATCTAAAATCTTAATGCTCATACTCGGGAAGCTAAAAAAAAAATAGGCAAGAGGTAATTTATGGGAAAGTTAATGTAAAAATCCAAACCGGAAAACACAACAACCCTTGGGAATGGCAATAAAAAAAAGATGATATAGTAAGCTGGTGACTAGGGAGCATTACACAAGTGCTGCACACACATGCGTGTGTTATCAGTACATACAAGGGATGCACCGATACCGATACTGGTATCGGGTATCGGGGCCGATACTGTAAAATGTGTGTGTACTCATACTCGTAAAAGTTAACCGATACCATGAACCGATACCAACTTATTTCATTAATCAGAGGGTGGCTTGTCATTTCTGTTGTAGTTTTTTAGATTGGCCAGTAGGGGGGCAATTATTATTTTATTTATTATTTATTTTATAATTTTTTATATTTTATTATTTATTTAATAATAATATGGACACTCTGCAATAATTTAAAAGTTTATTTTATTTTATTTTTTTTTTTTATTATTTTTTATTCTCAAACCTAATTTGTATCTATTTTATTCCAAACAGAAGTGTTTATTTATTATTCTGAAAGCTCGAGACAGTGCCAATAGTTCAGTGATATTTTGTTAAATTACAATGTGGAGACTCTGCAATAATTTAACAGAAGTGCTTATTTTTCACTTGAAATTTTTTTTGTGGTCATTTTTATTAAGATTTTATTTTTTATCGGCAGGGAATATAATAAAACCTGTCTTCCAATTAATTGTATTTGTGTGTGTGTGTGTGTGTGTGTGTGTGTGGTAGAAGTATCGTTTTTTGTACTCTGTATCGGCAAGTACTCAGATCCAAGTATCGGTATCGTATCGGTTTGAAAAAATTGGTATTGTTGCATCCCTAGTACATACCTTTATCTTCTGTTATTGCAAGACAAGGGAGTGAAAGCAAAGATACACAAAAGTAGAGTTATTACCAAAATAAAACAGGAAGTGAGTATCGGAGGCACAAAACAGAGACTGTGGCCATTCACAATGAAAACATCAATTAAAATGCTAAATTCTGATTTAGCAAGAAACCAGAAAAATGACAAGTCATAGAAAGGGGAAGAAGCTGAAACATCAAAGGCTTCGTCACTTTAGGATTCACAAAAGAAATCAGGAGCAGATAAAAAGCCTGGGTTCATATATATATATATATATATACATATATACATGAGCCATGAAAAGCCCTTTAAGTAAGCAATACAACTTGGAATTTAATATAGAATTTGACTGAAAGCTATAAAAAGAGGCCAGATTGCGGTGGTGTGTATTTGATCCCTGCGTTGAGGGAACTACACATGTCTCCTAATGAAGTGTGGAAAAGAACGTGCGGGGCCTTCATACTAATCACACTGTGGGGGTGTGACTGGGGGGGGGGGGGGGGGAGGAGCGGGGGTTGTGAGTGCGCTATCTCAAAATGAAAAGAGAGCAAAGCACTCTGAACTTGTTAAGTGGATTTTTAATACCGAAGCAGAGATGATAAGGATGAGCCCCGTGTGAGGACATTTAAATTCAGGATAAAAGCAAAAAAAAAAAGGTGACATCAAATTTTTTCCGAGAGATGATCATCAGCTGCAGAGATGAAGAGACCTCTGCAAAAAGGGAATTAACTTAACCAAGTGCTTTGACTCTCAACCAGCAAAACGCAGGGAGTCCTTCTGTGTCTGTCTTATACATGGACTTACTCTGTGGTGATAAACAAATAAACCAAATAAAAGTTACTTAACAGAGACCTCAGTTTTAGAGATATACTTGTCTTTATTTCTCACCCCAACCAATCACAGCAGATGGCCCCGCCCCTCTCTGAGCCTGGTTCTGCCGGAGGTTTCTTCCTGTTAAAAGGGAGTTTTTCCTTCCCACTGTCGCCAAAGTGCTGCTCATAGGGGGTCATATGATTGTTGGGTTTTTCTCTGTATCTATGAAGCGCCTTGAGGCAACTTTTGTTGTGATTTGGTGCTATATAAATAAAATTGAATTGAATTGAAATTGAATTTATTTTCTACATTTATTACACAAGAAATAACTTATTAAAAAAAATCAAACAACAAAGTGAAATGGTTTAGTTTGAAGCTAAAGCTAACATAACATCTATCGAACGAGACCATTCGTGGTAAATAAGAACTTCTCATATTTAATGCTTCTTCTCACTAAACGTTTATCATAATACTGGATAATTATGTTTTCTGTATATCCTTTTAAATTTTTACCAGGACAACAGTACCAGAGTATGACCCCACACTAAATACAAAATAAGACGTCACACTGGTCCTAACCACCTCCTAACCATTTCTTCTTTTTTTAAAAAAAAAAACTGCTTCTGGATACTAAGTGGCAATTAGCCATTATTTGTTTTGTGCATTTGAATGATGTGAAACTACAAAATGTTCAAATAATGGATCAAATAATGACTCTCGATTGGGTTTGTTTGTTATCATTTATAGGTTTTTTAATTTTTTTTTATAATAAAGTAACTGAGTTGATATTTGTCTTTTTATTTCCCCACACCTCTACGCAGCATGTCATGGACAAATGTTAAGTGAATAATATGAAATTGTCACGGCGAGTGAGAAGAGCCGTGTGGAAAAGGAAAAAGAGGATCCAAACGCAGGCAGTCGTGAAGGTGATTTATTGAACACGAAATATAGAGAGGCAAACGGCAAAACGGAGACCTAAACTATACTGGGACAACTAAACTACAGAGCATGAACAAGAACACGAACCTGAACATAAAGGAAGGAAGACGATGGTACATGATGACGGCAGGGAACACACGGATGAAACATGGTGGATACGCAGACGGACCAGCGACTACAAAGACAGAAGACGCGACTTAAATGCACACAGAGGTCGTGTCCAAATTCATGGGCTGCATCCTCCTGAGGACCCGGCCTTTGCGGTCTACGTGGGCCGGGTCCTCAGAAGGTCGGGTAGGCCGGAAGTAAACGGCTGGGGAAATTGGACGGTCTAGCCTTCTGATTAGCGTCACCGCTGTCTCTGTGGAGTTTAATAAACTCGGCCGTCTGCTCCTTGCTATCTAAAATATAACAGGACACTGGAGTAAACACTCGACTGTCTCACACTTCTGTTTAATCAGTTTTCTGTTTGACGTTTAGTCAGCTGTGTAAAAACCAAGGAGGAACCCACCCGGGGGATTAATAAAGTTTTATTTTATCTAATCTAATAACTTTAATCTCAGCCAAACCGATTTACTCACGAACAAACAAAACACTGAAAAAAGCCCAACAATAACATTTTTAGGTTGTCTAAGTGACTCATATATTACGTTTAACCTGAGTAGCGAAACTCCGCGTTGATCTGTAAATGATGTGCCGGGAGTTGTGCCGTTCTCGGCCGCATCAGTAACCCTCAAGCTCCCGGCTTGCTATCGAGCTGGTGGGTAGCAGACGTCTCCGAAAACGTCGGCACACTTTTGCAAATATGCGATATCTTGATAAACCGAGCAGATATTTGATGTTTACACAGCTACTTTCTCACCTGAAAATATGTTAAAAGTTTATTTTGTGGCCCAGAAAGATTAGTAAGAGTAATTTTAAAACTTAGTAGCGGCCGCCATTGTTGGAAACTGGAGCTTGGCTGGGCCGCGCTATGAATTCTGGGATATGGTGGGCCACGAAGGACACACCCGACCCATCCTTCAAATTCGGGGAAAAGGAGGACGCATTTGTCGGCTGCATTCGGAGGAGTCTACGAATTTGGACAGCCTTCGTCGCGTCGCTGTGACGTAATCGGTCTACAAATGCGGCCTCAGGAGGAAGCAGCCCATGAATTTGGACACGACCAGAGAGATTACACACATGTGGGAGTAATCAACGAGACGAGACAAGAGGTAAAACTGAACACACTCACATGAGACGCAGACCTTCGCAATAAAACAGGAACAAGAAACCATCACACAAAGACGCAGACTTGACACTGAGAGACAGACAGAAAATGACACATGGAACTTGAACTAAACCTGCAAAAACATGAGAACACAAAGCCTACGAACAACTCCCTAAACAAGAACTGAAACATAGATTCATAATCATCATAAGAAAAGAATCCAAAATGCAAAAACACACCAAAACATGACAACTCAAAATACTGGGTCAAACTGACCCAGAACCGGGACAGAAATGCATCGACGACATCCACTTCTTACATGTCTGAATATAAACGATGTGAACAACTTAACCATGATCTCATTCCTAAACATACACTTAATGTCATTTCTGCTTAATTTTTTTTTATGTGATGTGAGGTTGAGCTGTTTCCTGGCGCCCCTCTCTACCTGTGAACATGAAAATGGCAGTAATTGCTTTGTATCAAGAGTTCATGTAAAGAAGGCGCTCAGCAAGAGTTAGGATCATAAAAAAAATGCTGTCAGTGCATAAAATAATGACGGGAGTTCAAGCGTTCATTTACAATGAAATGTCACAGGTTTGCACCTCGACCACCACCTCTGCTCTTGTTCTCATCTCGGGCGATTGATCGGCCAGAGGTATTGATCGGCCGAGAACACTAAACTGTGGCTGCAGAAGTTTTATATGCGCCTGTGCTTGCCAACGTGTGTGAAAACATGTCCACATGGTAGAAATTATGCCTCGTCCAATGATTGTTTGTCCCGTTTCATCTGAAATCCTCAGCAGTAGAGCCATTTTCTGTTTTAATCCATCTCCGTGATTCCTGACAGCTTTTGCTTTCACATTGCTCATTATAATCACTTTCCTGCTAACGCTGTGGTGATATGAGGCCGCTGCTTACTCTTCACTTAGAGGATGATGGAACGGGCTGTATTCAGTGAGGGTATATACATCCAGCTAATAACCTCCTTTTACTAATGAGATTAAATGTTTATGGATTAAGTATGTTGTGTCCAATATGTGATGCATCTGTTTATGGCCATAAGAGCACATTTACTTAAATAATAGTTACTGGTCAGAATAAGAATGATTACAGTTTTCTTCATTAGTGATATAATTTATAATAAAATGTGTAATGTCCTGGTAGCCTTTGATTGTGTTCAGGGACAGTATTTCCACACACATGACTGTAGTGAACAGCCACTTTCACATCAGACTTTCAGATAGCACTGTCACCTCACAGGAAAGAGGTCTTGGGTCTCCTTGGTTGGGCCTTTCAATTTCCATGTTCTCGCCATGTCTGTATGGTTCCTCTCCAGACACTGCAGCTTCCAGCCACGGTCCAAAGACATGCACGAGGTTGGGATAATTAGTGATTCTATAATAGGATGTTGGTGCAACAATGGTTGCATGTCTTTCTGTGTTAGCCTTGCAACAGATTGGTGATTTGACCTGTGATTTGGGGAGAAATGGGGTACACCCTGGACAGACTCTTATTTGAAATCGGATTAAAGTACCCGTTCATGAACTACAGTTGTTGGCTTCTTTTTTCAGATGTTGCCACCTGGGGACGGTTAACAAAACAACCAGTTTGAAATTTCATTAAATCATTTTTTGTTTTTTGCAAGATAGAAATCTTTGGTAGTTCTTGTTTTTAAAAAAGTTTTCACGCTATAATAAAAAGCAAACAATTTCTACCTCAACGAAAAATAAATAAATGAGAAGAAATATTAATCATTAACCCTTTAAAGCCGGTCAGAGCAGCACGCTCCATTTTGCGCAACTACTTTTAAATCCTGGTAGCTCTGCAACCACGTGAGCTAGCGCAATAATTTTTTTGCATATGAAACCGGAGGAGTTGTACTTACATCTTATACCATCAGCTTGTCCTCGGTCACAGTTTCCTTCCACATATAGCTTTGCAAAAACTGCATAAAAAGCACTTGCAGCAACAAAAACATAATATTCCAGAAACACGCTTTGCCGATCCGATCAGCTGTTCATAACACTTCCTACGTCCATCAGCGTGAACTATCGCATGTCCGCCATGACCTGCCCGAAACCGGAAGTGACGCCCTTTTAGCGGAAATGTAGTTTTTTTTTACCATCAGGGCCTCATGAGGCTATACTGGTGTTTTTAAAAGTTATGTTTGACTTTATGACTTTCTGTGTCGTTTCTGGGATGCTTAGGACTCATATTGCACTGCTGGAAATAGTTTATTTTGATGCATATGCTGCTTTTTTGCAAATTTGCACTATAATATTTATTTTCATTTTTCCTGCAGTGTATAGAAATTGGTGTATTTCAAAAATAAAATTATGAAGACACTCAAAATAAATTTCCTGTGGTAGGAAACTATTTTGTGCAACTTTTTTGTATTTACAGTTTTGAGGGATAAGCCTCTTAAATTTCTCTAACTAGAAATATATGTTAAAAAAACAAAAACGATTTTCAATTTTTTTGTAGTTTATTGCACTTTTTTGCAATTTATGTAATTACTATACACTTAATGCAGACATATTATTAAAATTGGCTGTAATGGTTGTATTGATGTATAGCAACTTGAAATGCTGCCAAAAATGGCTCCACAGCATGTAAAAATATAATATAAGCTCTGGCGGACTTGGTTCTATGGTAGGTCTTAAAGGGTTAATATTGCATTTCAAAATATGAAGTACATTGAGTATAATGAAACATTTGATGTTTCAAAGCATGGGCTTCTTAAAGATACCATAAAGGACAGAAAAGAAACCTAGCATTGAGCAGCCTGTCTTCTCTTTACTGTCCAACAGCATTCAGCAGCCTCATAATTATTTATACAAGCGTGTGTGAATACCAATCAGGCCTGGCTGATGTGTTCCTGCTGTCTGTTTGGCAGCAAAAATAAAGGGCAGCGCGGGAGCTGAATGTTCATCATTTGATATTAACACCAGACAAAGCAGGCCTCTTTGATCAAGACCCAAAGGTCAACTGCAACAGCTGTTGCGATGTGCCGACGTGAGACAAACCTTTTCTTCTTCACCCTAGGGGATGGCAGCCTCCCACTAGGCAGGAACTGCGCCACGTGTGTGTTTGAGAAATCTCGTAACAGAGTGGTTTTGGACGGGGGGATTTTTGAAATCCTCTGGAGGAAAACCACAAGCACCATCAGTCCTCTAGAGTGACACCTTCCCAATAGCTATACCCTTCATATGCTAAAACAATGCTGACGTCTACATCCTCTGTGTGTGTTTTCACCCACTGAGTCATACTTTTTGGGTTTTTTTTACCTTTTTCTATTTTATGGTTGTGTTTGTGGCAGACATGTCATTACTTTCTTTGTACACAGCGTCCATCAGTGGCTACTTAAATGCAATCAAACATGTAGCTGACCAAAGTTGATGCCTTTGTGGAAGAGACACTTTTTACCATGATGAAAGGATTCCTTGGGGCTTTTTTGTTTTTTACCTTCTCCCCTTTGAGTCACTTTGATGTATCAGAGTTTACAGTGACATGCGGCACTTTTGAGGTGGGTGCATTGTTGAAAAGGTTCAGTTTTACAGAGAAATCCACCATAAATCATTGTGGTGTGTACAATTGTAGAGTGTGAACCTTATAGGAGGGGGATAGTCATGTAGGCTCTCAATCATACAGGTCATGTGGGTCTTGAGTGTTTAAAAAGAAGACGATTGGACTAACTTCGTTCGTGATGATATTTCGTGTCTCATGTAAGAGACTTCTTAACCCTTTAAGACCTACCATAGAACCAAGTCCGCCAGAGCTTATATTATATTTTTACATGCTGTGGAGCCATTTTTGGGAGCATTTCAAGTTGATATACATCAATACAACCATTACAGCCTAAATTGTTATAATATGTCTGCATTAAGTGCATAGTAATTACATAAATTGCAAAAAAGTGCAATAAACTACAAAAAAATTGAAAATCGTTTTTGTTTTTTTAACATATATTTCTAATTAGAGAAATTTAAGAGGCTTATCCCTCAAAACTGTAAATACAAAAAAGTTGCACAAAATAGTTTCCCACCACAGGAAATTTATTTTGAGTGTCTTCATAGTTTTATTTTTGAAATACACCAATTTTTATATACTGCAGGAAAAACGAAAATAAATATTATAGTGCAAATTTGCAAAAAAAGCAGCATATGCATCAAAATAAACTATTTCCAGCAGTGCAATATGAGTCCTAAGCATCCCAGAAACCACACAGAAAGTCATAAAGTCAAACATAACTTTTAAAAACACCAGTATAGGCTCATGAGGCCCTGATGGTTAAAAAAAAACAAACTACATTTCAGCGAAAATGACGTCACTTCCTGTTTCGGGCAGGTCATGGCGGACATGCGATAGTTCGCGCTGATGCAGTAGGAAGTGTTATGAACAGCTGATCGGATCAGCAAAGTGTGTTTCTGGGATATTATGTTTTTGTTGCTGCAAGTGCTTTTTATGCAGTTTTTGCAAAGATATATGTGGAAGGAAACTGTGACCGAGGACAAGCTGATGGCATAAGATGTAAGTACAACTTCTCCGGTTTCATATGCAAAAAAATTATTGCGCTAGCTCACGTGGTTGCAGTGCTAGCGGGATTTAAAAGTAGTTGCGCAAAACGGAGCGTGCTGCTCTGACCGGCTTTAAAGGGTTAAGTTCTGAAGAAGATTCTTGGATGAAAGGCAAGACAACGTCATAGAATGAAGTCCAGTGGCTTTCTTTTTAAGTATTCAAGACTTTGCAAGATGTAAATGCCGGGAAGTCTTTTCACCTCACAATACGGAAAATGAGAAAACCAAGTACTGACTTTTTATTCAAGCCCTTATAATAATCTTTGGACAATCAATGATTTAACAACATCTTCAAAGGTCCTTCTTTGGTCTAACCAAGAAAATGTGTTAAGGTCATTCTTAGACAAAGTACTTCTTTTTGACAAAACATGAAAAATGATTTGTGTAATTTATACAATGTTTATTTTACACTGTCAGCATGCAATCATTTTCTAATTATTATTAAAGACAAGACGACTTTCAGGGAATCCAACAACTTGTATGTTCTAGACCTGTACTAAGCACATTTAATGAAAACCCCTTTTGTAATTTTTCAGAAGTTTATTAGACCAGTTGGTAGAAAACAAATTTGCGGTATCAACACCAGGAAGGTGAGTAAGTTGAGTTTATTTATATAGCACTTTTCACAGACAGATGTCACACAGTGCTTCACAAGCAGAGAAGCCCAGACCTCCCTCTCCCAGTCCAGCTGAGATATATTATCTCTCGGCTGTCCTGGGTCTGCCGCAGGTCCTGCTTCCGGTGGGACATACCCAGAACATCTCGCCCAGGAGACGCTCAGCTCTCTTTTTACCATGATCGACTGGTGCAGCGTCTGTGTCGCTGCAGCACCAATCCATCTGTCAATCTCCTCTCACTCGTGAACAAAACCCCAAGACACTTAAATTTCAGTTTCTGAATGTCTCCAAAAGGGAATCTATCCCCATAGACTCCCATGCTTAAAGAAGACTGGTTCTAGTCTCTATAGCTAAGCAACTGCACAGAGACAGTGTCACAGCTGTATACTAGGCATCATGTCAGCTAATGCCGGGCTCACACTGTGCCATTTTTGGCCCATTTTGAGCCAATTTTTGAGTCGTGCGACCGTTTTGGCGATCGGCCCGATTTTGGCCTTCATCATGCGTCGTGCATTCTGTTAAGGGGACTTTTCCCGGATGGATTTAGTGGCAGAAACACACACGAGCACAGGATTGTAGTGATGCAGATTTATATACACAGATGAGGGAATATTTACAAGGGAAGGGGCTATATACAGTGACAGGTAAAAATGTGCACGGAGAGCAGCGCTGAAAGGATGAGACGGAGCCGAGGTATGCGGGCGGACCGATGACGCACCGGAATTACCTAAAAGTGAGGGACAAACAAAGTTACAGAGTACGTCAATAGCCGAGAGTTAAACTAAAAGTGGACAAGGAGAGTTGGAGAGCTTACTTGCAATACCGACATACAGCTGTAGCGGTGGTCACAGCCTGGTATGAAGTAATTCTCCGTCACGGATCCACAGAAGCCCACACACAGAAAACTAGGCAGGCGAGCAGGCAGCGGGACAGGCTAAAACAAAGGAGAAGCAGGCAGGTGATGGATCCTAAAACATGCAGCTCAATTGCGTGGAATCAACAGATTCAGCTTGCACCAACACGTTACCACTTATGAAAACGACCAGCTCCCGATCATCAATCGCTTGGTCGTGAGGATTTCAAAATCCTCCTGGAAAGCTCATCCGAGCCTTTTCGATGTGGCCTCACAAAATTATCACGACCACAACAACCGTGAAAATATTTGGATCTACACTGCTGCTCAATCACAGCTGCCTGATCAATGTTTTTCATTATCAATTTAGCAAAGTTGATGGTGGTGTGTGTCTGTGTGAGTGAAAGACAGAGAGGGAGAGCGAGCGACAGAATTTCTGTTATAACCTTCATTTTATGGACGCACAGTGTGAGCACTCGGGTCGCATCAGAGCATCGTGACCTACGAACTTCTAACCCCTGTGAGTCAATCGTGCAGTTTGAGCAGAAGCTGGCTAACGCGACAGAAAAAAATCGCACAGTGTGAGCCCGGCATAAGTCAAATGTCTGAACTGGATTTCTGACCAAAAAACTATTCAAGAAGAAGAAAAAGACAGTAATGAAATCTAAGGTGTGATAAGGTGTGATGGTCCACAAACTAATAATTATGATGAACTGTGGCTATCTATACATTTTAGTTGCGTGTTTACAGAAAGCAAGTCTTTTGTGGCTGCACAGGGATAAAAGAATAAAAGCTGCATCTTCTGCTACACCACATAAAAGCCCCATTACTGTCATATAAATCTAAATATAGACATGCTATGTTCAATTTTTCACATACTTATTCATCATGTTGTTTATTTTGTCTTTATTTTGATTTTTGTTACTCACGGAGTATCGATTTCCATCCATGTGCTCATTTATAAATTGTTCGAGTCAGAAACGACTCTCACATCACTGTTACACTATTACTCTTTCTTCACTCGCTTTACATTTGATCAATGCCCGGAAAGTGTAAGCGAATCTCCTTTTAACTGCAGCGCTACAAGGTTGCTGCCTGCCGCCCTTGTGCGTGTGTCATTGATTTTCCTTTACATCCCACCTTGTAACTGTGCGGTAACACAACTTCACTTGTCACTGCAAATGCCAACCACTCAGGTATTCTTAAAAAGGTCAGCATTTTGTTGGATGTTTAGCATGTCAAAGGGATTACAGGAACATTTCCCCAGCAGAAGGATCGCCGTGAATCTTAACTCGTTATTGGACTGGTTGTTTGACACCGGATGACCTCAAGCTGTGATAGCGACGGCTGGAGAGAGTGACTCCACGCACCATTTATAATTCATTTCTTCTATGAATGTACCTCTCAAATTTTTAAACGGTATTCATTTTTCATTTTCATAATTACATGACTTTTAGGTTCCCACGTGGAATATGAAATTCAGAATTAATATTAATCACAGCCATAGCTCCATATCTTTGCTAGGAATATGTTTCTGCATGTGCTCTGGAGGACACTATCGGATCAGCGCTGTGGATACTATAATAAAATGTCCTTTATTCATTTTTCTTCTTCGCGTGTGTATGTGTGCATTATTCATCTTAAATCGCATATTCACAGAACTGCCTACATGTCTAATAAAATTACAGCCTGAGATGAGATTCTAACAAATGAAAGTCGAGTTTTTTCCTAAAAGGGTTGAAATGCATTTTCTCTGTTAACCTGGATTCTAGCGAATGCTTTGCAGCATAAAATCTAGATCTTTTGTCCCTTATATGTTAATGTATGCATTGTTGGAAAGTAATATCCTTTACTCCATTACACTTCTCAAGCTATAGTTATTAGTTTCTGACATTTATAAGTTAGTTTTGATTTAACCCTTTTAGACCTACCATAGAACCAAGCCCGCCAGAGCTTATATTATATTTTTACAGGCTGTGGAGCCATTTTTGGGAGCATTTCAAGTTGCTATACATCAATACAACCATTACAGCCTAGATTTTAATAATATGTTTGAATTAAGTGCATAGTAATTACATAAATTGCAAAAAAGTGCAATAAACTACAAAAAAATTGAAAATCATTTTTGTTTTTTTAACATATATTTCTAGTTAGAGAAATTTAAGAGGCTTATCCCTCAAAACTGTAAATACAAAAAAGTTGCACAAAATAGTTTCCCACCACAGGAAATTTATTTTGAGTGTCTTCATAGTTTTATTTTTGAAATACACCAATTTTTATACACTGCAGGAAAAACGGAAATAAATATTATAGTGCAAATTTGCAAAAAAGCAGCATATGCATCAAAATAAACTATTTCCAGCAGTGCAATATGAGTCCTAAGCATCCCAGAAACGACACAGAAAGTCATAAAGTCAAACATAACTTTTAAAAACACCAGTATAAGCTCATGAGGCCTTGATGGTAAAAAACTACATTTCCGCGAAAATGACGTCACTTCCGGTTCCGGCCAGATCATGGCGGACATGCGATAGTTCGCGCTGACGTCTAATCCAATGTAGGAAGTGTTATGAACAGCTGATCGGATCGGCAAAGCGTGTTTCTGGAATATTATGTTTTTGTTGCTGCAAGTGCTTTTTATGCAGTTTTTGCAAAGTTATATGTGGAAGGAAACTGTGACCGAGGACAAGCTGATGGCATAAGATGTAAGTACAACTCCTCCGGTTTCATATGCAAAAAAAATTATTGCGCTAGCTCACGTGGTTGCAGAGCTACCGGGATTTAAAAATAGTTATGCAAAACAGAGCGTGCCCACTCTGACCGGTTTTAAAGGGTTAAAGATCACAAATTGTTAGGAGTTGGGTTCTGGTTATGTGGTGTTTTTGTTTGTATGTGTTTTTTGGTGCCTCCCCTTTTGTATAGGTAGGCGGGGCAGTGAGTCACTGAACCTGGCACACCTGTTACTCATCAGATGCTTTCCTCAGAAGTGTTCTTTAGGAGCTACCTGACAGAGGACTAGTGTCGGAGTATTGGCATTTCTGGAGCGTCTGAAATTCTGCCCCTGCCTGCTGGAGCCCTTGGATTATTTTGGTGACTGTAAGGAGTTTTGTTTCCTCCCTAGGATTTTGCCTCGACTGGTTTGTTTTCCGTCTGGAGGTTTTGGCATCAAACAGTACCAAGTAAGCTCTCCAACTCTCGGTAAAGTTTACTCTAAGCTTTTCTCGGTTATCGGGCAAGACCCTCTTAATTCTCGTCCCTCTCCTTTTTTAGATCGAGTGCACTACCTGTGTGTGTTTTCGTCCCCATTCATACACTGTTGTATATATTTTACCTCCCCCTCACTGTAAATAAACTGTCTTCACCGCAACTCTGCCTCCGTGCGTTCTGCTTCCTGGGTCCATCTGCATTTGCCATAACACAAATAGATTGTTTGAACTACAAATGGCCATTTAACCTTCACCATCTCTTTCCTGTGACAGTAACAAGGTGGATTCAAACCATAATACAAAATAACAAAACACACAAACTGAAACCGCTGGATCATAAGAGCCAGGATCGTGACAGTTACTGTCAGCAGATCAGACATGCCGCTCTCCGTCTCCAGACATATCATTTTTTTCACTGAATGTCTGTCTGACAACCTTAGATGATCACTGGTAACACTGGCTAATAGCTAATAGCTAACATCAGTGCTTACCAAGACAATACTTTAGGATATCCTGAACAGCTTGCCTCAATATCACTATCATCACACAGAAGGGTGCTTCACTGACTCTTCAACTTTCTTAAAGCTTCTCAGCCTCCTCCAGAGAATGTGGATGACTGCAAATTAACACCTGAGGTGAACAGTGACACTTACAGGGGCTAAAACCGGATACGAAATTTTAAAGTGCTAGAAACTGCACTTTCTACAACAGTCACAGTCTTTTTTTTGAAAAGTGAGTCACTAGTACAGTTTAAATAGATAGTAGCTCCCATTTAAATCCAGTTACTGCTTTGATGTGAGGGATGCTTGCGGTCTGCTAACGTGACCTTTCCAACTTGTTTGTGGTTTTGGGGCCTTTTGGAGCAATGCGGTTCATATTTCTAACAAATAGTTGTCCTAAAACTCAGTCCAAGAAGTCTAGATTGGGCTGGACTCCTTTTAGTGTTTTTAGCAAGTGCCTTGACGATAGACCTTACTAACCAATATTCCTAGTATAAGCTGTTAATAAAGCACTTTAACCTCTTGCCCAAGTCTGATCATTTCTGGGACCATAACATCCAGATAGTCACGACTATAAGGAATAACTAAAGGCTCTAAAAAATGAATCTACAAATCAATTAGTGGCTATATCCATTTCATATGATTTCATTTGTCCTCCACTCAGTTAATGGCACTGAATACTAATACTCATTTACCACTCAGCAGCTCCTTTGCTTCTTTTCTCCCGACCGCCAGAGGAAGGAACAGCTTCTTATCCCCTCAACTGTTTGCATATTTGATTTTCCAAGACACCTACAAGTTGTTCACATCCACAGTTCAGTGGAGGCGATACTGGCACAAATTGACATACGGTAAGCTTTTTAAATATTTACTCACATTATGTTCCTATGCGAATTTGGCAGGCGTTGTTAAGTATGCTAGTAAATGTAGCTTTGATTAATAGATGAGGCTTCTGACTTGGCCATACTGCTGCCACAGATGGTGACCTCTTTCTTTATTTTGATGGGGAGGAGGAGAGGGGGTGTGCAAAGGGGAAAGAATAAAGAGGAAGGATAGAAGCGGGTTGGCTGTTACACAAATTAGGACACAATGATCCTTCACTAAAGAGTAATGTAACCCAACTATAATGTTTTCCAACTTTGTAAAGAAAGGTTCAAATGACTACTCCACAAAAATGTGCAGTTAAAAAGTGTAGACAGAAAGCTCTGAGCTTTCTTTTTACTAGAGGAGCCTGTTGTTTGAAAAAGTCGATTTTGTTTCAGTGGCACTTTTACAACAACTACAATCTTTCTGGCAAATAAACTAAGAAATGCCTTTTTGTGCTTCATAGGTATGAAGAATATTTTAGTGTTGTGGTTTTCTTTTAACAATAGAATGAAAATAACTTGTTTTACATACAATGTTAGCGCTGTTGAACTAAAAACATCAAAGGTGCCTTTCAGCACCGTGGTGATTTACCATCTGTGTTAGTAGACTTCATCGGATATTAATGACACCTATTTAGCATAACTACATAATAATAATAATAATAATAATAGCAAAATGATTGATAATAAACTGAAAAGAAGACAGAAATATAAAATTATAATCATACCTCAGTTTTACATTTGTTTACTCATCTTTACTTCTCTTGATGTTGATGTTTGTCCTAACCTCTGCTGTTTGATCAGAAGTGGTGCATTTCTGTAGTCATCAGAGATGGGCAGTAACGCGTTACTGTAATCCGATTACTTTTTTCAAGTAACGAGTAAAGTAAGGGATTACTATTGCAAAAACGGTAATTAGATTACTGTTACTTTCCCGCAGGAACGCTGCGTTACTGCGTTACTAAAACCGTGATTTTTTTTTTGCGAGAATGTCTCAGGACAGTGACGTAAGCGAGTGCGACGTTCGTGACAACAGCTGTGTGCAGATCAACAATGGATCATATATCGAGTGCAGAGAGAGTATGAGCGTGCAGCGTTTAAAGCGTGGAAGTACTGACCTTACTTTGAGTTTGATTCCATAAAAAGTGACAAAAACATTAGTGTCCGTTGTGCGTGGGAAGAAAACTTCTTTTTACAGCGAAAAAACCCTAAACTTCCAAACAAGCACCGAGTAGCTACGACGTAATGGGAAACACAGAGAAACTCGCGGATTCTTCCACTGACCGCTGCGGCACACCTGCACCAGGGTAAACCTCCGCCTACCCCACTCCTGCTTTACAGGTGAAAATAGAGCAACAGGACCACTAGTCTTTGACTTTATTTATTTTCTGCTGTGTTTTACTTGCATCTATTTGAAAGACTGAGTGTAAACATAAAAAAAAATATTTTATTTTATGTGCTGGAATGTGCAGAAACTAGGTTTAAATATTAAACAAATTTCTTCCAGTCAGAGAATGTAGCATATAATTAAATTTTTGCTTGATGCATAAAGTTAAAAGATTAAAACTAATAAAACAAGTTTTAAAAAGAGACTTTTCCATTTGATTACATTTTGTATGATGGATTATGCAGAAAAAGTAGAATTGGGCTGAAAGATCTATCACTTTATCACCTATTCAGGCTGTAAATCATGTTTTTAAAAAGTAACTAAGTAACTAAGTAATTAATTACTTTTGAAAATAAGTAATCAGTAAAGTAACGGGATTTTTGGGGAAGTAATCAGTAATCAGTAATTAGTTACTGATTACTTTTTTCAAGTAACTTGACCAACACTGGTAGTCATGAGAGTAAACAGTCACACAGTGGATCCACACTGATAAACCAGCTTCTTAATGAGCCTGACACTGATATGCAGCTTTGGTGAGCTGCACGCCGTCCAAATGAAGCAAAAATATATTTGAGTTCTGCTGCAATTATCTGTCATTCATATTTAGTAAACAGCACAAATGTATCAATTTACCATAACCGATGTGTTACATTTCACTGTCTTCTCAACCAAGAGATCTAAAATTTGCAGCCAGCTCTTCGTGCAAGTGTTCCACTGAGTCTGAATAGGGTTGTGGTTTGCCCTTTGCAGTGACAGCTGGGTTAAATTTGTTTGTAATGTGTGAACTTTTTGTGTTGACTGTATAAAACCAAGCAAATATCCAAAACTTGTGCATCCGTATGTGACAGGAATTAGAAACAGCTAAACAGAAGGACGGCAGGAAAGGGCACTCACAGGAAAAGCTCAAGCTAAAGGATGTGCAAGACTACTCAACGAGGCATTGAAATGTGATAATCGGTTAAATATATTATTTTCATTTACAATTTCAAAGGTATTATTGCACAAGTTGCACTACCTGGGGCTGCAGCACTGACAGATGTCTCCCCCTCCCTAAACCAAGCAACCAAAGTTGTAGCAGCACACCAGCATGAAACAGACCAAAGCTAGCACTGCTAATGTTAGCACAATCATGAGCACCACGTTTCAGCAACAGTTAAAAGGTTTTATTAATGATACTATTATTTATTTAACGAAAAATCTGATTAATATTTTTATATAGATTTTCAAATACACACAAAATATTTCTTTTGGCCAATGTTTAACCTCATCTGTTTAAAGTCTGCTCAGCTTTAAACGTTTCTGTCTTTTAGACTTGTCTAATCTTTTTTTCTAATTTAATTTAACACACATCAGTTGCCATGAAGATCTCTCGCTGATACATGTTTGGATCATCAACTTCCAGACCCCTGGGCCTAAATATGTCTTCAGTATTTACACAGAGTGTACATATACAGCATATTTTAAATCATTATGTGAAATACAACTGTCACAGTAAAAAAAAATCACTAAAAGCTTTAAAGCACTCGATCTTGAGCAGAAGCCAAAGCATTTTCACGAGGGTAACTCAACCACAGTTGGATGCTCACAGCTAGCCTCTCCATTAGCATGCACGCCATCTTGCTGAACATTTTCTCAGCAACTTTGATGTAAACTGTAACTTTTTCATCCTGATTTAGTGGAACAATGTAACTGTCTGCTGTCAGTTTTCTTAAAAGTGATGAACCAGGGTATTCTCCCCCCTCCTCTTTCTCTTGGTTTTGTCTTTCATTGGCTAACCTCTCCTCTCCTTATTTCATTTATCTCAGAAGTACAGTAGCATCAGTAGTTGGCAGAACTTGGGAGAGGTGCAGGGGAGAACTGGTTTAACACAAACTTTGCTTCCAGTTAAATATTTTTTGCATACTTTTTAATAATGGATAGTTTAGATAGTCAAAGGAGCTTGCAGAGAAAAGCGTCTGGACTTCCCTCAGGAGGGTTTTCTCCAAGCATGACATCCCGGTGCATTTCAGACCCAGCAACACGCTCAGACAAAAACTGGTTCACCCGAAAGACAAAACGCCAAAACACAGACTTAACAATGTGGTGTATGCTGTACAGTGCAGCGAGGAATGCCCAGACCTCTACATTGGAGAGACCAAACAGCCACTTCACAAGCACATGGCACAACATAGAAGAGCCACCTCCACAGGACAAGACTCAGCTGTCCATCTGCATCTAAAGGTCAAAGGTCACTCTTTCGAGGATGCCAATGTTCACATTTTGGACAGAGAGGACAGATGGTTTGAAAGAGGAGTGAAAGAAGCATCTATGTCCACTGTGAGCGACCATCTTTGAACAGAGGCGGTGGTTTACGACACCAACTCTCTGCCATCTATAATCCAGTTTTGAGTTCCCTCCCCAGACGCCTTAACGCCCACTCACATCCTGGGTCATCTGACCTCAGGAAATCACATGATAAGGTGGGGCCAGGTTTCACAATGAACTCACCCAAAACTCTGGCTGATTGGGACCCACACCCAGTTTCACACCTTGGCTCAGGCGATTAGAGGATCATCAGGGGGTCCTTTTGTCCCTCTGTGGGGGGACACTCCCACTAGGTTTAAATCTGGGACTCTCCACCATTTGACCTTAGAACTGAAGAAGCTTCTCGGATGAGAGGTGAAACGTCTTCAAGTAACTTAAAGAAGTCCAGACGCTTTTCTTTGCAAGCTCCTTTGACTACAATGACCTGGATGACTGAGAACCTTCACAGACAGATAGTTTAGATAGATAGAAAAAATAATCCTGGTCTTTTTTTAGCTTATATGTTTTCTTTTTATGGCCTAAAATGTGTATCGCCCATCAATACTGTGCCTGCGAAAGAAAAAATATATATTATGATGAATTCTTTAGCATCAAGCTTGAAGCTTTGAAGGCCCTGTCCTGCTGACAGGTGTTTTCAATTACTCGGGCTGACCCCTGCTCACACTGCAGGTGGAAGAGTTGTTGTGATTCACTCTGTGTGAGGTCACTAGACTCCATCAGAATAATAGGAGCGCAGCTTGTCCAACCTAAGCAGGTCCAGTGAAGCTAAGAGATGTCAGGGATATGTCAATTATACATCATATTTACTTTCATGTTTGTTACTCTGCCCCAGCATTCTCATCCCACCTCTCCCTCTATTCCGTATGATGCCCTGAATAAGTAAACAGCAGCTCTAGTAAGCCTCTGAATTCATGAGAGTCCATCGCAGTGCCAGATTGCTGACACCCCAAGTGCCAATTTATGAGCACGTACACACACACAGCTGTGAAGTGGTGGTTGTTCGAGTGGCAGTCATACACACACACACGAGGCATGTCATCTGTTTCACTGCAACCGCACCGCCAAGCGAGGAAAATACAAAAAACTGGGAGTTCGGGGGGAGAAAATGGAGTGATAGAGGGAAATTATTTTTGGTGAGGTATATGTGTTTATTGCATGCAAAGAAAGGAAAAAGATTTGATTTACTTCTTTGCTGTCAGACTGGAGCGTCTTTGAATACACAATACATCTGCTTTCACTTCACTTGCGAGTGACAGAGCTGTGTCTATGCGCTTTGACAATACGGCAAATTAGGAGCCAGAACGCCTTTGAATAGAACTGTGAGAATTTAATCAGTTTTCTAAAACAATCACAGGAGACAGTGAAAAACGAGGCTCGGGAGCTGTGTGGAGGAGAAAACAAACGTCTAAAAGAGGCTTATGTTTTTATCTGTTGGATGTTTGAATGTTAGTATGGTAACACACCTACATTTTCAACCGCAGTTATCTGACTAAAGTTGATGGCTTAGTTACCACGTACAGTGTTGGGGAGTAACGGAATACATGTACCGCCGTTACGTATTTAAAATACAAAATATGAGTAACTGTATTCCGTTACAGTTACCGTTTAAAAAGGTGGTATTTAGAATACAGTTACTTTGTTGAAATAAATGGATTACACGGCGGTACTTCCCTGTTTCATACTGTGGCGGGTCAGGACTGTTTGGGTTTTGTTTGACAGCTACGTTCTGTTGTTCCAGGCGGCAGCGTTACGATTGCCATGGTTACAGGGTGACGCTCTCTCTCTGTGTGTTTCCTGGGTGAGAGAGGCCTTTTTGTTGTTGTTGTGCTAAGCTAATAGGCAGAATGCTACAGGTATAGCTCTAAAGAATGTAGCATCATAGGCAGTGTAGTTCGTGCTGCAGGGAGAATGGACTGCCATACCCGTTATGTGTCTGTGAGCGAGGGAGGGAGAAAAAGGAAAAGTACGAGCTGTCATCGAGCAAAAACGGGAGCTGGAAGCATGTAAATATAATAATAACCACTGCAGCCAAGAAGAGAGCCTGACGAGCCCAGTTGTAAGTAAGCTATTAAGCTATTAAAGCTAGTTTTCGGCTACGAGCCCGACACAGAACCCACCGTATTAGCCAGAGGTCCCTTTACTACGGTTCGGAGCCGCGGACCTTCAGTAACAGTAATAAATCACAGCAATAGTACATTCATGTAGTTGTAAACAGCATGATAATATATTAAGTAATCCAAAGTATTCAGAATACGTTACTCTCATTGAGTAACGTAACGGAATACGTTACAGAATACATTTTGGGGCATGTAATCTGTATTCTGTATTCTGTAATGGAATACATTTTAAAAGTAACCTTCCCAACACTGACCACGTAACTATTGTTTATAAACCCATTGCTAGTCACCTATGGAAAATCATCAATATATTGAGAACAGTGGATAATATAAGCCACATGCAATTTCCTATCATTGCTAATGTCAAATAATATTTACTTGAAAATTTTCAAAAGAAAACTCAGTTGCTGATAATTGTTTTCATCAAAATAAATCTGTTCACAGTCTTAGGGTAAACTTTTCCACGTCCAGCTGTTTTCCAGAGTTGTGGCATCACAAAATATTAAACTGGAATCGCACAAAGATCTTTATGCAAACAGAAATGTGAAATTCTCTTCCCCTGCCATCTTCGGCATTCTATTTGTAAAGATTAAAACTCTTATTGGTGCGAGCAGAAGGAAGACGTTATCCTCGAGGGTCTTCTTTGCTGTAATCTTTTCAGATTCTCTTGTAAGAGCAACCAAGAAGAAGTGCTGTTACGCTGAGGATAGATGCATTTTTTTAACTAAATGTGTAACTATTTCAGGAAAATACATTGCTGCTTTAAAAGTATTCCTTTGGTCCTATCCATCCATCAGACATCTGTGCAGCTAGTATCACTGAAACTGAGCACACTCAAACAGACTAGCAGTTTAATGGGTGTTAAGGTTAATTTGGGGTTGAACTGTACATTTTAAAAATAACAAGAATGCTGCAACATTTTAATTTTTTGAGCACTAATGTTGCCTTTTGTAAATGATGTGTCAACAACAAAATCAAAGACGTCTGAGAGAAGTGACGTGTTGTGTTAATGGTTTGGTTGATTTGGGAGTTGCACTGCCTGGTTGAGTGCTCAGGAAGTGCTGGTGCTTTTTCCCAAAGCCACATATGCTTTTTCCAGTAGCCTACTTTCAATTCTAAAGTAACAACTATCTGAATAAGGTGCAGGCAGATAAAAGGCTTAGCTCTGTTTTCTATTCTTCCGCCCTTTCACATCAAAAGATTTGACATTCAGGCTGGTCGCGAGTTTAAAGAACAACAAAATCAAAATCTGAGAGCCTTTCGATTCATTGTACCTTTTCTGCTTGTACTGTGTAATTCCTCCCCCCCCAAACAATAAAGAGACTATTACAATGCACTGAAGCAGGTAATTACTGCAAAACTAATTAGCTCACTAGTCAAGGAGCTAGAAATGCAAAAACTGGGGAGGGTGAGCGAGTTTTCTGTCACAAAAAGAAAAGGGGGGAAAAATGCAATTATATGGAAAATGTATGGAAATGTAGCACGGAAACAACAGAGCGGGGCAGTTAAAGAAGAGATCCAGCAAGATGGAGATTAACTGGAATATTAAGACTCACACTGCGTACTATAATCACACATACACTGTCTCTCTTATTAAATCTGTTTTTATTCCCACGTCTTGCTCTCATTCTGTGGACTTCCTCATACCGTCGCAGCGCTCACTCCGATTGTGCCTTTTCTTAATTCGCTCTCTTTCTAACCACTTTTTTCTTCTCCAGTGCACCTCAACAGATCTTTTCTTGCTCTTATTACATTTTCTTAAGAGTCACAAGGACCCAATTACTATTTGGCCTTTTCGCAGAGGAGGACCGTATCATGCCATTGTTCACATGCAGACGGATGGATATGATGCATTTGATGCATTCATGCACAACATATCCTCTTTAGCATTAATTTGTTTTGCTTGGTTTGTCCTTATACAATCAAACCAGTGTATTCCCATCAGTCTGAAAAAGACAACTACACAACAGTTACAACAATTACACATTAATGCGATTGTATTTCTTTTTTGGACTACACTAAGTTTTAATCTAACAAAGTATATCTACAATGACTATGAACTTGGATGGAAGACTGCCTTTTTCTTTGATAATACTGCAGAGTTTAGGGAGTTAATAAAATATATCCTTAAGGCTCTGCATCACTCAGTGACTGTCTTCTACAGATACAACATCTTTGTCATTCTCTTTAAATGTTTCCAGCACATCTGCACAAGTATTATTGATATTTTAGAAGTTATATACATTAATGCAGCTTAATTATGTAGAATACAGAAGGTAGACTGTAAAATAACATTGTTTACTGTAGGTCAGTGAAGCTGCCTGTAAATGAATTTTCCAGAGAATTTTCTTACAGTTGGTGCCTGTTTGATAGACAGGTTCACTAAACTCTTGGTAATAAACACGATAAATGTTCAAGGTGGCATATCTTAGAGCACTTTCACCTCTGACCCTTAGTGTGTGGTAAAAGTTATCATCTGTAACAGGAGAGAGGAAGTCTGCAAAGGATTGACTGGTTGGTATGGTAATAAATGTGTGATTCATCAGTATTTGTGGTACAAAGTTTGTTTGCATTCTGTGAGCAAAGTAAACCAGACTATATACCTGAACGAATGACAAAGACCCGGCTCTCATTTTTAATTTAAATGTGACTCACTAATATCAGTACTGCTAATACAGCCACTGCTCCCACTAACTGTAATCATCATAATAATAACAAGAACATGAAAATGCACATAAAGAAAACAGTACTGGATTAAAAAAAAGTGTAAAAATGTAATTAATTTAAACGTATTTGGATACTAATTAGTTAAGATAATTTTTCCCCATTGTAGCGAGTTTTAGCGAATGACCGGTTCCCGAACCGAGTCGTATGTGTGGAGGGACAGTAACTGTGTGTGTATATGTAAGCATTTAAACACTGCAGAGACAATTAACAGTAACAGTATTGTAGAAATTCATTTCACCGAAACAATAATGTGGCGCACAGTGTGACGTCAAAAAATGCGCACACCTTTGACGCTGAGTTTTCTGCGTTTTCTCCGTTTTTCTCGTCCACACGTAAATGCAAAAACGGAGTTTTCAAAAATATCCACCCTGGCCGGCGTTTTTAAAAATTTTCAGTGACCGTGAACGCCGTTTACGTGTGGACAAAAGGTGCAAACGCATAGAAAAATCTGCGTTTTCAAAAATACCTGGGTACGTGTGGACGTAGCCTAAAGAAGTGAT
Source organism: Neolamprologus brichardi (assembly GCF_056152115.1). NCBI lineage: Eukaryota > Metazoa > Chordata > Actinopteri > Cichliformes > Cichlidae > Neolamprologus > Neolamprologus brichardi. The sequence goes on along the minus strand of NC_142113.1, from coordinate 31,273,090 downwards.
GTTGTTAACCCTGAGCTTCAGTCTACTGGCTTATTCTTCCTGTACTTCCAGATACTCTCGGGCTGCTCCAGCTTCCTCCAGGAGTAACTTCCAGATTGTCTGTTCACAGGAACATGAGCAGGAATCAATGATCTGTCCAAACATTTGGAGATTTGTTTCACATTTAAGGGCATCAGAGGAAATCAGCACTCTGAGAACTTAAAATTCTTCTCTTTTCCTGTTTTCACTGGTTTTAAACTCTATGTATCTATTTTTTTTCTTTTTCTTTTTTGCCCGTCCCGTTTGGTTCTTTTGCCATCAGAATTATCGTCTAAAGGCGAGGAAAGATGCCCAACGGATTTACTTTACCAAATTGACCATCCCAGCCATGCCTATTTGATTCACCTTTTATTGTTTATTTTATTTATTTTTTTATTTTCACTTGCTAGATACGGGACAGACTCGAATGAGGAAAAGAAAAGAGAGAAAGGAAGAGGGGTAAAAAAAGCAGAGAAGAGGGACGGGGATAAAGGGCAAAAAAACCAAAAACCAACTAAATAAGCAGACAAAAAAAATACATATATCCATCACCTGGATCACCTGTTGAGAAAGAAGAAAAAAATCTATGTATCTATTATATGTATCTATCTAATAACTAACTAATTTCTTTACATAGCTACGGGGGACTGTGTGCATTACTGTAGACCATTCAGACTAAACCGAACAGGAAAGGCCAGAGAAGAGCTTGAATCACCCGAGAAGGAAAATGTGTGAAATACAGAAACTGACATGATGGAAGTATAAATAAGCCAGAAGGCGAGACGTAGGCAAAAAGAAAAAGAATAGAGAGACAAATAGAGCAATGTCACTCTTCCCTCTTTCTTTCCCCCGACAGCGTCTCTGTTATGTCACAGTGTTTCTGATGTATGCCACCGTGTCACATTTACTTACGGCGGTCCTCCAGCATCCTCCTGCCAAATCCCTGCAGTCATGTCGGTTTCTGAACCTGCCACTTTTGTGTCAACATCTATTCTGTAACACTTTAGTTGGGACATTAAGCTTCAGGCCTCGACCGGAGTGACAAATCTCCGCCGTGCCCGCCGCGATCCTGCGTTCGGTCAGCTCCTCCGTGTTAGAGTCACGCGGTAGGTGGAGGTGAGCGCGCTGTTTGTCTTGTGAATACAGATGATTTCACATCTGACTGGTCTGTTGCCTGTGATGAATCTGAAGGTGCATCACAGAAGGGAGGATTTTTTTTTTCTTTAAGCTGGCGTTTCACTTAGTGATTAGACAGATGCTGAGTCCAGTGGGAGTGGAGCTCGTCAGTGACAGCTGAAGAATTGGGAGGATGAGGAGTCGAGAGATAGATGGAGATAGACCCAGAGGGATGAAGGGATCATTCCATCTCCTTACCGCTCTCCAGTTATTTATCTTTACATCCCTCACTTCACGCTTTCTTTTCTCATCCATCTCCATCAGCGCTCCTCTTCTTCATGTTGAATTTCTCTATCTCATCATTCTTATCAGTGTTTCCCTTTATTCCCATTTCTGAATATTTCTGTTTTATTCGATATATCCTCCCTTTTCTGATTCCATTTTTTCAGTTTATGCCTTTATCCTCCATTATTCCATTTCTAAACACCCCCATCCTTCTACCTGGCATTGCATTTCCCCTCCACCTGGTTCACTTCATTCTGTCACTGCACCCACTAGTTCTACTATTTCTAGGGAACGTGCAATTTAATGTGCAGTGCAATCCACCCGCTGTAATGTTATTATGCCAATCTGAGTGTGGCAAATGTGTGTCGGTGCAGCTCTTCGTGCACACAGTTGTTCTGGTCTTTTTCTGTCTTGTAATTCTGGTTCAATTTCTCAGTGTAGCAAGCTGCAACTTGGCAGGAAAGGAGAGCAAAAATTTTCCCCTTGACAAGTCGAAATTGCTTAGTATTATATGAGTCTCTACAGGTTTAATAAAGACTTCAAGGTCAGGGCCACATAGACTTACAATTTGCTTTTGACCGATAACCACATAGTTATGTCACTGGTAAAGAGTAAAGAGTCCCTAAAAGGCTTTTCTTCTCTATCTGAGCACTCAAAGCACTTTATACAAGTAATTCATTCATCCAATGACTTTTTTTGTGTAACATTCATACACATTCACACTCAGAGAGCAACATGGGGTTAGTATCTTGTCCAAGGACATTTGGCATACTGGTGGAGCCTGGGATCGAACCACCAACCTTCCAGTTAGTAGCTGACCTGCTCTACCACCTGAGCTACAGCCACCCCACTGCCCCTCGAATGTGGATTCTAAGAACATCAATAGATCCTGGAGCTCCTTTCTTCCCCTTTTCTTTCTTTTTTTTCTCTCAGGTGAAGTTGGGCAGGCGCGCTGCCCCGCCTACAGGTGGAGCTGCTCCTGCCTCCTGGGTCTGGAAGCACACCTGTTCCTCATTTGCTTATCACGTCTCTGGTCTTAAAAGCTCTGCTACCCCTGCGGTGGTAATCAGAGTAAACCAAACCATGGTACACAACATGTTTTCTGACCTTCATTCTTTCGTTTCCTCTCCTAGCGCCCCTCTCTGGTTTGATACTTGTTTAGACCAGAGCAATCCTTTAAATCAAGGTTCATGTACTAAGGAAAACTGGCCATCTCTTGTTTCCACTTACTTGAAACTTGCCCCTTCCTGCTTTCCTCACCTGTAATTTCAAGAATGGATTCCAGATGTGGAATTCAGATTTGCTAATAAAGTGCATAATACTGGTCAACATCTCTGTAAGTCCAACATGAACTATTACTGTCCTCTCTTGCCCCTGAACTTACCTTACTTGCAATGTACTTACCTGTGTCACTGGTTTTACAAGAAACAACAAGTAATTTTTAGTGTGTAAGCCATTTGAAGTGGGTAATTTTGATTTTTACTGGAAAGGAGACAAAAATTATTCGGTTAGTAATTTCATGTACTGTGTAGGTACTTGTAAGTACTGTTTAACGTCTGTGTATTTAAGAGGAAAGGGGAAAGTATTTTTAAGTGCCACACATGTAACTTTAAGTACTGCATGCTTTCTACGTAATTCTGCAGAAAAACAAACAGTATTGCCTCATTTGACATCATAAATAGACTGTACTTTTTGGGGCCATATTACGGAGTGAAATGATCTTGCTTTGCAAAACTTGGCTTAACATGCAGTACTTAGATAAACTTGCAGTATAATTCTCCCCCCCAAAGAGACGTCTGTCTGTCTGTTAGCAGTGTAGCATCCAAAGTTTTCAAGATATCATTTTCAAATAATTTTGTGTGATGGTATATACACATAACAGCTCAGATTAAACAGATTTAATTTTGGTGAAAAAAAGGTCACACCAAATGTTAGAACCAGTTAAATACTTTATATTACTCACAGTTTTTTATAGGTCATCTTCAAACTTCACAATAATATACGTGGTCTTGGGGGGACATGAATACCGAGGTTGACTAAGCATTTGACATTGATCTCCAAAAGTTGATTTTGTTCATCTGGACGTAGCGTTTTGTGGGAGAAACGTTTCGTCACTCATCTAAGTGACTTCTTCAGTCTCAGCTGACTGCAGGTTTCCCCAATCTTATAAACAGTACATTTGCATAATGACTGAAACCAGCCCACTGAAGGAACAATGGGCTGTGAGGTCAGTTCCTTAATCATAATTATGCAAATTCTCATGACCATTGATCAACAACCACTGACCAAAACCCACTGATCAAAGACCACTGATCAATGACCATGAGTACCATTCACAGAGAGTTGGGGAATGGCTGCAATCACAGCATTGTAAGATGGCGAAAGATGTACCCTTAGGCCCCCTCCTCGATTCAGAGATGGTCTTTCCCTTTTCACGTAAATGGCCTCCTTGACTCCGCCCTCAAACCAGATGAACAGAATCAACTTTTGGAGATTTATTTTCCTGGATGATTGAGAATGCATCAAGACATTTGACATTGACCTTCATTGTTAGCATCCAAGGTCAAAGTTGGCCTTGAAAACATAAATTCAAGAAACCAGTAAAAAGCCATGTAGAGTGCTGTGCGACATGCTTTTTAATTTTTCAATACGACGACCTATGACATCATAATGACGCCACCATATTTGCAATGAAAACATCATAACACATCAATGTGTTTGCATGGCCCTTTAGTATTTACTGTTTTTAGCATGGCCCTTGTTATTTCTTTGTTTCCTGTAAAAACTCACTCTGTATTTGTACATTTAATTATAGGTCAATTATGGCCTTGGAGGCTGTATTATAGTGTTTCCCAAGCCTATGAATTTGCATTGGTTTCTGAGGGTCTTGCTTCACTTTAGTCCACTTTATTTCCTTATTACTTACAATTTTCTAACATGTAAAACATCTACAGCATCACCAGTCTCTCAAGTCTTTGTTCATCAGTTCATCATCTCTCCTTTTTTCTTTCCATCACCTTTGTTCTGTCATCTCACTCAACTATATAAGTCTATATTCCCCATCCATCCAAAAACACCCGAGCCCTCTACAGTTCATTAATCATCAATCTGCCTGCTGCTCTCCATTATTCTTCTGCTCATCACACCATCCCTCCATCCTTTACTTTTGCCCTTTTGTGTTTTTTCTCCTCTCCATTGTGCTGACAGCTTATCATCAAACAACAGAGGACACTTTAGTTGTACCTTTTGTCACTACACCTGTCTCTCTCGGTATATATGTCGCCTCGCTCTTCCAGCCCTCTCAAGTGACAGCAGCTCTTCAGCTCGTCCTGTCAGCCATCGCAGATGTCACCCTTGGCTCACCTCTTACCTTGTCACTGCCTCTGCTCTGATTTCCCTCCCATCCCGCTTTTACTGCCGGGTGCCTTTTTTAGAATAATGATTACCATCATAAAGTGACACGCACGCTCATTATTTTATTAGCAAGCATCCATCCGTCTTTTCACGGTCAACCGCTCACCTTTTCTCTTCACATCATGCAGGGTGTCACCAGCATGATGCCTAAAACACATGAAAACAAGCGAGAACACTCTTGCAGGCACACACTGGCACCTTTTGCAGACATCTGTTCAGCTCCTTCCCGTCGCTGCGGGCTGTAAATCTAAAATCAAAAGTTTATGACACACTGGTTGTGGCAGAAGCAGAGGAGGTGACGATGAAGCCATTTTAAAAGGACCACAGCTGCTTCAGAATGCTTGTATTTATGAGCTACACAGTGACTAGGGTTATTATACATTTTATTTATTATTAGTGGCCAACATGGGCATTAGTTTGTCCATCACATCATGGTTCTGGTAGTAAAGGGACTGTTGAAATATGAGAACACCGGGTCATAAAATATAAACAACCAGGCAGATTGTAATCAAGCAAGTATAAACATCAGGCAAGTATAAAACGAGCCAAGTGACTAAGTAGGTTCTCGGGTTTTCATTTTTGGGACTTGGGTCCAAGTCTGGAGTCTACAGCTCTCGTTTTTTGTTACTTAGCTCAGCGGTCCCCAACCCCCGGGCCTCGGACCGGTACTGGTCCATGAGTCGTTTGGTACCGCGCCGCGAGAGTTGAGGCTCAGGTGTGAAATGTATGGTTTTCAGGGTTTTTATCGGTTTTCAGCGTTATTTTGTTATCGTTGTTATCGTTAACTCGGTTTTCCTGGGTCTTTTCACGTGTGTTATGAATAAATCTTCTTTTTTTCGGTACAGGTACTAGTTTTATTTTCTTGTATTTATCCGCGACACCTTAAAGGCCGGTCCATGAAAATATTGTCGGGCATAAACCGGTCCGTGGCGCAAAAAAGGTTGGGGACCGCTGGATTAGCTGATTTACAGTTCAGTCTGAGCTGCTTAGACAAGGATGCGACTTCAGCTGTTGATTACTGATTACAGCTTTAGATTTTTCTTCAGACGGTTGCTTATGTGAGACATTAGCGGCCCAGTGCCATGCCCATGTATGAAACATAAGTGTGGATCATGAGGAAGTCCAATCTATTTTCCTAATACTTTATTCCTACCTTTTCTTTACTGGTCTGCTAGGTTAACCTAGTGTGCATGCTTAGATACTTTGACATTGTTTTTTATGTAAAGGAAAAAGATCCATCACTGCTGTCTTCAGAGATCGTGGATCTTCAGTGGGTTTTTTATTTCACAGAGAGCACCAAAACTTGCGATTTAGCCACTCTCTTAGCCTCTCTGATAGATTTGTTTGTTTTTCACAGGATGACTTGGAGGATGGCTTGTTGTTCTAAGTACAGGTCATCTTCCACGTCCCTGTCCTATGGTGTGCCACAAGGTTCTGTGCTGGGGCCCTTATTGTTCTTAATATATCTACTTCCTCTCCAGCATATTTTGAGCCCCTTTGAGGACATTTGCTACCACTGCTACGCAGACGACATCCAGCTATATATATCTTTTAAACCTGAAGATGTTTCTAAGCTGCAGATTCTAAATGTGTGCTTAGAAACCATCAAAGGTTGGATGGCTGACAACTTCCTCCAACTTAATGAAGAAAAGACTGAAGTCCTTGTATGTGCTCCAGACAGACATGTACCTAACATAATGAATGCTCTTGGTCCTCTTTCAACATTTGTGAAATCGTCTATCAGGAACCTCGGGGTAACCTTTGATTCTGCTCTTACCCTGGATGTCCACATCAAATCTCTGGTTCGGTCATGCTTCTATCATTTAAGAAACATTTCTAAATTGAGCCCTATAGTATCTCATACTGAACTGGAGATTGTTATTCATGCATTCATTTCATCACGATTGGACTACTGTAATTCACTGTTTACATGTCTAAACAAAAACTCCCTGGAGCGTCTGCAGATTGTCCAAAATGCTGCAGCAAGGCTTCCGACAAAAACATCGAAATACTCTCATGTAACACCGTTGCTTATACAGCTGCACTGGCTCCCCGTTGAATTCAGAGTCCATTTTAAGATTCTGGTTCTGACATTTAAGGCTCTTCAAGAACAAGCAGCAGCGTACATCATTGAACTTTTACAGCCCTATGCCCCTAGTAGGTCCCTGAGGTCTTGTGATCAGGGCCTACTTGTTATTCAGTATACAAGACTGAAAACCAAGGGTGATAGAGCTTTTGCCACTGTGGCCGCCAAACTGTGGACTCTCTTCCTCAGAACTTAAGATCTGCAGACTCAGTGATTACTTTTAAAAAACAGCTAAAAACACATCTTTTTAAAATTGCATTGTGTTAACTTTTAACTGTTTTTGTTTTTGCCTTGTAAAGCACTTTGTGATCTTTTATCTAGAAATGTGCTATATAAATAAAATTTTACTTACTTACTTACTTTAACTTGCAGTGAGAGCTCCTTTGCCTACATGTTGTGGGCTCAAAGCAACAGCTGCTTTATGCAACAGCTACAGCAGGGAAAACAGTGGAGACTGCACCATGACCAAAATTATTGCTACTGTGTGCAATGAACTTGCCACTTGCTTATCAGCACAGACTAACTCAGACTGATTGCAATGTGTTGTCAATCTGTCTTTACAACATTACAACTGTTTGAAAACCTTTGCCAGTCTATCTGAGAATGATTGGAGACTTCAATTGTCTTGCAATTGAAAGTAGTCGCCGATAGACGGTCAAGTTCTGGGTCACTAAAGAAGTCTTGCAAACGGTCTCCAATTGCAATTGGCAATTGCAAAACAATTCAGTGCAATTGCCTAGAAATCAGACTTTTCCTTGGCGTAAGACACAATTACAGCCAACTCTACCATAATTGGTGGAGACTAAACTAAAAAAAGAACTATTTTTGAAAGCTCTAGCCCACACCTAACTGCTTATTATCATTGTCTACCATGAATCAATCACTACTACTGAGGGCAATATATTAAATTCTTACATAAAGTAACTATCAAAGATTTTCCAATAATCCTGTGCTGAATCCCCCGACTGTGTGAGAAAGAAAAGCCAGCCTTGCATATATCAAAACAGCCAGAGAGAAATAAAAAATGGTAAAAAAAAAAAAAAAGAGTATAGCTGCACTATGTAGCTACCTGGGAATAAGTCACACTCCTGGATTTGAGAGTTTTATATGTGCAATATACTGTATGTGACCAAAATTAAGCAAAGGCATTCAAAATATCCCTTCTGAGCATCCCGTCTGTCATGTGGCAGAGACACATTGCCACAGCTTCTCGCAAAGTTTTTATTCGCCATGTTTTTATATGGCAGGGAACATGGAAGAATTTTTAGGACTTTGTGGGTGGTGCATGGGATATTGATTATTCTGCAAGGTGTTGTTCAGGCCCACCTGGCATACTGTGCAGAATATTGATCATTTTATTTGCATGCCACTCCAGATGTTGGGGAAAGTTTATTTGATTTAGAGGCGGTAGGGGGTTGGCAGAGTCACTTTCTCAGCAGTTTTGTCTGTACAGGGCACACATGGCCAACATGAGCAAAGCAAACAACCCCTACTCGCCCATATGGACTCAAACATTAGTGCTGTCACACAGTACCATCTATTGTAAGGTGCACCAAAAAAACAAAAACAAAATGCTGACGCACTTCTGTTTGTTTACACGACCTAAGACGCCCGAGAAAAGTTCATTCACTGCAGTCGGTGGCTTTCTGCGGGAGTTATTTTATAAGAATGGAAAACAGTTCAGCAAAAACACTTTTTAAGTAATGATTGTTTTGGATCATATGATAACCAGTGTCAGATTGCAGGTTCTGTAAATAAGATATTTCTAAAATTCACAAAACAAAAAAACACAGTATTGACTGTTATAAGATATAAATGTGCTTGCAGGATGTTGGCCTCGCAATGTAGGCGTCTTTCAGGTCAAAGAAATGTTCTCAACATTTTTTGCTTTTACACAAATAAACTGTTGGACTTATTTTGGAATTCTTGGAGTTTCAGCAGGTGGACTGGATTATGGGCAGTAGGCTCGGGATTAAAATCAGTGGCCTCTGCATGTATGTTAGAATCAATTAACCTATAGAAACTTAAAAGCCAAGTAAATATATAAATTAGTCTTCAGAAGAGTCATTCCTTCTGACTTTCATCTACATAAACTGTGAAAACTGTATATTTCCCTACTGTCACAAAGCAAATAGGAACCAAAATAGTCTCTTTGTTTGACCGTAGGGACACGTAAATTATACTTTTTGTGGCAGTCAGTGTGACTTGAAACTAGAGATGGCACGATAACATTTTTTATGTCCGATTTATGTCATAAATTTGGATATTTGCAGATACTAACATGAATCCGATATAGTCTATTTCATAATCAATAAAACTGTTTTTTTTATATCTTGCTGCATTATGTATAAGTTCATACTCAAATTTAAAAAGACAAAACACTAAAGCTATTCCTTTACACTTGTATGCAATAAATACACTGCACACTGTAATTTAAAATGCAATTTTATCCCTTTAAAGCCAGTCGGAGCGGGCACACTCTGTTTTGAGTAACTATTTTTAAATCCCTGTAGAACCAGAACCGCATAAGCTAGCGCAATAATTTTTTTTGCATATGAAACCGGAGGAGTTGTACTTACATCTTATGCCATCAGCTTGTCCTCGGTCACAGTTTCCTTCCACATAAAGCTTTGCAAAAACTGCATAAAAAGCACTTGCAGCAACAAAAACAATATTCCAGAAACACGCTTTGCCGATCCGATCAGCTGTTTGTAACACTTCCTACATTGAAACAGACGTCAGCGCGAACGATCGCATGTCCGCCATTACCTGTCCGAAACCGGAAGTGACGTCATTTTCGCGGAAAATGTAGTTTTTTACTTGTAGGCCTTAAGAGCCTATACTGGTGTTTTTATAAGTCATGTTCAACTTTATGCTTTTCTGAATAGTTGCTGGGATGCTTAAAACTCAAATTGCACTGCTGGAAATAGTTTATTTTGATGCATATGCTGTTTACTTTGCAAATTTGCATCATAGGATTGTTTTTTGTTTTTCCTGCATTATATAAAAATTGGTGTATCTCAAAAATAAAACTATGAAGACACTCAAAATAAATTTCCTGTTGTTGTAAACTATTTTTTGCAACTTTTTTGTATTTGAAGTTTTGAGGGATAAGCCTCTTAAATTTCTCCAAGTAGAAATATATGTAAAAAACAAAAACGATTTTCAATTTCTTTGTAGTTTATTGCACTTTTTTGCAATTTATGTAGTTACTATGGACTTAATGCATACATATTATTAAAATATGGACTATAACAGTTGTATTGATGCATAGCAACTTGAAATGCTCCCAAAAATGGCACTACAGCATGTAAAAATATAATATAAGCTCTGGCGGCCTTGGTTCTATGGTAGGTCTTAAAGGGTTATGTAGATTTCAAAAACTCTTTGGTTCTTTAAATAAAGAAGGACAATATCAGCACAAAATAATGTTTATATTCAACAACTAAAAAGAACAGGTTGCAGAATGGACCCTTTTATACTTAAAGCTTAACATAAATAGACATCCAGAGTGGAAAGCACACAACAGCTGCTCTATCACGTGACGCATACTGCTCCAACGTGCTAAGGTCAATACCTGGGTTACCCCATATCACAAGTGATATTTAATGGATCGGGTTACATTTTTTATTTGTCCCCGATATCAGATCCAGTAATTTAGGTCAGGATCGGACCGATACCAATATTGTATATCGGATCGGTCCATCCCTACTTGAAACTAGCTTAAAAGTGTCTTTGCTGCCAGCACCATATATGTTTGAGAGACAACAAGGGCTAAACGTGTTTCAACCCTGAGCTAAATCGTGATCTTAATCAAGCAGTTTTCATGCATGCACTTAACGAAGCAGCAGAGGAAAACAAAAATTAAATTAAGCAAGTAAATTAGTTGTGTTTATTGTCAGTTGCACAGTAATACTCAGGCTCTATCATGACTACAGTTATTCTCAAGTCACGCTGTTGTTCTGTTGCATTAGAATTTAAGGTCATGTCAATGTGGCTCCTGCTTATGAGTAAATGCGTCTCAATCAAGATTGGCACAATGAAAGAAGTAAAAAAACGTTTTTTGAATATTTGATTTTTTTTCAGCCAGCATGTTTTCCTTGTATGCAAATCAACTCATGAATCTAACCTCACCCCACATCCTGTTAATGAGAAGTAGCGAGTGCAGCGCTGTGATTTCAGAGCATTCACACTGTACCTGTGTCTGAGCTCAGCTGTCTCATTATCATCATCATCATCAGTTTCCAAAACATCATCAAGCTGTTTAAATAACACTGTGCTGTTTTTTAATGTGATAAGAGATAAACACATTACAGCTTCTGCACTCATCAGATGTTACTGGAAATAGATTGATATTCCACCATCACAATAACCCCGAGCTGTTTCCTCTGCCGTCTGTCTTCTTATTATGCAGACTCATCAGATCACGGCGGGAGAGCCGGAGGACTGAATATGACTGTAACTAAAACAGTGACCTCAAATATTGGTGCAATGCTAGTTTTCTTCACGCTGCTTATGAAAAATGAACTTAATTTGTTCATTTTTGGAATGAAGTCGACTCCATAGTCACACTCGCTTTTTCCTTCAACAGCAGGCTTCTAGACACTAGATAAAGTCTTCATTAACATGATATCAGACCCATCTCAGTGCCGATTTCATCAACATTATGCAGGTACTGGATAATGATAATTGGTGGTCCTCCTCGGGTCCTCGTACTCTGGGGCCTCTGGATATCTGGGGCCTGGATCGCCTCCATACCTGCTTCATGCCCTGGGGGACGGGGCTATGGCTCCCCACACTCCCTAGCAGATCGTTACATGGAGAAACCTTTGGAAAACAAGCTGATCCACACGGATGTTCACAGACGCGGACTACACCTTTCTTGGCTGCTGCCTCAAAGCACATGTGCGCTGTCTATCTTGCGTGCTGCACAATATCGTTTAATATTTAGTATCTGCTGTTATCTACTGCTAGCTAGTTTATTGTGATGGTGCTGTTTTTATTATGTTGCTCTTTTTTTCTTTGCTTTCTCTTCTGTTTTTTTTTCTCCATACAGGTGATCCAGGTGTTTTGTTTGTTTTTCTTTCTTTCTTCCCCCCTTTCTCACCGTCTCTTCTCCCCTCTGGTTTTCTTTCTCTTCCTCTCTTTCTTTCATTCTTTCTCCCTGTCCTATCCCCCAGTCATGTCTGTCCCGTTTGTAGCAACCGAAAATAAAATAAATACATAATTATAATAAAGGTCAATCAAATGGACCAATATGGCAAGGCCATGATGATTCACTTGGTAAAATAAATGCGCTTGGCATCTTTCTTGGCCTTAAGACAACAATTCTGATGGCTAAAGTACGGAGCCCCGCAAGGGACATGGGAGAAGAAAAAATTTAAGACGGACTTTTGCGAGATCTCGCAAAACTAACTCGGGATCTCGCAAAACTTTTGCAAGATCTCGCAAAAGTTTTAGCCGCAGTTTTAGCTCGAAGCTAACGGGAGGTCGAGACCTCCCATTAGCTTCAAACTAACGGGAGGTCGAGACCTACTACAGCCGGGAGGAACACCGCTTTCCCGGCACATCGTGCCTCGACCGTCCGGTCGGCTTCGAGCCAGCGTCCGAAGAATGCGGCTAAAACGTTTGCTAAGTTTTGCGAGATCCCGAGTTTGTTTTGCGAGATCTCGAGTTTGTTTTGCGAGATCCCGAGTTTGTTTTGCGAGATCTCGAGTTTTTTTTGCGAGATCTCGCAAACGTTTTAGCCGCATTCTTCGGACGCTGGCTCGAAGCCGACCGGGCGGTCGAGGCACGATGTGCCGGGAAAGCGGTGTTCCTCCCGGCTGTAGTAGGTCTCGACCTCCCGTTAGCTTCAAGCTAATGGGAAGAATGCGGCTAAAACTTTTGCGAGATCCCGAGTTAGTTTTGCGAGATCCCGAGTTAGTTTTGCGAGATCTCGCAAAAGTCCGTCTTAATTTTTTTTCTCCCATGTCCCCTGCGGGGCTCCGTACAGGACCAATTAATAAAACTAAGAGAGTCCATTACACTTTAGTGCATATGTGGATTTCTTCGTCCAAAAATGAGTTTTTCCCTCACCAATGAGAAACATGACGTTTTCTGCATCTGTTGCACCAAAACTACCAACTTCATCAGACTCAGCTCAGAGGCACAGCTCCAGATTACAAATCCTGTTTTAATAAATAATTGGGAGCTGTCTAAAAAGTAAATTAAAACAGAAAAGATATCAAATGTTTAGACTGAGACCATCTTCAGAACGAAATGAGCAGGTTCTGACAGTGGCAACAAAAGGATGGAAATGTGAAGTAAGTGGTGGAAACAGCGGGAGGATGGCCGCTGCCTTCTAAGCGCCACAGAAACAAGCGTTTGACAAAGTGCTGAGACAAGGATTTAAACCCTTTGCTTCAGTAAAAGTCGTTCTGTTTAAACAGGCTGATGCTAACATTTTTACAATCATGTTCATTATGTAAAATGACCTATTTAGAGCCGTGTAAATGATATAATTATTATAATTACTGAGTCCTTGATGTATACCATTTTAATCATTTTACGTAAAATAATGTAATTTAAATACTATTAGCAGAATTGTTATTAAGGACATATTTTCCTCTAAAGTAATCAGTAAAATTAAAATAAATGACACTGAATAAAAAGTACATATATTTTCAAAACATAGTGGATACAAAAGTACAAATACATTAAAGTCAGTCAAGTTAGGACACAGCCTTTCAGGGATTTACTGTTTCAGCTCTTTTTAGGCTTTTAAAGACATTTAATAAATGTTTGTGTGTTTTTTAGATTAATTATTAAAATGTAATTGTTGTACAGCCATTTGTGACTTTTATGTCTTTGATAAGCTACATGAATAAACATAGATTAGAGGTCAACTTTTTACCATTGCTCCAATTCCTGCTCTTGTGAGCACCACATGTCTTTGATAACTTAATGATAAAAGATCCTTTAAAGGACCTTTTCTGCTCATTTAATCTCTATAATTTTTGCCCAGGACTCCAACTGAGTCTTTTAGAGCCATACTGTATATCTTGCATACCGCCCCTTCTTGAAGCTCTTTGTGAAATAAGCTGTTTAAGCTGATTTCTTTTACCGCCTCCCTCTGCATAAGTCAAGAGGGCGTCGAATTCTGATGACAACAAATTTGTTTTCAGCTGGAAAAGAAAAATAGATTTAATACAAAAACACAACTGAAACCTTTAGTTCATACTTGTTACTGAAATGTTAGGATTAGGATTTGTTTTGTTCTCCAACTGCTAATTTTCCAGAAATTTTGGAGCATTTTTTAGGGTCCCCCCCCATGAAACTTTTTTTTCCATTTTGTTAGATATGGCACAGCTGAAAATAAAAGAAAACCACTCTAATTCGTCATGTGTTGTCATATATTTTATATATTTTGATGACAAGTACTTTTTGTTAGGAATATTATATTGGGTAAAAATCACCCGGCGTTAGTGATGGTGTTACTATTTTTAGCGATAGTGTTCTAGGGTTAATACAAAAACACAACTCAAACCTTTAGTTCACACTTGTTACTGAAATGTAGTGGAGAAAGTAGCACTAAAGAGTGCTGACATGGTATCTATTGATCAAAAATAAAATGGACAATATTTATTTAACAATATTTAGTATTTACTGCTGTTTACACTTAGCTAGATTAATGCGATGGTGTTGTGTTTAGTATGTTGCTTTAATTTTTTTTGCTTGTTTTCTATTCTTTTTCTCTCAACAGGTGATCCAGGAGATATTTTTTTTCCCTTTCTCACTGTCCCTCTCCCCTTCTGTTTTTCTTTTCCTTCCTCTTTCTTTCTCCCTTTCCTATCCCTCACTCATGTCTGTCCCGTCTGTAACAACTGAAAATAAAATAAAATAAATAATAAAAACAAAGGTCGATCAAATGGACCAATACGGCAATGCCATGATGATCCATTTGGCAAAATAAATCCATTGGGTATCCTTGTTGGTCTTCAGACAACAATTCTGACGGCTAAAGAACCAAATGGGACAGGCAAAAAATAAAATAAAATAAAATAAAATGGACACACACCAAATGAAGTCACCATTTAAATTGTCAAATTAAAAAAGTCAAATTAAAGTTCCCGTTTTTTTTGTCTGCATATCGCGTCCTTTTGTGAACGTTTCCAATCCTGTGTTGTGCAAAGGCTTAATTCCACCTCAAACTCTGTGAAACTGTGAAACTTCTGCGAGTTACCATTTTTGCTTTATTTTATATTCCCTATAAGAAAAACAAACAAACTATATTCAGCATATCTTGCTGAAAAAGCCACTGCATTGCATCACTGGCCAAAATGTAAATCGCCTTGCATCTCCGAAATGAAAGAGGTGGACGCAGCAGGTGAAGAAGCGAAGGAGGCAAAAGAGGCCTGTAGAAGTATACCAACAGCGTGATAGGAGAAAAAAAACAGCATTTGAAATAGAATGAAAAATAACCCCGAGCGGGGTGCCCATCATGGCTCATCCACTGACTCCTGTTTGCTCTAATTTATACATTAGCTGCTGAGGCCCTGCTCGTGAGGACACACTCTGCAGACTCCTGGCAGTGGGAATAAATAGTGCTGACATAATATTATGCACATTTCACCCTTATAAGTAAACTTTAAACTGGCTGCCTGGTGGCTGGATTCCAAGGCACAGTCATGTATTGTGTCTCAAGTCTGAGATTAGTATTTCTTTTTTTCTTCTTCATGTGATTTATCCTCTCCTGGAGGGGTTTGGTTTCCTCATATCATAGTATTTCTCTCAAATGCAGTTTGCAGGCAATGTGGACTTTGGAATAATTTAGAAATAACTGCTGCTTGATGTGGGAACAAAATGATTTGCAGTAGCTGTATGCAGAGTTGCTCGTCTGCATCGAGATACTTTTGTCTCTTTGCAAACCTTCGTATCAGTTCTCTCCTTGAAACTTTATTCTGCTCTTATCGTTTTCAGGTTTCAAGGTGTGCTCAGATGCTGTTTATCAGTGACTCACAGTAGTTACAGAAAATGATGGGAAAGAGTAGTAAAATATCACATGCAACAATACTAAATTACGCTACTGATATTCCTAAAATAATCAGACACTAATCTATGATATGAGCTTAAAAGGCAAAAAGGTTACATTCTAGTTTTTCTCTGAAATGCTATTTATTTCTAGAAGTTCACTCCAGGAAAGAACTGGACAGGTGAGCACGTATGAGTTAGCAGGTGAGGAGGCATAAACTCCACCATCAGTGAGGAGAGAAGGACCGGGGTTATGTGCTGCTGGTGATTGTAGATGGGAATCAGGTGTGCTTGTGGATTCTGGGGCAGCCACGGCTGTACTTGTGAGAGGACAGGCTGGTCTGAGTGTTTCACAAACTGTTGACCTACTGACAGAGCAATCATCTCTAGGGTTTACAGAGAAGGGCCTGAAACAGAGAAAATATCCAGTGGGAGAAAATGCCCTGTTGATGTCAGAGGAGAGTGGCCAGACTGCCTTGAGCTGATAGGAAAACAGCAGCAAGTCAAATAAGCACTTGTTACAACCGAGGTGTGCAGAAGAGCATCTCTGAATGAACACTGAAGCAGATGGGTTACAGCAGCAGCAGAAGACCACGCTGGATGCAACTCCTATCAGATGCAATCTCACTGAAATTGTACAACAGATGATTGGAGGAAATGTTGACTTGGCGTGACGAGTCTTAATTTCTGCTGCAACATTTGCAGCACAGTTTGGCGTAAACATGAAAGCGTGGATCTAACAGTTCAGGCTGGTGACAGTTTGGAGGGACTGGGAAGGTCTACCTAACATATATATTTAATTGAAATATTTATATTAACTGAACTGTCTTTTTACACCTGGTTTTTAGTAGAGGTGGGAATCACCATACATCCCACGATACGATATTATCACAACACTTAATGCACGATACGATATTATTGCAATTTTTAACAATATTTTGCGATATTCAGATTTTGTACATAAAGGTAAACTTTATCAATATTCATTTTCTCTAATATCAAAGTCTCACACTCAGTCTTTCTCTCATTTCAGTTTTATTGTTGACAAACTGAACGGTTTGTATTACAGTCTAGTCCAACTTAACTGAATCAACCATCTGGTACAATTATAGCTATTCTGAACTATGCAGTTTATGAAAACTATGCAGCCCCTTCAGCAACTGAAGAATTTGAAAGTAAATTAAAACAAAATATAATTTTACATTAAATAAAAAAGTTTTAAACTTAATTAAAATAAAACATGTCTTAAATTAAAATAAGTAAACTGTCATGTTTATTGCTGCCAAAAACAAGTTAAACACATTTGGACAGTGAAGGAATGTCAGGATTCTTGCTCAGAAAAAGGATCAACATGCTCTGATGTCAGAGCACAAAAAACCTTTTTTGTAACAAAATATCGATTTCTGCTGTCCCTGTATCCATACATTATTAGCAAACAATATCACCATACTACACAGAATCGATTTTTTCCCCCACCCCTAGTTTTTAGTGGGATTACTCAAGTGTGGATGGATTAGCATTAAAATCTCAGAGGTGGAGCTTGAAAGTGATAAACTTCAATCTCAATCTGGATCCAGGAATTTTTGGGAGCAGTTGTTGGAGCTGTGAGAAATTTTGGACACTGAATAGTTTCCATCAAATACATATCAATCTGAAATAGGAACAGATAGGAGACACGTGGATCATTTTAACTAAATATCTAAAAATAATCAGGATCTAAGACTTGCACGGTGTGGAGGAAACTTTCAGGCTTGGCTCAGAAATACAGTTTTGGATTGCTCTTCTGTTCCTGGATCACAGTATGCTTTGTAGGCTTACATGACTTCTCTCCTACTGTCGGGGTCAAGCAGAAACATTGACGCTGCTGCAACTTATGGACAATATGCAAAAATAAATTCAGGGTGCATGTGGTTTCAACTGGCAAAGCGAATTAGGACGTATTTGGAAATTTGACTGTAATGCTTATCGATCCATACCCACTTATAGTTTATTCAACCGACTCTCCATTGAAAACTGGTCCATATTGGACCCAGGATTACGTCGCCTTTTATGTAATCTACAAATGGCAGCTATGAAGTAAGCCTAATGATGCAAAACTCAGTCTTCTGTATAAAACTGCGTTACAGTCCACATACCCTAATAAATCACACTCTTAGCATTGGCACATACATTTGGCATTGAGTGTAATCTGTGACTATTCGAATTGCTCAGTAAGCTTCTGATTCACAGGGATACAGACCTGAGTCAGCTCACAATAGGTCAGACCTGAAGCCTGTCAGAAGGTTCAAGGCTATTCTGTCACATTCTCACCTACAGGCTGTTCAGAGGGACCAGCTATCTTTACTAACATCTTTGCACTGCAAAAGGAGAAAAACAATGCAAAGTTAAGACTGGTTTAACCTATACACTATGTCAGCGGTCCCCAACCCCGGGCCCCGGTCCGTGAGTCGTTTGGTACCGGGCCGCGAGAGTTGAGGCTCAGGTGTGAAATGTATAGTTTTCGGGGTTTTTATCGGTTTTCAGCGTTATTTTGTTATCGTTTTTATCGTTTACTCGGTTTTCCTGGGTCTTTTCACGTGTGTTATGAATAAATCTTCTTTTTTTCGGTACCGGTACTAGTTTTATTTTCTTGTATTTATCTGCGACACCTTAAAGGCCGGTCCGTGAAAATATTGTCGGGCATAAACCGGTCCGTGACGCAAAAAAGGTTGGAGACCGCTGCACTATGTCAACGCTGCTGTTCACTAAAACAAAGTAAAACAAAGTAAATTGGGCCTTTCTGTCACCCTCAGCCAAACAAAAACTGCTTTTCATTATCACTCAAACATACCAAACTTTTACAAAATGAGTGTTCAGTATTCATTATTAAAATGCAAATTTTATGTTCTTTTTAATTCATTGCACAAATGGATTAAAATAGTGCAGCGGCCTCAATCGACGTCAAGAACAATTTGAGATCTGATTAAGTGTTATTTTAGTTCTAATTGAGAATAAAAGCCCGCAAGAAATGCAACAGCAAGCAGCTAATTGCAGCAGCACAGGAGCTCCAGCGAAAGCAGACACACAATCAGCAGCTCTCTGCCTCAGCTAGTATACTGCTGTACATACTGTCATGTTGATGTCAACTAAAAAGGCAGGAGTCTTGGTGGGATGAGCTACATGTGGTTACATGAGGAATGCAATGCAATGGTCCCCTTTCATTGTGCCGGTAGAATATAACTTACAGATATCAACGTCCCAAACCCAAATGAGTGGTTTGGAAGAAAATATGATTACAGTTGCTGTGTATATTTACCTGTAAAGATATCATACTAAAAATTAAAGCTGACAAAAACATCAAAAGCTTTAAAGCACCAATTAGTCCACTAAGCAGAAATAAATCAAAACAGTATTTGTTGCAAACCACCTTTTGTCACTGGAGCTGCACCAGTTTACCTGCAGGTGCACTTTAGGGCTTAGCCTGATCCAGTATTTTTTTCTCCTCACATAATCCCAGACTGACAGTGCTGAGATCACAGCTCTGTGGGGGCCGTACCATCTGTTGTACCATCTCCCTCTGCTTCACGTGGCTGCAGACAGCACTTTACGACTCCAGGCGTTGCATTTGAGTGAGGCCTTCGTGGTATTCTGTGATCAATACCAAATGAATGACTTTTGACTTAATCGACTGAAGAAAAATACATTTTATACAATGTTTTCATGGTTCAAAATTATGACTAGGTGTTGCTTTTTAGTCAAGCTGTCGAGCTAGTTATGACAAGCAAGGAACGCTGAAGGGCAGCACAGTGGTGCTGTTGTTAGCACTGTTGCTTCACAGCATGAGGGTCCAATGGGATAAAGTACTGATATAAATAAAGATATTCGATTTGCAAAATCCACTTCAGGCATCTTCTGCTCAATATAGGCTCAGTTATATCCACCAGTTCCAGTTAGTATGACCCAATGGCTTAACCACACCTAACATATAGCACTACAACATATATTGATGATCTACAGAGTTTCAGTGCAGCAAGTTTATGTAAGACTGGGAAAAAAAAAATCACAACTCATCTCCAAATCTCACTTGGCAACCTCTGCACCGCCTTAGGGCTTGAAAAAATTTGGACTCTATAACTGGTGGAAACTACTGGGTCTCAGAGACAGAGATCTTTACGACAGCAGTGACGCTTCGCATGACATTCAGGTCAGTTTGAAACAGAAGCTGATGTTTTCTCTCTCAGATTTGAGACTTGGTGGTGAAATCACAAACTGATCAGAAAAGGACTGACTGGAAAACAACAGAAGACAATATTTACACATTCACTTGTGGATGTGGTGGGTCCATGTTTTACTTTGTCTCTGGATGACCTCTCTTATGCATGACCACACAGTGTTGGGAAGGTTACTTTTAAAATGTATTCCATTACAGATTACAGAATACATGCCTCAAAATGTATTCTGTAACGTATTCTGTTACGTTACTCAATGAGAGTAACGTATTCTGAATACTTTGGATTACTTATTATATTATCATGCTGTTTACAACTACATGAATGTACTATTGCTGTGATTTATTACTGTTACTGAAGGTCCGCGGCTCCGAACCGTAGTAAAGGGACCTCTGGCTAATACGGTGGGTTCTGTGTCGGCTCGTAGCCGAAAACTAGCTTTACTTTGTTGCCTGGGTCAACTTTGCTAGCGAGAGACAAAGAGAGGCGTTGAAAGGCTGCTGCAACAGAACTTATTGTTTTTGGAGGAAAACACGAACACGGTGTACAGTCGAGTCTTAATAGCTTACTTACAACTGGGCTCGTCAGGCACTCTTCTTGGCTGCAGTGGTTATTATTATATTTACATGCTTCCAGCTCCCGTTTTTGCTCGATGACAGCTCGTACTTTTCCTTTTTCTCCCTCCCTCGCTCACAGACACATAACGGGTATGGCAGTCCATTCTCCCTGCAGCACGGACTACACTGCCCATGATGCTACATTCTTTAGAGCTATACCTGTAGCATTCTGCCTATTAGCTTAGCACAACAACAACAAAAAGGCCTCTCTCACCCAGGAAACACGCAGAGAGAGAGCGTCACCCTGTAACCATGGCAACCGTAACGCTGCCGCCTGGAACAACAGAACGTAGCTGTCAAACAAAACCCGAACAGTCCTGACCCGCCACAATATGAAACAGGGAAGTACCGCCGTGTAATCCATTTATTTCAACAAAGTAACTGTATTCTAAATACCACCTTTTTAAACGGTAACTGTAACGGAATACAGTTACTCATATTTTGTATTTTAAATACGTAACGGCGGTACATGTATTCTGTTACTCCCCAACACTGTGACCACAAAAAGATCTGACTAATGGTCTCTTTTTCATAATAGTCTCGTGTTTATACTTATTGAAAATTCTGGCCACCTAAAATACACACGAGCAAACAGAAAAACACTGCAAGCGCACAAAACCACAAGAGAAAGAGTAAAAGCACACAATGGAAGTTGAATAAAACACAAAGAAGAAGAAAAAACTAAAACAGAAGTATTTTTTGGAGACAGCTCTGAAAGTGACAGGAACCAAATAAAGTGAAGGACTGAGACAGGCTTAGAAGCAGAGGATTCATCGCTGTTGTCAGGGAGGAAAAACATGCAGGTCATGTGTGTTTTAATCATGACTCATATAATACTGTAGATACATGTTTGCTATAAGCAGTTTACTGTTAGCTTGTCACTTTAGCTGTTATTGTGTCCCCCAAAAACACTCTGAAAATTGTAAATTGTTGATACTAACTAAATTCTTCTTACTTTATAAAATCTGAGTCATGGTCACTTGTAATAAGCATGAAAACCAACCCAAGGAGAAGCTGTGATGTGGACGAGGAACAGGTAATAATGGTGGTGAAGCAGTGGAGGCCTGGAAAAAATGAGAGTGAGCGACGATGGGGTTAGACAAATGCTGTGAGGTGAGAAAGTAGAAAGGGAGAGGAATGATGAAGGGATGACTTAACGAGATGGCTCGGGATGACAAGATGAGAGAGACGGCAAAGGACAGACGGGCTTAGAGTGAAAACGAGAAAGATGTGAGAGAAAAGAGAAGGGAAGAGGACGTATATAGAAGCGTCAAGATTATAAGATGAAAATTAGAAAAATCGGCGACAGTTGAGAGAACAAAGGAGAGGAAGAATGGATCTGTATCCAGCGAGGATGTTAATGAATAGGTCAGACAGAAGGTTGGGTGGGGAGGTGGGTGATGATGAATCAAACAAGGCCACCTACCTGATCTTGTTTCTCTTCTTTGACAAGGTAGCATCAGAAGCTAGGGTGCTAGGGAGGCC
The DNA here is from genome assembly GCF_056152115.1 of Neolamprologus brichardi. Taxonomy (NCBI): domain Eukaryota; kingdom Metazoa; phylum Chordata; class Actinopteri; order Cichliformes; family Cichlidae; genus Neolamprologus; species Neolamprologus brichardi. The sequence goes on along the minus strand of NC_142113.1, from coordinate 31,250,849 downwards.
CGTGATCCATTACGTGCACCTCTATTATGATACATCAAAAAGGAAACAACTCCACAGGGGGAGGTTGTGGAGGGGGTATTACAAGGGTTATCATTCTGCCTTCTGCCTAAAGTTTCAATTACACATCTGCTTAACGGTTAAATGATTCAATCTGAGTGAAAAGAGTTGGAATTTGCATGTCGTGCATCGTTTTGTTCAAATCAAACGGGGCACTAAATTAGCTCGAGCTCTCGTGGATTGCCTTTACATCGAATATCAAAAAGCTAAGCATCCAGATTTTTTCAAATAGAAATTCCTGTGAATCGTTGAGAAATCCACTTACTGCTGTTTCGTAGGTATTTCAACAATCCTCAAAGATCCCCTTACTATGTAGAATAGTAAGGAGGATCTAAAAGATATATTTCGACTGCTGGAAACTCCCACCTGTTCTTGTTAAGTCTGAGCAAACCTTTAAGTTCAGCCTCGCCTTGCTTTCACTGTTGTTTTTGTTCACTCCTCAAAGCTAAGGCGTTTCTCAAGTTCTTGTAATCTGATGTGATTGATCTCCAATAATCAAAGTACACCTCCATAACAGAATGAGAAAATATTTGTCTCCTCCGGCAGTCTTACTTTCAGATGTTCGTGCTAGTTTTTGCTTGTGGCTCGTGTTGCTTGGTTGTCACTTTTTTTCATCTCCTCTTGTTATTCTTTCTGCATTTCATCGCTGCATGCATAAACCCACTATTTTCTTTTTCTATCTTCTCAAAAACTCCATAAATTTATTTCCACCGCCTCCCCGTGTCTCCCCTTCTGCTTGCTCTGCCTTCGTCCCGTCTTGTTTTAAGTTTGACTGCCATATAATCGTTGAAGACGTTAGGGGTTGCACAGGGAAGTTTATGGAGTATTTAGTATCAGCGAGGGACTCTTTCTTTTAATTTGCCATTGTTTATCTGTTGTCGGGTAGCTTTAGTACTGCCTGGACTTACCGTCTAAGTCTAAATGGGAGTGTTTATGCTTTGGAGTCTGTAGTTCTATGGGTGAAAGCACCCATGGTGGTTTTCATCCTGTCAAGACAGTGTACGTCTGAGTTTTTACAGTCTGGGTGCGTGAGTGTGTGTGTAAATTACACAAGAAGCTGATTTGCTTCTTGCGTAATTTAAATTGCTTTGCTGCACACTCGGGGGCTGTAGTGAGGTCAGAAATTCTGCTGAGTGTACTGAAAACAAATCTGCAAATGGTTATTTATTCTTATAGAGTACATCCAATTTTATTGCTGCTACACTGGGCAGAATTTTTATAAATGGTGAGGTTAAAAAACCTGTATGTGAAGAACACTTAAATGCAAAGGATTCGTCTCACCTCTGTGGGCCTATTTAGGGACAAGAGATGCTGGCTCAATTGATAGCAAAGTAGTTCTAAACGATCAAGGAAAGTGAGTCATGTGCCTTGGCTAAATGTAATGGAGGTAATGTGCTGAGGTTGTTATAGATCCCCCTTTGGTGGCTCTCTGTATTTACACAGCTTTTTGTTTTTATAGCTTTAAATTCTTCAGAAATATAAGAAACAGTTGCAAACAGCTGCAGTACAAATGTCAGCTTATTAGTTACCACAATATATATATATATAACTTTTGCTCAAGCACTACAAGCCATTCTGTGGACATCCTTGCAGGCAGTGGTCATACACAGGCAGTATAAACCATGTGTACCAACATTTCACACTCAGATCTGAGCATAAACTTTGGGGCGCTGTTTTAACAGCAACATTTTTCCACATTTAGCTCAAAACCTTACAAAAACATGTTTTTTCAAGTCATTTTTTATAACATTTAGTAAAATATTTGTAACTTTTTATATTTAAAACAAATTTAAATGTTAATTCTAAATATTATATTTAAATTTAAATGTTACAGGAAACTAAATATTTAGCGAAGCAGCTCATGGCGGTGAGAAGTGACCATCAAGGCAGAGCAGACACAAGCTGAGGTTTTTGTAATGCTTTTATTTTGGTATTTCTGTTAATCCGTACAATACATTTGCATGGTAGCTAAATATTTAGTTTCCTGTAACATTTAGATTCAACAATTAACATTTAGATTTAAGTATAATACTTAGATTTAACATTTAGATTTAAATATAATATTTAGATTCAACATTTAGATTTAGATTTAAATATAGTATTTAGATTTAACATTTAGATTTAAATATAATATTTAGATTTAACATTTTGACTTAGATTTAAATATAATATATAGATTTAACATTTAGATTTAAATACAATATATAGATTCAACATTTAGATTTAGATGTAAATATAGTATTTAGATTTAACATTTAGATTTAAATATAATATTTAGATTCAACATTTAGATTTAGATTTAAATATAGTATTTAGATTTAACATTTAGATTTAAATATAATATTTAGATTTAACATTTTGACTTAGATTTAAATATAATATATAGATTTAACATTTAGATTTAAATATAATATTTAGATTTAATATTTAACATTTAAAATTGTGTTTTAAATATAAAAAGTTACAAATATTTTACTAAATGTTGTAAAAAAAAATGTAAGGTTCTGAGCTAAATGTGGAAAAAAGTTGCCGTTAATTTTAGCATGTTTCCATTTACAAACGGCGCCCCATAATAAACTGTTTGTACAAATGTTTCATGCATAAATCTGTGATTTATCAATATTTTTGTACTTGAATCAGTTTCTACTCTATGAACAAATTTGTACTCTGCAAAACTGCCTAGTTTATTGCACTTCTTTGCAATTTATGTAATTACTATGCACTTAATGCAGACATATTATTAAAATCTGGGCTATAATGGTTGTATTGATGTAGAGCAACTGGAAATGCTCCCAAAAATGGCTCCACAGCATGTAAAAATATAATATAAGCTCTGGTGGACTTGGTAGGTCTTAAAGGGTTAATATTTATCTTCCAAACTGGTCACTGTGTCATTTTAGTCTATTATACGGTCATAAATTTTTCCATAACTTGGAAAAGAAACCTGTAACACCACTGGAGCGGTGTGCAATTTTTCACAGCTTGACATATAAGGACAAAGTCACTGTTCCACTTGACAGGTCCAACAATTAATGTCCATGTATGTAAACAAGGTTTTTATGGATGCATGAGAGCAGAAAGTATTACATATATGACAGATTTTATATAATGCTGTTCCCCTGTTACACCGTAGCTCCAGATATATTTACATATTGTGTGTCTGTATATAACTTGTGCATATCTTTTTGTGTAGATACTTGTGTTTTTGTTCATTACATACATTCCCTGTGTGGGTACCTCTTAAAATTATTTTATCTTTAGTTATTTTATTCTCTTACCTGAAGAATGTGACTGTAAAAACCTACAAGCTGCCAATGGAGAGACGCCTAACTGTGTTTCTTTGTTCTGGTAACAGTGACAGTTAAGATCTATCTTATCTTATCTAATAGGGACAACTAAACGGTTGCAGGTTGACTGAAATTATATAAAATTCTAGCTTTGTTTTTGAAAAGGAAAATAAAATCTGATATACTTGGGTTTTTACTTTTTTTTCTTTCTCTGTTATACGAGGACACATCATGAAGTGTGGACTGTGAAGGTGAAAATGGAGTAGGTGAGGCATTCCAACCAAAAACCAAGCTTTAATAGTACACAGTGCACAATATGTACAAAAAGTGCACAGACTTTATTTTTTACTTCCAGCTTGAAGAAATGCCTACATGTTGACACACAGCATTGACTGATTTAGCCAACCGTAATTAGTTGATATAAGATGATAATTGCAGCTAAAACACTTGCTGGTTCTTTAATTATTGGTCACAAGAGTCAGTCACTTTAAGCCGTGCACTGTGTTTACTGGCATCACATCACCACTAGCACTGCTTCAGATGGTGAAAACGGTTTGTGGCACTACTTACCTTTGCAGAAATAGTTTTCGGTGTGTTCTGCTCTGGTTCTCTGTCGGACTTTAGATCTCCACACTAGTGATGTGCGATACCACTGATTTGCTTTCCGATCCGATACCAAGTAAAATTCAGGGTGGTATCGGCGATACTGATCCGATACCGATACTTTGTACAAAAACTTTTTTTTACTGTATCTTTTATTGTGTCTCAAATTATAGCTTCATAATGATTACAGGACATCAGATTACGTGTTCTTATCACTTAATAATGCAGAATTATCATACAGAAAACTGAAGTTGTGTGCCATTTGAGCATGTTGCCTGCCTGCAGCACTAAAGGACTCCTCGAGAGACGTCTGTCTCGCCCTAGCAGCACCTGTCCCTCTCCTCATCTTCAGTTCGCCTCAACATACGCTCGTCATATTCTGTGATAGGATTTACTCTGAAGTGTTTGACGAGGTAAATGGTGTTGCCAAAAAACCTCACTTTCTTGCCACATGTATCACAAACTGCATCTTCGCTGTTTGTGGAGGTAAAATACGTCTGCACATTACTCCATTTACGCCCAGCCATTGTTGTGAGTGCGCACGCCAAGGGGCTGCTACACATTATACAGCTGTATTTCGCACATGATTAAAGGCGGAAGAGGAAGTAGTTCCTTCCAACTGTATCATTTCCAATCCTCCAAATGATATCGTTTCTTTCCACTCTGTTCCTGTTAATGATAAACTACAAATTTACCCTACATTAATAAAATATCGATATTTTAATGTGAGAATCGATTCTAGAACATAAATGACTGGTATCGGAGGAATCAATACTTCAGTATCGATCCGCACATCACTACTCCACACTACTGAATTATTTTCAACAGTGACCTTGTTTTATGAGCTGTTGGGGTGTCACGTTCGGTACCACTGTTGCTGTAAGGATTTGTTAACGTTTGCTGCTGTCATTTTATCCTCACTCACACTTCGAACATTCTGTTGTCTGTTGACTGGAGTAGCCCAAACATTAGCACACGTCCTTCGCCGCTTCTTGTCCTGCACTCTGTGTGGCTTTATTCCAAGCATTTGATTGGTTCAGCTTAGCACTATTTGCATCCCTGGCCTTTCAAGCTGTCTGTCAAAACATGACTAGAATGACTTCCTCTATAGAAATATGAAATGCATTCAATATAAAGTTGATAGAATAGTTATTTTGTGTCGACCTTCTATTAGGTAAAAGAGGATGCTTCTCTCCAAGACCATGCAAAGTTTTGTAGCACTAGTGCTCTTATTGTTTCTTCTGCAGCAGCCATACTTTCCTGGACAAAGATAACTCTAACACTGATGCCCAGGAAAAGGAAGCAATACAGAGCTTAATATGGTCTTTGATTTATGAGGTTAAATGAACCAAACAGAAGAGTAAACACCCTCCCACGGCCCTTTCCTCTGCCAGCAAATCCTGGATGATGTCCTGAAAAGAAGCTGACAAATTAATGAAATCTCTCCTGTGTTTCAAGAGAAGCCCAGCGCTGCGGGAGAAGCCTGATGTAAGAGCTAATGCGCAGTGTGCGAGTCCATTTTACGCTGTGTTAAAGGAGATGCTGCCAGAAGTTCAAGGTCTGGAGAGGTGGTGTGGGCTGCTGGAGAAAGGCTGGAAGCAGCACCAGGAGCAGCAAATGTTTATCATATCACACACAAATGCACACGCACAATGTTACTGACACATTTCCCCAGACAGCCATGATGAGCCAAGCCAATTCAGGCAGAAAATTGTTAGCTTCCTCCCAACCGCTCTTCAGCTCAAATGTATTATTATCTCGGTTACATCCTCCTTATAGCGCTCATATCTTCCCGTCTTGCATTCTGCCACCCTCCGTGTCTACATCCCTCGGTTTTCCCTCGTTCCTCTATGCTGCTCTCTGCTTTTATCACTTAATGCTGGTTGTGCTCTTTACGTGGAAGGGCACAGGAAAGGATGCAAGGAGAGAACATGAGACCGAACAAAAGCAGGCAAAGTAGTTCCCTTTTTCCCAGGTGTAGTCACAGTGAGAAAATGCAGAAACGCTTCAACTGCATTTTCTCTCCCGGCGGAGCTGAGACAGTTGGAACAAAGTTATAATAACCAGGACGATCTCCTCTCCTTTCTCTCATGTACCTCACACTTCAGGTTCCACATAACAGAATGACACCATCCTCACCAGCTGCGGCAGCCAACCGACGATCGGCGACCTAATCCAGCGCCGCCGACTCCGTTGGTTTGGCCACATTTGTCGAATGGACCCGAGCCGCTACCCCCATGGCCTACTCTGGTTGACCCGCCCCACCAATTGGAGGGTACATCGAAATGCACCAAAGAAGACATGGATGAAACAAATCCAGGATGATTTGAAGGCCCTTCGACTTGACCTCGAGCAGGCAAGAACAACACGTTCTCACTCCCAAACTGTAACATTTTACACTAGGTGACAAATCGTCAACATATTACGTTTTCGGCTACCCACCACGTTCCTAAATGACGACCTCGGAAAAATGAGGAAATATGAGAACCGTATGGACTCAATCTACACATGTTCGCTCTTTTTCTTCAAATCACTTAGAAACACGCTATTTAACATCATTAAAGTCATGGTTAAGCTCAGGAAAAAGGTTATGGTTAGGGCTAGGGATAAGGTTGGGTTTAGGGCTGGAATACAGGGCTGGAACGTCTATTACCGCGGGAGCGTCATTGCACTGGATTTCGCCCATAACCCGTCGCGTACCATAAGAACGCCGAAGGTCTCCTTTCGCGTTCCTCAGGAACGCCGCAGGACGTGACAAAACGTCGGCATGTTACGCCTCGGGAGTGAGAACGGGCTGGCAAGAACCATCGCCTTAGATCGAAAAGCGTGGAAGATAATCGTTGGTCAAGCAAGAGAACCTGCGGCACCTACAGCAGCGTACTGGTTGTGCGGCAGACCACCGCCACTGGTCGCCCGCTAAGGACAAGAAGAAGAAGACATAACAGAGATGTGAAAGCATCGCATCCTCAAAAATAAGCCCTGTGGCACAATGTGGGAAAGGTTCAACTTTATGCAAATATCAACTTATTGATTCCCTCATTAAACCAAAGCACCTATGTTTGTAAAAGTACTTCAGACAAACTGGGAAAGCAGGTCATCATAGCCAGCGGCTTTTGCAGTCTGTTTCTGAAGAACAGGAACGAACAGGGAAAACATATGGAAATGTATGCGTTGACAGTTGGCACTGATTACCTAATCAGAGCATTTAATATGTAAATAATGTGCACAATGCAAATGTTCCTGAGAGCTTCAGGCTTTTGACAGAAAAGAGATCGACACCGAATCTGTTAGTGTGTCTGAGAGGCAGAAAAAACCGACATCGAAGGTAAACCTGAAAAAATATTCATTTCTGAAGTTGCTCAGATTTTTCTTATGTGCAACCCACGTCTGAAACGCCACAGAGACGAACAAAAATAACCTCCATGAAAAGAGTATTTGAGTAGGAGCATTTTTTGGATTCAAAATGTTTTTGTTTGAGCTGCTCTTTGATGTTTAAGCTTATATGTATTTACATACGCACACGCACAAACACAGGGATATTCAAACTTGGAAAAGGTGGAGGAGTATAAAAGGGTATCAAATTCATATTTAACCCTTACATATTGTTTGGTCAATAAATGTCTGAAATTTGTTTCCCGAAGTGAAAAAAGTAAAGAAAAATGAAAATATTTGAAAGTTGGATGGTCTTGCAAAGGTGCTACACATCTTTGTACTTTAATGTTTGGGGTCAAATTTGACCTGTGACTATACAGATGGATTTTTGCATCATTTTGCTGTGTTCGACCCACCAGTGTGGGTCGAACACAGCAAAATTATACTTTTTGTCATGAAGCGCTGTGTGGCAGGCAGGAGATGAGGACTCAAAGTGCAGGACTCACAGACTCAGAGGATGAACTCAAAATCACAGCTTTATTTGCTGGTCACAGAAAAATGAGCATACCAAGTAAACTAAGCTAGACAATGAACTAAAACTCACAGGGAGATCCACACAGCAAGAGGGACGACACGACACTGACTCAGAGAAACACGGTTTAAATCAGGGTTTTAATAGTTTTGCAATTTTCATTAGTTTTTATTTTTATTTAGTTTTGACTTCAGATTTTCAATTTTATATCAGTTTTAATTAGTTTTTACCAATTGTTTGCTAGTTTAGTTTTTATTTTTTTGAAAATCCTTAGTTTCAGTTTAGTTTTGATTAGTTTCAGTTATAGTTTTAGTCGTGTTTGCAATAATTAAGTGTAACAAAATCCCAGTTTCATCATATCAGTCATTCTGCTCATCCTTGGGTATGTTGCTATTCCAGCTACCATACTGCACCCTGGACAGGTCGCCTGTCTGTCGCAGGGCTAACACGCAGAGACAGACAACTCACATTCCCACCTATGGGTTCTTTAAATAAATAAATAAAGGTAGATGAACAACCATTGATACCAGGCAACTATAAAATGTATATCTTGGCCCCAATGAGACTATTAACTCTCGCAGCACCGGGTGTTCATAATTTTGGTTCACGTGAATTGATAAACTTTTTGAAGGTAATAGACTCACACAGTTGTGTAGATATCCCCGTCCTGTTGTCTCGGGATGCATCACGCTGCCTTGCCTGGGGTTAGCTTCTGTTTTCTGGGGATGAGGGTTGAGTGTGCTCCCTTACCTTCTCAAGCTAAGCTAGGTTAGCCTTCTTGTGTGAGCTTTTCAAGTGCACTTTAAGGTTTGTGGGATTTTTTTCCCTTTAGAAATGTCCCTCATAATTTGTCTGTTTCCACTACAAGACACTTGCTTTATCCAAAACACAGTCATATTCAAAGTAATCCCAAATTGGACTCTGGCTCCCGACTTTTCCTGACAGGATTCTGCGCGTGGACGGAGCAGCGACACAGACGACTCGACTAACGTACTGCCACCTGCTGGCATAATGAGACACAGCAAGAAAAAAATCTGGAAACTAAACTTCATTTTCACCCTTAACTATTGTATGACACGCACACATCAATGAAAACTAAACACATTTTTGCTATAAATTCAGTTAATATTAGTTAGTTTTGTGAACACTCATTATAGTTTTAGTTAGTTTTCCTTTTTTGTTTTTATTTTTATTTCCGTTAACGAAAATGTTTTTTTCACTTCTAGTTTTCGTTATTTCGTTAGTTTTCGTTAACGATAATAACCTTGGTTTAAATACGCTGGGAAGTAACGAGGGGAATGAGACACAGAAGGAGAGCACAGCTGGGAGAAATCAGAACTGACAAGACAAGGGAGCAAAGTAGGATACACTCACATGAGACACAGACCTTCAAAGTAAAACAGGAAGACGCAAACTAGACTAGGGGAGAGAGCAACTAAGAAACACAGACAACACCAACAACAAAGAGACACAGAGGGCAGCTACTAAATACTCAGAGAACTAAACAGAATACAATTTCAATTCAATTCAATTTTATTTATATAGCGCCAAATCACAACAAAAGTCACCTCAAGGCGCTTCATAGATACAGAGAAAAACCCAACAATCATATGACCCCCTATGAGCAAGCACTTTGGCGACAGTGGGAAGGAAAAACTCCCTTTTAACAGGAAGAAACCTCCGGCAGAACCAGGCTCAGGGAGGGGCGGCCATCTGCTGCGACCGGTTGGGGTGAGAGAAGGAAGACAGGATAAAATACAAGAAAACCAAACTAAGACACTAAAGAATAAGCTGGGACAACAAAGAGAACTAAGAACATAATACAAAAACTCAGAGGCACAAGAAACTCAAAACACTGGGTCACTGACACAGGACCGTGACACTTTTAGGGAACCTTGAAACTATAAATGCTGTCTTTGTGTGTTTTTTTATTAATTCGTTTTTTGGTACAGATTTATAGAAGGTTATATAGTAGTGTAAACCGGTTGTAAGTATTGTATACAATTACATTTTAAATGAAATATATTTTAATCACTAAAATCTATGTTTTCACTTAATGTCAGAATACTCACCCCAACCGGTCGCAGCAGATGGCCCCGCCCCTCCCCTCTCTGCCGGAGGTTTCTTCCTGTTAAAAGGGAGTTTTTCCTTCCCACTGTCACCAAAGTGCTGCTCATAGGGGGTCATATGATTGTTGGGTTTTTCTCTGTATCTATGAAGCGCCTTGAGGCGACTTTTGTTGTGATTTGGCACTATATAAATAAAATTGAATTGAATTAAATTGAACTTAGTGGCCTGTAATTTCAGTTTACCTTTGATTGCATCTCTTTTGTCAGCTACCTGCATACAAAATGAGGGCTGTGGTCAGCACTGGTTAAAACACTGGGTTTCCCTTTGGCTCCACGCGAACAGATATTTTTTTGAATGGTCGCCTAAACCTGACCTAAAATTACATGAAAGCTAAAACTTAACAATGTCCCACAACCTGTTTGATTAAGGCTCCTGTCTTCTGATCCAGTCTTTCAAACTGCTCTCTGGATCACCCTGAGGCAACTGCTGTGGTGATTTGGCACCATGTAAATAAAAATGAATTAAATTGAACAGAATTGAAATTGGAGTCAGTGCGCCAAGGCGCCAGGGCCAAAAGACACCTTGTACATTTGTTTTCAGATGCCAGGAAGTTTGAAAAAATGGCCTATTTGATGTCTTGGAAATGAATGTTGTCTGTTTGAATATTGTTCTTTTCTGATTTGCAGATCTTGGCAACTGTATGAAACTTGGCACTCAAACTTGGCAGGCTCATGGTTGTGGAACGGTAAGTGACGTGTCAACTTTGAGGTAGTTTGGATAGGTGGTTTTTAAATTTTGGCTAATGCTTTTCTGTTGGGTTTTCAAAATGTTGGTGCTGGAATGATTTAGCTGTGAGTATTACCTGTTATAACAGGGTCATCGATTAAACATTCAAAAGAGTTTTCATCTGTTCAGTGAGCGCATGAGGGTCAGCGCTGCTCCTCAGACTCACTGCATGGACGTTGGTTACGAAAGCAAACCAAATTTAAATGGGACCTGCACAAAGTTCCTGGCCTCTGTTCCTTTTGTTCAGCGAGTGTCCTGCCCTCCCTCCTAACATCCAAACTGTAGTTTAGCTCAAACATGTAATGGGCATATTTTGAAGCTGCACTGTAGCCTGCTAGCTACTGAAGCCATGGATGAAATCAAATCAAATCAAAATTTATTTATATAGCACATTTAAAAACAACAGTTTTGATCAAAGTGCTTCACAACTAAAAAAAAAGAAAAAGAATAAATAAATAAAAATAAAATAAAATAAGACAAATACAACGCAAGACGAGACAAACATAGAAACCAACCAAATGATAATCAAACTATCTTACGTCAAAGCCAGAGTAAAAAGATGGGTCTTTAAACGAGATTTAAAAGACTGAACAGTTTCAGAAGAGCGAATGACAATAGGGAGGCTGTTCCACAATCTAGGAGCTGCAATAGCAAAGGCACGGTCGCCTCTGGTTTTCAACCTAGACTTAGGTTGCATTAAGAGCATCTGATTAGAAGATCTTAGTGCTTTTACAGGGTTATACAGATGAAGAAGATCTATTAGATAGCTAGGGGCAGTGTTATTTAAGATTTTATAAGTGAATAAAAGAATTTTAAAATCAATGCGAAATTTCACAGGGAGCCAGTGTAACTTGGCTAAAACTGGAGTCATATGGTCATGCATTCTGGCACCCGATAAAAGACGTGCAGCAGCGTTCTGTACTAATTGCAACCGGTGAAGAGAGGAGTGGGGGAGGCCTAAATAGAGGGAGTTACAATAGTCCAGTCTAGAGGTAATGAATGCATGAATAAGCTTTTCAAGGTCCTTGGGGGAGAGGAAAGGCTTAACTTTAGAAATTTGACGTAACTGATAGAAACCGGATTTAACCACAGTAGATACTTGTTTCTCTAATTTGAAAGAGCTATCCAGGAGTACCCCAAGGTCTCTTACAACGTTGGAGAGGTAGCTAGCAAGTGGGCCAAGGGTAACAGTTAGTCGGTTCAATGGAATATGGCTGTCAAAGACAATAACCTCAGTTTTACTGTCATTCAATATTAGAGAGTTTTGAGATAGCCAGGTTCTCACATCATGAAGACAATTAAACAATGTATGCAATGGATCTGTGACATTCAAACTCAAAGGGAAATAAATTTGAATGTCATCGGCATAACAATGGAAAGAAATATTATATCTTTGGAAAATAGATCCCAAGGGCAACATGTACAGAGAGAATAGCATAGGGCCCAAAACAGACCCCTGGGGCACACCACAGAGAAAAGGAGCCGAGGAGGAGGAATATTGCCCCATAGTGATAGAGAGCGACCTCTCTGAAAGATAAGATTTAAACCATGATAAGGCTGTGCCCTTAAGGCCAACTACTTGCTCTAACCTTGATAATAAAATGTTATGATCTACTGTGTCAAACGCAGAAGTCAGATCCAGTAAGACTAGAACCACAGAGCAACCTGAGTCAGTGGTTAAAAGGAGATCATTAAAAACTCTTAGCAAAGCTGTCTCAGTACTATGTCGAGGCTTGAAGCCCGACTGGAATTTTTCAGAGATACCATTGGAATCTAGGAAGGTCTGAAGTTGTTTACAGACCACTTTTTCCAGGATCTTTGACATAAAGGGAAGCTTAGAAATTGGTCATGGTAAGGTTACGCTTTCATGGAGCGGTTGTCACTCACGAGTTCTTCGATCACAGCGCCATTAAGCAAGACAATAAAGATCAAATCATTCCCCGTTGGCACTGCTAGTGCTGTGCATGCTTTATTCTCTTCAGTTTAAAAGTTCTGCATTGAGAAAGTTGAGTTAATTTGCATGTGGCCTTTCAAGAGCCAACATAAGGGTGTGTTGGCGGCATGGTTGCAGGTAAAGGCAGTGGTATTTGCAGACAGGAGTCATAGCCACAAAACTAGCGATGAAACATTACTGTGCTGGTGTATGGTACATGCTGTACTCGAACCGTACGCAAAGCTCAGCAGCAAAGTTCCTGTTTTGGCAGCGGTTGCCACTGTGGCTTGGAGCCATACGCTATACTATACAGCACAGCACAGTCCATAAGGATTTGAACAGGATTTATTTGGCACCTATTACCGAAAGTGACTATGACATATATTCAAAACAGATCAACTTTGCAGAGGATAGCCTTTTTTCATATATCAGGTCCCAAAAGGTAAAAAAAAAAAAAGGTTGCTACTTCTAAACTTTTGTGCCATGACCTCAAATGTTTCTAGAACAAGTTTATTGTGATACTCATTGTACTATTTCACTGACACGCTGGGGTCTAATCCATCTGCATTACTGATTAAAGCACTAAATGAGTCCCACTTGTTTTCTCGCTATTGTGACCCCACAAAGGATCGTTGAAAGGGCCAGCTATTTACCCCAGTTTTTACCATTTACTAACAAACGAAATACTGATTAAGTTAAACCATAATCTATGATCAGCACTAAACAACAATGAGCTGGAAATTAAGGCCAACATTAAAAAAAGACAAGGAAACCACTCGGACGAACTCACAAGGGGCTGCATGATCTGTGGTCCTCTCTTTAACTTAAACCAGACTACTATTCAAAAGAAGGGAAATTAACAGAAGCAATGTTCCACATGTGAATAGATATAAAAACAAAAACCAATGACAGAGGAGAGAGAGAGAACCTGTTTCCTGCCCCATTTGTTAATTCTCCTTCAGGCCTGACCACACAGGTGAGGGGAGAGAGCAAACACCACGAGTCACACAGGATGTTATGATCATATGCACGCTGTTTGTTATTTTGTGGGAGACATCTCTCCTTCAGAATGCCCAGTGACTGACTCTCTGTTCCCAAGAGTCAGCATTATTGTTTTGAGAGTTCTGTTTAAGTAGAGCAATTTTGTATTTTCGGAATTGACAGTTCTTGGAAGTTTTCCTTCCCACTGTCACCGTGTGCTTGCTCATAGGGCATCGTCTGGTTGTAGGGGGTTTTCTTTATTATCATTGAGTCTTTCCTCTCAAACCGTGTACAGAGAGTTACAGTGGGGCCTCATCTTTCCTCAGCCCTCAGCCTCAACACCGGCTCTCCACAAGGCTGTGTACTTAGTCCCCTACTATACACTCTGCACACATGACTGTTAGTTCCCACCCAGACAACACAGTCATCAAGTTTGCAGATGATACCACCGTGGTGGGGCTCATCTCTGGGGGAGATGAGACGGCGTACAGAGCTGAAGTTCAGAGGCTGTTAGATTGGTGTGTAGATAACAACCTGGACCTTAATACCACCAAGACAAAAGAACTGGTAGTTGACTTCAGAAGGAGGAAGTCCGAGCTGCAGCCTGTCAGCATCAACGGGGAGTGCGTGGAAAGGGTCTCCAGTTTCAAGTTTCTGGGTGTGCACATAGACACAGACCTCCAATGGAGCTCTAACACCTCTGCGGTCTTAAAGAAGGCCCAACAGCGTCTCCACTTTCTGAGAATCCTCAGAAAAATGGACCTGAAGAAGGAGCTGCTGACCGTCTTCTACCCCTGCTCCATTGAAAGTGAGCTGACATATTGCATCGGTGTGTGGTTCTCCAGCTGCACCACAGCACACAGAAAGGCACTCCAGAGGGTCATCAATATGGCCCAAAAAATCATTGGACATCCTCTTCCCTCCCTGAAGGACCTGTACAGCACTCGCTGTCTCAAGAGGGCACGCAGCGTCCTACGGGACGGTACACACCCAGGACACCGGGTGTTTAAGCTGCTGCCGTCCGGCAGGAGGTTCAGGCTGCTGAGGTCCCGAACAACAGACTCAAGGACAGCTTTTACAACAGGGCAACAGCCCTGATCAATGCAAATAGCTGACCTGACTGGCTACCTCCCTTACTTTTTTAGGGGGGAGGTAACAATGTTTACAACAATAACAATAATAATATTTATATTTATAACAAGGTATATATACCTATAATAATTAATGTGCAATAATAACAGTGTGCAATACAAATACACTTATTCTTCTTTTTTATTACTAAGTTATTATACTGTGTTGTGTTGTTTGTGTTGCGTTGTGATGTGTCATATCGTGTCGTTCTGTGTTATATGTAGTGCCGACGTAGGACAGTTTTCCAATTTCATTGTACTATTGTACTATGTATGACTGTGCAATGACAATAAAGAGTTATCTTATCTTATCTTTACCTCGTGATATAACCTTGAGGTGATTGCTGTTGTGATTTGGCGCTATATAAATAAACATGGACTGCACTGATGGTAAGCTTGTATATGTCGTTTTGGGCATTGGCCATTTCTGGAAAAACGACTCCACTTGAACCTCAAATAATAGGAGGTGACATGAATTGGGGCCTCGTGTAAGATTTGGACAGGCAACCTTTGACATCAGTGTTTTGATAAGTTATAAGTACTGTATTCAGCTTTTCATTTTTTATTAGATCAGCCACTTTTAAGTAAATGTTCAGACCAGTTCTCCCTTCTTTTGACAAACTCACCTATAAACACTGGAGAATCCATGGGAGGCTATAAGTGGAGGATGATGACAAGATTTATTGTAAAAAGTAACTTTTACAAAAGCTGGAGTCCATCAAGAAATTGTCCAGATTGTCAAGTAAAAGCTGATGAAAACACTGGATGTCATTGAGTCTGTGACCTTTTGATTACAGACTAAAAGCTGTGTCGCACAACCTTCCTTTCACCTCTAAAACTGCAGCACCTAAGGTACTATTTTGGAGTTCCTTCAGATATAGGTATTTGCTTATTTAACTCCCCTGTGTGTATATGTGTGTATATATATAAATATAGCAACTATTTTTCTTTTGCCAGGCATTAATGTAAGGCCTTTATCTGTGTGTTGCTTTCTGATAAAGCATGAATACAGTGGGAGAGCTCTTTTTCCTACCTTTGTTTTGCCCCTCTAAGCATCCGCCATCAATTACACATGGTTTTCTGGGGCTATGGATAATTGTTGTAATTCATCATGATTGCTGGAGAACAACATTAAAGAAGGCAGTCTGAGGGTGGAAATCCTTATGAAAGCAGACTGATGTCTGGTGACGGACGTTTTCCCCTTTTGATAAATGGAAACAGTGTAAATACAAAGAGAAGCAGTTTTTCTCTGACAAATTCTCCCCTGAACAACACGTGTAATTCAAAAATTGCAGATGTTAAATGCACTGCAGCAACCAAAATTTAGAGCCAAATTCAAAACGGAGATATTTGTGGTACGGCTGCCATTCTAAGGGCAGTGTTGGGGAGTAACGGAATACATGTACCGCCGTTACGTATTTAAAATACAAAATATGAGTAACTGTATTCTGTTACAGTTACCGTTTAAAAAGGTGGTATTTAGAATACAGCTACTTTGTTGAAACAAATGGATTACACAGCGGTACTTCCCTGTTTCATATTGTGGCGGGTCAGGACTGTTTGGGTTTTGTTTGACAGCTACGTTCTGTTGTTCCAGGCAGCAGCGTTACGGTTGCCATGGTTACAGGGTGACGCTCTCTCTCTGCAATAGAAAATGGGTTGAACGATGGATGGAATGGCTCATAGGACACCTCAAAGTTTAGAGAGCAGCTAGTAGTGATAACATATACATGCAGACATGGTAGTATCTGTCGTTACGTTGATGGGGAAAGACGCATCAATCATTAAACCTAATTTTACAGTTAGTTAATTTTGTGGATATGGTATCATCGTGAACAATTAATTTACAAAAGTCAATTCAAGTCAAAAGTCAGTTTATGTCAACATAAATGAATCAAAAATATTCTTCTTGGATTTAGCCATCATGAAAATGGCGCTGTAGTTAGTCGCTAACACCTCTGGTCATTTCAGCTGTCAATTCCCTTTCGCCACTTCAAAAGTTCATCAATTGTTTTTATAGATCATTAAGTTACAAAGCTGTCAGACCCACTAGAGCTTTCGCTGGCCTCAGGTTAAATCATGCTGAAACCCCTGCTGTCTCGCTAATTTTATTGCTGAGACAGAGAGTAGGTGGAATGAACTGACCAGAGACCTTTAAAATATATCACATCGGCTACACTCTGATGGCACGAAGACAAAAGCGACAGCTGGTGGCATAAATGTCAAGAGAAAAAGAAAAACTAGACGGAAATGTGATATTTAATTTACATCTTTTCCATTTTTGTTCTCTTTTTCTGCCCTCTGGTTTCCTCTCAATAAGAATAAACTGACAGAATGAATGAAATGTCACACAATCGGAGAATTGTCTCGCCCAGATCTTAAAGCCAGGCTCGGTAGAGATTTGTTTCATAACTGCATAGTCTTATAACTAGTGTTATTTTTGAATACATCACACCCATACAGATGGACATTAAAGGAAAAGCATTAATAAATGAGTGGAGAAACATAAACATATCCACATAAATGGACTTCATGCTACAATTAAGCAATTACCTTCCAAATCAGGCTCTGTGGTGTGTATTAACATGCTGAACAGGTCCAGTGGATTTAGTTTCTGATCAAACTGATATTGAAATGAGTCTAAAAGACTCCTCCACTGCCTTGAGTTTCAACAGTAGTGTCAGGGACCAAGCAGTAAAGCATAAAGGACACAGGTGGTTTAATTCAAAAAGGGGGTTTTATTGACCCAAAAAATATGAAAATATATTTAACAAAGCCAAACTTAAATAGGCAGACCAATAAAAGAGGTCAACTCAATAAACTAAACTCAAGATAATAATTAACAAAACCTCAAACAAACATAAGATAAACTGACCTGCTGAAATGACACACGGGGGAACTTAAATACCGGTTTAGCTAAACCAAATGACACACACGGGGGAAAACAAAATGGCTGCCATATAAGCAACTAATACAAAACAATTAAACAAACATGAAACACCCCCCAGACAATGAAGCATGTGGTGCTATCCAATTAGGCTGTCAGTGGTACTTCAGGTCTACCAGCCCTTTGCCAGACGGACGGAGAAGCCAACTCCCAGGTAACTCAAACAAAGAAAGATGTATTAATATAACATAAAACAGAACTTTGACCTTCCAAGGTTAATATGTGTGCACGCCATATAAACATTGGAAGGTGTGATGGAAAAATAAATACATTTAATGAAGAAACAATATTGAACAATAGACTAGACTATTTTAAAGTAGTGACTGTAAATTAAACTAAAGTGAATCAACGGGTGGTGAGGTGTGGAGCTTACCATGTGTGGCATGCCATCACACACCTCCCCTCTTCAGAGCTCTCGCTGGAACAGCGAGAGAGATAGTCAGCAGTAAGGTTCTCCTTGCCTGGTACATGGTGGACAGTGAATCGGAATGGCTGTAAGGCCAGGTACCAGCGGGTAATTCGCCCATTTGTGTCCTTCATCTGCTCAAGCCACTGGAGTGCTTTGTGATCAGTTTCCAAGGTGAAGTCTCTTCCCAGTAGATAGTAGCGGAAGGAGTCCAGGGCCCACTTGATCGCTAAGGTCTCCTTCTCTACTGTGGAATACCGAACTTCCCGTGGAAACAGTTTCCGGCTGATGTAAGCCACTGGATGGCGGCCTTCCCTGGTTTCCTGAAGGAGGACAGCTCCCAGGCCCCGATCTGAAGCATCAGTCTGTAATATGAACGGTTCATCAAAGTTGGGACTGTACAAAACCGGTTGCTTACTTAGTGACTGTTGGATGTCTTGAAATGCTGCCACTGCCTCCTCTGTCCACTGGATGTGATTGGGGGAACGTGATCCCGTCAGGTCTGTGAGCAGAGCTGCCCTGTTGGAGAACTGAGGGATGAAACGACGGTAGAAACCTGCCATGCCCAAAAAGGATCTCAGCTGCTTCCTTGTTTGGGGCAGGGGGGATGATTCCATGGCCTCGATTTTGCTGACCTGTGGCCTGATAACCCCCTTGCCGATGACATGGCCCAGGTATTCTGTCTCAGCAGCGGCGAAAACACACTTTGACGTATTCACCGTCAACCCAGCTGAGTGCAAGTGGTCCAGAACAGTTCGCAGGTGTTCCACATGCTCCTCCCAGGTGTTGCTGTGGATAACAATATCATCCAAGTAAGCAGCAGCAAAGTCAGAGCAGTCATGTAATACCTGATCCATTAGCCGTTGGAAAGTTGCTGGAGCTCCATGTAATCCAAATGGCAAGACTGTAAATTGGAAAAGCCCCCATGGTGTTCTGAATGCTGTGAACTCTCTGGACCGTTGAGTGAGTGGGACCTGCCAGTAACCCTTACACAGATCTATTGTGGTCAGGTACCTTGCTTTTCCCAGACGTTCAAGTAGATCATCAATTCTTGGTGTTGGGTAGGAGTCAAACATGGATACAGAGTTCAGGTACCTGAAATCAATGCAGAACCTCATACTCTCATCCCTTTTGGGTACCAAGACCACCGGGTTGCACCATTCGCTTTTAGATCTTTCAATTATCCCTAGGGACAGCATCAAATCGATTTCCTTCTTCAATGAAGGCAGCAGACGTTCTGGGATCCTGTAACTCAATCGTCTCACAGAGGCACCTTCTCGTACCACAATATCATGTTCAACCATGTCAGTTCTCCCTGGATTCTCTTGAAAGACTGCTGATTTACACATTTCTCTCACCTGCTGCTGCTTGTCCTCTGGGAGATGGCTGAGATCATAATCCAGAGAGCCAGCAGGTGGTAGATATTGCTCATCTGCTTCATCTTCTTCAGGCACTCGCCGTATGAGCATTGCATCCGCCTTGTGTTCAATACGCACCACCCACTCCTTCAGAAGGTTTATATGCAAGACCTTGCTGGGGCGCAACTGCCCTGGGGTGGACACCTCATATGTGGTGGGTCCCAGCTTCCTCATAACTTCAAATGGCCCCTGCCACTTTGCCAGCAATTTGTTGTTGTCACTGGGGAGGAGCACGAGCACCTTTTGTCCTGGCTCAAACGAACGCTGACGAGCAGATTTATCATACCAAGACTTCTGCTGCTGCTGGGCCTCCACCATATGTGATTGAGCAAGTTCACTCATTTTCTCTAACCGTTCTCTCATCTGAATGACATAAGACAAAATGTTCTTGGGTCCCTCCTCCGCCTTGTCTCCCTCCCAGATCTCCTTTAACAGAGTTAGAGGGCCACGAACCTCATAGCCATACAACAGCTCAAAAGGGGAAAAACCTGTGGAGGCTTGGGGGACTTCTCTATAAGCAAAGAGTAGATATGGCAGCCATTGATCCCAATCATTACCACTGTTGTTGACAAACTTTCTGAGCATCTGTTTCAATGTCTGGTTAAAGCGTTCTGTCAGCCCATCAGTTTGAGGGTGGTATGGTGAAGTTCTCAGACTCCGGATACCCAACAACTGATAAACTTGCTTTAACAAAGTAGACATGAAGTTAGTGCCTTGATCAGTTAGTATTTCTCGTGGAAACCCAACTCTTGCAAAGAACTGCACTAAACAAAATGCAATGGGCTTGGCCTTTATAGATTTTAAAGGAAACACCTCAGGATATTTTGTGGCATAATCTGTTACAACAAGCATGTAACGATTTCCTGCTTTGCTCCTCTCAACAGGCCCTACAATATCCATTCCAAGACGCTCAAAAGGAGTGCCGATGACAGGGAGAGGTTGGAGTGGAGCTCTATGGGGGATTTTGGCAGATGTTATCTGACACTGTGGGCAACTTTTACAAAACTGAGCCACATCTTTGCTAAGACCAGGCCAGTAGAAATGATGTTTGATGCGAGCTGTGGTCTTGTGTTTACCAAGGTGGCCAGCCCACGGAATAGAATGCCCCAAGGTGAGAATGGCGTTTCTCACCTTCTGGGGAACCACCAGCTGCAGCACCGACCCCTGCTGACGATAGAGAATGTCATTTTGCAAGATGTACTCACTGTTGAGAACCTGTTCCACTCCAGGTTCCTTTTCTTTGGCCTTCTGGAAAAGAGATATTAAAGATTTATCAGATTTTTGGAGTTCAGCAATTTCAGTTGGAATAGTAAACCCTAGGGGTGACGATGTTGGCTCAGCGTCTGTTAGTGTCTGCACAGGTGAAAACTGGAATTTCTCCTGCCTTCTTTGTCTGCGGGTCTTCCGTGGCTTCACCACAGTTGGTTCAAACTCCTCATCAAAGAAAGGCAGGGCACTCAGGGTCTCAGAGTAGGTACTGACTTGCTTAGCCTGAGCTCTGGTAACGGCTACATTGCACTCCTCAGTCTGCTCAGACTCCAACAAATCAAAAAGCACAGGAAGGTCACGCCCTAACACGGCAGAGTAAGGCAAACTGCTCACAACACCCACATTCAGCAGATACATCTGGTCCTGAACTTTAATGTAGATGTCAGCTGTCGAATATCTTTTCTCATCTCCATGGACACAACAGATTGAAATTGTATCACTGGTGCGAACAGTATTAGGTGGGGCAAAATCTGAATGAATAAGGGACCGAGAACTGCCAGAGTCAAGAAGGGCATTGAGTAGAACCCCATTCACTTCAATCTGACTCATTTTGATGGATTTGTCACTCTCCTGCTCAGGATCAACAATAGAACGGGGGGCAAAGCACATTTGTACCATTTTAGCAGAATTTCTTGGGCACATAGGTTTCGTATGGCCCTCTAATCCACAAAGATAACAAATGAGCTTCTTACCGGAGGCCTTTGGTGGTCTAGTGGTAGACTGAGGGGTCTTACTGGTGCTTGTATTTGCTGAATCCAGATGGTTTTGCTGAGGTATCTTCCAGGTGTCCCTCGATGCCTTCCATGCATTATGGCTCCATGCTTGCCCCTTCTTTCTGGCAGCAACAAAAACATCAGCTAACCGAGCCGCTTCCATTGCTGAGCCAGGGTTATGTTCTCTGATCCAAACCTGAAGCTCAGGAGATAACATTCTGAGAAACTGCTCCAAGATTATAGTTTCACCAATGTCATGAATATTTTTACCCTTTGGCTGGATCCATTTCCCATAAAGCTCCTTCAGTCTCGCATATAGCTCACGAGGGCTTTCATCTGGTTGAACGTCCAGGGATCTGAATCTTTGCCTATATGTTCCAGGGTTAATGTCATATTTTGACAGAATAGCTGATTTCACTTTATCATAGTCTAATGAATCATCAATGTCCATGTGAACAAAGGCACCTCTAGCTTTACCAGTAAGCAAGGGTATCAAATGAAAAACCCAATCTGATTTCTGCCATCGATAAGCTATAGCCATACGTTCAAATGTGATCAGGAAATGTTCTATATCATCAGCTTCAGTTAATCTTTCCAATCTGCCCTCTATTTGTAGGGGAAACTGAAATGCTGGTGAAATGGCTGGATTGGAATTAGTCATAACTGGTTCAGCCTGGGCCTGCTGAGCAGAGGAAGAAGGATGAATATCAGACTCTAATGGTTCAGAGCGAGCCTCTGCAGAATCTGATGGTGATGTTCTGACTTGGATTTCTGACTGCAGAAGTCTAAACTGATGTTGAAGGGCTTTAAATCGCTGTTCTTGTCGTGCATTTAACTCACTCTGTTTTGCATCCCGGACGTCCTGTTGTCCCATGTGAGCATGTAGCATATTGACTAGATCAGACAAAGTAGGCTCATTTTCCACCCTCTCCACAACTTCAGTGACTTCTGAGGCTCCATTTTCCTCCTCTTCACAGGTTTGCTGAGCAGATCCCTTTTTCCTTTCATTCTTGCCACCACGATGCATTTTTCTTCCTCATGGGGAAAAACAGAAGAAAAAAAAAAGAAAAAGGACCTGTGTCCAATACTGGATGATCCCACTGCTGCCACCAATTGTCAGGGACCAAGCAGTAAAGCATAAAGGACACAGGTGGTTTAATTCAAAAAGGGGGTTTTATTGACCCAAAAAATATGAAAATATATTTAACAAAGCCAAACTTAAATAGGCAGACCAATAAAAGAGGTCAACTCAATAAACTAAACTCAAGATAATAATTAACAAAACCTCAAACAAACATAAGATAAACTGACCTGCTGAAATGACACACGGGGGAACTTAAATACCGGTTTAGCTAAACCAAATGACACACACGGGGGAAAACAAAATGGCTGCCATATAAGCAACTAATACAAAACAATTAAACAAACATGAAACACCCCCCAGACAATGAAGCATGTGGTGCTATCCAATTAGGCTGTCAGTGGTACTTCAGGTCTACCAGCCCTTTGCCAGACGGACGGAGAAGCCAACTCCCAGGTAACTCAAACAAAGAAAGATGTATTAATATAACATAAAACAGAACTTTGACCTTCCAAGGTTAATATGTGTGCACGCCATATAAACATTGGAAGGTGTGATGGAAAAATAAATACATTTAATGAAGAAACAATATTGAACAATAGACTAGACTATTTTAAAGTAGTGACTGTAAATTAAACTAAAGTGAATCAACGGGTGGTGAGGTGTGGAGCTTACCATGTGTGGCATGCCATCACAAGTAGGAAAGATCCGAGTAAATAAGGTCAACCGCCCACATTTGATGACTATGATGCTCGTGCGTTAGCGCGATATGCAGTTGCAGAACGTGATCTGACTCTCTAATCGAAAACAATCTGTCCCCAACTGCATCGAGAGGGACATAATAGTAGGGTTGTGGTGCATAACCCATTATTACAAAGATGAATGCACATTTGAGAGTTGAGTGGAGCAAAAACCAGAAAAGGCACATGGCCTTCAGAGATGTGGATGTAAGCAACTTGGTCAGAAGAGCCATCCATCACAATTTTCTTGACAAGCATGAAAATACACATGTTGCTTAAACCTAGTAGAGTCCTGAAATACAGTAAGGTGGCTCTGTAGAGGTCATTTGGCGATGTTGTTTGGATTCACGTACAATAAAGTGCCACTGCAAAAGACGTCTGAATTGTCCTGACCATCTATTTCAAGATGACAATGCCCCTACGCTTAAATGGTTTGGTGTGGATGAAATGTGTTTTTCACTAACCCTAGTAGACAAAATGAAGCTGTTCCTGTTACACCTTAAAAATACACTTAATGTTATTCATTTTAACTTAATTGGTCATCTGCCTGTACATCAATCATTTATTCATGGAGGCTAAAGAAAAAAGTATCTCCTGGAATATAATTAAAGTTCTCTTCAAGGTGATTATCGTTGACCTTGTCTCTTGAAGGCAGTTTTGAGACAGAAGGTGAAATGTGAACAGAAAAAATAAAAGCAGAGCATCCCCTTCCATTCATGCTCTGCTTCCTCTGGCTTGACAAACACTTTACTAATTACTTCTTCCTGATGCAGACCAGCTGTTCATTTTTTCCCTATATTTTAAGCTCTATATGTTTTTTTCTTTCAGATAATTCAAGGGAAATCAGGGCTAAGCAGAAAGACAAAGGCATATGGAGAAAACTAAATAATATAAATCCAGAAAATGTAAAAAGAAGGAATGAAGAAGAAAGAAAAGCAAAGGTCACAGAACAATCAACTGGCAATTACCTACTAATGACTCAGACTCCAGGAAAAATGCATGATCTAAATGAGCTGCTCAGATCCTAAGTCTACTGATGCTGCATATATATTCAGTGAAGACGCCCCTGAGGCAATCCAGCATGTAACAGCAGGGTGCAAGATGCTAGCAGGCAGGGCATCTTTGTACTACATGCCAGTATGGCCTGGAAGTCCTGAGGTCAAAATAATACAAGCTAAGGATGACTGAGAAAAAATCTCGTGGGACCAGATGCAAACAGACAAACTGGTGAAGGCTAAGCAACCAGATTTAGTAGTCATGGAAATGTAGAGGAAAATGGCCGTAGTGATAGATGTAGCGACACCGAGTGACAGCAACATCAGCAAGAAGGAACGTGAGAAGCTCGAAAAATACCAAGAACTGAGAGAAGAACTCAAGTAGACGTGGAGATGAAGGCAGTAGTGCTCCCAGTGATAATCGAAGCCCTTGGTGCATTGATGCCCAAGCTAGGCAAGTGGCTCCAGAAGATCCCAGGAACAACATTCCAGATCTTTGTCCAGAAGAGCAGTCCTAGGAACAGCTAAGATACTGCACAGTTCTATGCTTTCCTTAAAGCAAAAAGTCCAAATAAGTTGTGTTTTGAATAGTCAAATTGGTTATTTTAATAAGGAGAATTGTTTTTTGTGGTTGTGGTTTTCACAAGAGCAAACCTCTACCTCAAGTCAAAGCAGAATTCTATACCACCAGGTATTGTTGCACTCGTAGCAGGCGTGAAGCCAAGTGAAATGTCAATATATACTGATTTTAAAACAGAACATAGTTTTGCTTGACAGGATCTGCCAAATTAGAATTAAAGTAGACCATCATAAATACAAGAAAAAGAACTGGTTACAAAAAGAAAACACAATGTATGGATCATATGATTTGCATACTAACCCCTAACCCTAAACCAGGTGTGAAACATTGGGAATGAGAACTATCACCTTCAGGTCCAAGCTAATTGTTCTCAGCTGAAACTACGGAGTCGCTGTCATAAGTGGAGGGGTTTAAATAATCTTGGGGCCTTGTTTGTCAGTGAGGAGAGAGAGAAGCATGAAAGTGAAGCTCCTGGATAGGATGGAAGGAGATCTGCTTTTCTTCTTGGACTGTTGACCCCCACATCCAGATAAGCAGCACAAAATGGATGGATCGATTTTTTTCTACTGACTCCTTTTTTATTAATGACATCCGATGTGAATAAAGCAATTTCAGATGTCATTTAAAAGATATTTGAATGAATAGCTACCGTCCAATGAGCAAACATATCAATATGAATCAAAGAGGCAGTTCCACTTCAATATTTTTAAATCTTAATTTTTAAGTGTAAAGAAGATCAGTCTGTAGCTACTAAACATGTACAAACATGTAGGTATAATACATTTAAGCATCCTTTTAGATATTTAGTGATAGTATAAAAACTGATTAGTTTTATAATAGATTTTTTAAGTGGGTTCGACTTTTTTGTGTTCGTGTGGTTTGTGGAAAAGATGGAGGCATCCAAAATCATAAAAAGGGCACCGTGACCCTATCAGCAGCGAGGCTTCCCAATGTTGATGTATGATCCAATGAATCACGAAGGAAGAACAGTTCCATTGGTTTTCTCATCAATACCTTTCCTCACCGCGCTGCTGTCTTTTCATCCACAAAATGCTCCATTACTACAAACAGCCTTCTGACCTCCAAAGGATAAACACTGGCAAATGACAGCTGGTACATACAACATGTGTCATATTACACCTGTTTGTGTCAGTAATGTGGTTTGCAGATAAACTGCCTATATTCTTTAACAGTGTTGAGCTTTTAATGGAATACTGTGCATTGTATTCCAGAACATCATTGAACTTTATAAATATGAATGAATTCAGTGTGGGCACTCGAATGCATTGTAGCTTCTGAATACTCTGGCTGCTGCAAATAATCAGCTCCTGCAATTCATATGCAACCAATTTACAGTTAATGTTGAAGGGTAATGTTTGCCTACAAACTTACAGGGAGCAAATACGACGTCAAATGTTGGTAGAAGTGGTTTAGGGTGAATGGAAAGGGGAATTAATGGTTACTCAAGTCATATCTTACCATTGTAATCTTTCCAAAAAGCATGGCTAATGCTATATGAAATGCTGACAGTGAGTGTTGAACTAAGACGTTGTATGCGGATGATTTCACAGTTTACATTTTTATGTCCAAATGCAAAACTATTGATCATATGCCAGCTGATAGTGGGTGAGAGGCAAGGTACACCCAAGATAGCTTGCCTCTGCAGCAGCCCAATCGCAGGGCTAACAGAGAGACAGTGTGAGTCACACAAGTGAATGCAAACTCCACAAGGACGCTGCTGATTGTGAGATACGTGAGAAGGTTCTGTGTGCCGTCCATAAAAGGCTTTCCAGCGATTAAAGTTATTAATATTATGGCGAATCCACTTAGCCAAAAAATGGATCGGACATCAGTTGTAGAAACGATAGTCTTTATATAAGGCTTCAAAAAGGGGGATGTACAACAAATAAACTGCTCGACATCAGAGCAACATATAATGGCTTCCCGAAACTTTCTTTGCTAGCTAAAACCCCCAGAGTAACTTTCGTCTACCACAAAGGATTCTGGGAAACGCAGTTTTCTAATGAAAATACCTGTTAAATGCTCCCCTTTAGCAGAAAATTAAATCTATAATTAACAGCTCTCACTAAACATGTGACTAACACTTAAATCACTTACAAAATAACCAAAATGCTGTTATCAAACAATAAACTGCAATAAAGTTACAACAATTAATATTATTTAGATTAAATTAGTTACAGATTTTTTTTCTTTTTTTTTTTCTTCAATGTATTAGTTATACTCGTGTCATCGTTGTTGTTATTTTACACAAATGCAGAAATGCCAGAAGCTGCACAAGCTGCAGTTTGGACTGGACTGGAAGTGGACCCAAAGTGCAGGGAAAATTCATAAAAGGAGATATGAAACCAAAAGGGGGAGATACAGGAAAAAAGATGCATATAAACATGGTTGCATGTAAATTGAGGAATATTTGGTTAACTTAGCAGGATCATAACCAGCTTTTGTGTAGCTCCTTATCCTTGTCACCTGTTAGGGTAATGAAGGCTGTGAATCGACATAATGTAATGACAGGTGTGCTAAAGCCCCTTCATAATACATATCACAGGAATATCGCAGTGCAATAAGGCAGGTTAAACAGATGGCATGACACAGAGAGGGACAGGACTATTTATACACAGGGAACTGATTTGGGACGGTGACGGGGAACAGATTAAGACAATTAAGACCATGATAGAGGGGAAGAAGTGAAACTCAACATAAGCAGAGCTGATCTAAAGTTACACTGTAAAAAAAATCCTAATATAAAAGTATTTTACTGTGTATTTTACAGTTTTGTACTGTTCTTCTAGAACATCATTAAATTTACATCAATAGACTGTGATTTCACATTTCAAATGTAAATTAACGTAAAATCACTGTAAATGTAATAAAACATAATTTTCTTGTTTTTTAAATGTATCTGTCTGTATATATGCATATTTAGATTGTTAAAATACATTCACAAATGTATCATGATTTCACAAATATTTGTCCGTTATTTGAAAGATTGAACTGTTAAATTCAAATGTAATGCTATGGAAAAATATATAAAATGATTATTTTACATCAAATAATTATTATTATTATTGCCATTTAGGGTGATTGTGACTCCAGAGTTGGCAGTTCGCCTTGTAATCAGAAGGTCGCCGGTTCGAGCCCCGGCTCGGACACTCTCGGTCGTTGTGTCCTTGGGCGAGACACTTCACCTACTGGTGATGGGCAGAGGGGAAGTATAAAGTGGAATTGTGATTAAAATGCAATCCATTATTATTTAAACCAACTGTTAACTGTATATTTCTGTACATTTAAGTATTATTATTCATATTGCCGCATTCATTGACCTTGTTTATAGGTAATTTCATTGTTTAATCACATTAAATTGTTCCTAATTTAATGTTTAAAAGCACTTGAAAAAGGCAAAATCCCATGTAAAATTAGGGCAAAAAATTGTATTTTCATTACTGGAAATAACCGTATTTTTATGAGTAAGTTATTTTCTGTTATTTTACGGTATTATTTTGGTGCTGGAATATTACTGTCTTTTTTAAGATGTTTTTTCTAACAGTGTACCAGAGACACCAGAATCACATCAGATACTGAAAGAAATGGTTCGAATAGTTTTCCCCTCATGGTTACTGAGTGTAGTATTAGAAGTTTTTCCTCAGTAAATACATAAAAAAGCCTTGAAAAAAAAATCAATAAAAAAAAATGCTTCTTTTTTAATGCCAAACACCATTGTATCTGTCCAGGGCAGTAATATCACACTCACATTACCCAAGAGTTAGTATAAACAAACATGACTGATTTGACTTCAATGTCAAATATTAGTTATTCTTAATATTTATTACTTCTGTGCAGTGGATTTACAGCACTAATGACAGCCTATAGCTGAAACGCATTTGTCACGCCCAACAATAAACATTTGTTTGTTTTCATATTTACATTGATCAAGCACCTCATGCATGTTTAAGATGTAGAGATTTTCTGAGTGAATAGCGAACGTTTCATAAATTAATAATTTTCTGGAATAAATTAGGCCTCGTCGTGTCTTTCACCCATGTGTGAGCTCGCGGTGTATTTTCAGAACCTGCTACACAAACACAAATCTCTACATGTACAGGCTCAAATGCACACATTCAACTTATCATCTTTAACGATGCCGTTTCAGGGCAGCTGATGACTAACGCAAACATTCTAGCTTTAAGACAGGCAGTTCGATGAAGCATGGTGGATCAAGGCTGAACCAGAGAGTTAAGACACTCTGCTGAAAAATTAATGACCAAACACAGACATCTACATCATGTAAACACTACAAATAAGATGTCTCTATCAGCAGAAAGCAGAAACAGAGCAGGTTAACGATCTTGTTTTTATGGGTGGTGCTGAACAAAGGCGGTGAGCCTGAATTATGCAGCAATCTCAGCAAAAGCCATGAGCTGGTTATAGCTTGTGTTGCTCCTAATTTGAGTTTCTTGTGAAAACAAACCCTGTGAGTGCACACAACAACATTTGCGCTTACATGAAGACTCGTTTCATAGACACACGGGCTGATAGACACACATATTTGTGCTTAACGCACGAAGCTGGCAAACCTATGGCATAACTTTCCTCAGGGGAAATATGGTGGAAGAAAGTTTCTGTGCAAAAGTAATTTAAACTTTGTGTGTATAAAATGATCATATCTGCAAATGCAAAGTCAAATAATGCAAAATAAAACTGATTAGTAAGGCTTACAAAGAAGACTTAATTAAGACATGAAAGGGTTTAAGCAATAAAAGATAACTGAAAATAAATAGGATGAAAGTGAGGTTTCCTTTTTTTACAGCCAACAATCAGTAGGACTAAGCATGTTTGTATATGACAGCTGAATTAAATGCTCTCATAATCTGTTTTAAATATTAAACTATTGTACAGAAGTGGCTAAATATGTTATTTATGTGTGAGTGGCCTTTTCAGGGGAGGTGTGAAACCTGTTACTGTTCACATGTGAAACAGCATGCAGGTTTTTAAACATGTGTTAAGCTCTCCTTTTGTCCACAATCTTGGCAGACCTACTTATATCACATCCAGTCACTAATTTGATCAAATTTTCACCACACATTAAAAAAAACTATGATCAGTAGTAGTGAGTTGTGATGTGTTATGATCACAGGGTGTATATAGATGAGGTCTAGCCATGACTGCAACCACTCAATCTAAGTCAACAAACCACTGTAGCTTCCTATTGTTCTTGCAGAAAGTAAGAAGCTAAAATGCTAAAATTATCAGCAAATGCTAGAAAGCAAGGTTAGCAAGACTGTACGGGTGCATTGCACAGACAGAGATACCCACTGAATAGGGTTGATGGCCAACATATTTGGATAACAGTCTCTTGTTAAAAGTAAACCATACTATTTTTTTGGAAATTACATTAAAAAATACTTCCCAAGGTACAAACACAACACAAACATATTTCAAATTAAGCAGCTAGCAAGGTTAATGAAAGCTATCCACTAACTGCTGACCATGGTAGGATCTATTTGTTAGTCAGAACCACCACAGGAAAAATTATACATTTGTGTAATTTTCAGTTAGGATGAACTGAAAATTAGCAATACGGATTTAAAATGTTCTTTTATAGAGTTTTGTAAACTTGCTTATTTCTGTTGTATTTTAACGTGAGTTTAGTTCAATTATTTATTTATTTTATATTCAATTATATTTATATTTATTATATAATAAAAAGCCTCAAGGTGCTTTTTATTGTAAGGTAAAGACCTTACAATAATACAGAAAAAACAAAGAAAGTCCCAACAATCAGATGACCCCTGTTAACAGGAAGGAATCTCTGGCAAATCCAGGGTGAGGGAGGGGTGACTGTCTGCTGCAACCAGTTGGGGGTGAGGGGCTGCTTTCTTTTCTTTGCACAATTTTCTAAAGTTAGAAACATCCTGCATTTATTACTTCCAGGCTGGACTACTGTAATTCGTTATTATCAGGTTGTCCCAAAAACTCCCTGAAAAGCCTTCAGGTGATTCAAAATGCTGCGGCAAGAGTCCTGACAGGGACTAGAAAGAGAGAGCAGTTTTCTCCTGTTTTGTCTTCCCTTTATTGGCTCCCTGTTAAATAATCAGGCCCCATCTTAATGACCTTATGGTACCATATGTGTTTTCACATGTTTCTGCATTTAATCATTGCTTATTATTAATGTCTGGCTCTCTTCCACAGCGTGTCTTTTTCCTGTATTCCTCCCCTCACCCAAACCCGTCGTAGCAGATGGTCACCCCTCCCTACGCGTGGTTCTGCAGGAGGTTTCTTCCTGTTGAAAGGGAGTTTTTTCTTCCCACTGTTACCAAAGCAGTATTCCCCACTCTAGTGTTTTACATTATTGTAAAATATTATCAGGAAATGGTCAGACAAAAGAAGGTTTTTGGGGAACACTTTTAAATGTTCAGTTTCTATGCTATATGTCAGAATAAGATCTAGAGTGCGATTAAAATGGGTTGTTTTGTTCTTTTTACATTTTCAGAGAAGCCAATTGAGTCTAATAACAGATTAAATGCTGCATTGAAGCTGTCATTTTCAGAATCTACATGGATATTAAAATCACCCAGGATAATTATTTTACTTAAGCTTAGCACTAAATCAGATAAAATGTTGGAGAAATTAGACAGAAACTCTGAGTAAGGACCAGGTGGACAATAGGTAATAACAAATAGAACTGTTTTTGAGCTTTCCAGTTAGGGTAGACAAGGCTAAGCTTCTGTAAGGCAGAGTAAATCTATTTGTTATTAACTCAAGTAATAACACTGAGAGAGACATAATGTTTATTAATCCACTTTTTACCATTTTATCCTTTGGTGCAGTTTTGGATACTATAATGTTCTTATAAATAAATAATGTTCTTTCTTTGTTATTTTTATGTTTAATTTCTTTCTTCTTCTTTTTTTGTTTAGACTTTGGGGTGAAAACAGAGAGAAGAAGAAGAAGAGAAGCTCAAGAGAGGCTGCAACTCAGATGAGGTGTTTAATAAATTTGGCCAGATTTCTAGAAAAGACAGCTCCTCCATCCAAAGTAGCATGGATGCTAAGGCTACGTTCACACTGCAGGTCTTGATGCTCAATTCCGATTTTATGATCAAATCCGATTTTTTTGTCTGCTCGTTCACACTAGAAATAAAATGTGACAGCAAACGCGCTCTAGTGTGAACGCTCAAAGCGGCCCGCATGCGCAAAAGAAGACGTCACACACAACGCGCTCTGTTTAGACCCAGACCAACAGTATTGTTTGACTGATGGCCGTTAATATAAAGACTTCGGACTTTACGTTTCCCAATTTTTGCTTTAAGTTATTTTGTTATTTACATAATAATGTAAATAACCTAATAATGATCCTTATTGCTGTTTTAGAGGAGTGGTGCTTCAAAGGATAGTTGCAGATTTCTGTCAGAATCTGCAGATTATACAGTACAAATAAAATGTTCACGTTTCTCCAACGTTGTCTTCCCAACAGTTTCACGGGATGGCCAGGAAGCGTTTGCGATGTCTTCTCCGGCGCTGATAATTGGCGTCTGTCTTGTGTCAGTGACGTAAAAGACGGATTTAATGCGACATGACCATCAAACAGCAGTCGCTTTCTGAAACATCAGATATGTATCGGATTCAGTACCACATACGAAAGTGACCCAGATCAGATTTGAAAATATCAGATTTGTGCCGTTCACGCTGTCACACCTTTCGCCTGCAGTGTGAACTCTCCTAACTCTCCAAATAAGAGAGGGTTTTCTCCAGAGTTTCCCAATTCAAGTGGACATTAGAGGAACTGTAGCTTTGCTGCAGTTAATCAAAACAAGGCGCTTTATATTGTAACACAAAGACCTTACAATAACAGAGAGAAAACCCCAACAGCCAGATGAACCTCTGTGAGCAAGCCAGAGGGAGAGGGAAAATTATAAATGCAGAGTTGCTTTTGCACATTTTGATCAATTCAGCTGAATTCAGTTGTATTTATATAGTGCCAAATCACAACAAATGTTGTCCCAAGGTGCTCACAGTTGCTTCAAGCTGCTTATTTTCATTAAGCCATGGACAACTTCCATCTTTTTCTGCCACCTACTGTAGATATGCCACTTCAACTCAGGTGCATGTTTATTCTCGAGGTTAAGTTGATGCAATATCCAGACACGACCATGGTACATTCAATCCAATTAAAAATAAATAAATAAAAAGGTGAAGAGACTGACAGTGTCCAAGAGCTTTAAATCACCTCACTGTCAAAGTGACATAAGTCTGAACTCAGTCCCCAGTTTATAGCGCAGTCCCACAAACATAAACTATCATCCTATTTGGTGCACCTGTGTGTCCTAATCATGGGAGCACTGTCCTCGTCCCCGACAGAAACCTCAGGAGAGCAGCTAGCACTGTCTGCTCTTGTTTTATACATAACCAGCAGGCTAATCTAATTACTCTGTGATGGAAGGCAGTCAATTTCACAGTCAGTCAGACACTTCTGCTGCCTAAAAATTGGGGCAACCCGAGTTTGATATATGAGGCAATAACCTGTAATGTAATGAAGTCACCTTCAGACCAAGACCTCTGTCGTTGAAATAATAATGAATTATAACAAGTATAATAGTATTTGGGTTTGACACGCTGAGAGTGTCTTGCTGTCTCTATCTCTCACCTCCTCTTTGGTCTCTCGCTCCTGCTGAAATGAATGTGTTCTGTCTTTTTTTTTAAAGTTCATGGCAGAGCCTGTTGAGTGGACAGTTTGACTGTTGGTATTAAACGAGAGATGCATAAAGTGAAGTGTCAAATACCCCCAAGACACAAAGATCACGCTAATTTATTCAGGTAAAGTGGGGCGACATAAAAATGTAATCTTGAACTTGTCATTATAAAAGTGTCATTGGTGAAAAAAGGTGCTCGCGCTGTGGAGCAAAGGAGAACTGCTCAAATGCTTTTGGAGAAGCTAAAATGCTGCCTGAGTGATGATCAGATGGGACTTTTGCTGAGAATAATTCAACAGGTGAATACCATGCATTCAAAATACACATGAAACATGGAGTTTGTGCAACAGTCACAACCTCATTTCCATGGATTGGTGTTCCTGGAACACATGTTTTGCTTTGTTGTGAATCTGAAACAGATTTTTCATCTAGTCTCATATGAACTCATGAACATGCACTTGAAATACTTTTAAATGGGGAAAAAAGCCTGCACCCCAGGGGTTGGAAGGGATAAAAATCTATTTGCCTTTCAGGATCTCCTCCAAGACCTGGATCGGGGCATCAGTGAGCTCCTGGCCAGTCTGTGGTTCTATTTGGTGGCTTTGTGCACTGATTAATAGCCTGCCAGAGGTCCTCAGCTGGATTGCGGTGTGGGGGATCTGAAGGCCAGTCACTGGTATCAATGCGTTTGTCACAGTGGAACTGCCTACACACTCTGACCACATAATGCTGGAACTGATCTCCACGAGGACAAACCCGGGTCTGTGTGACCCTCCAAGGTTAAGCCTTCCCAGACATTCACTGACCGATTACCAAACCAATCAATGTGGATGATATTTCACCCACATTTGCTTGGTGTGAACCTGCTCTCATCTGTGAAGAGAATGGGATAACATTGGCGGACTGGCCATTTCTGGTGTTCTCTGGCATACATCAGTCATGCTACAACTGCTGGAACCCAATTCTGCTCCTACTAAATCTGTTTCTGACAGTTTGATCAGAAAAATGCACAAGAGTAGTCCATTGGAGGTCATTTTCTAGGGCTCTAATAGTGTTCCTACTGCTCCTCATCTCACAAAGGAGTAGATACTAGTATTGCTGCTGGGTTGATGCCTTTCTGCTGCTCTGTTGAGCTCTTCTTGTGTAATGGTGTATTCCTTTATGTCCTCCAAACTCTTGAGACTGTGCCAGGAGAAACAGCAAACCTTCTTGTTACACATCATCTGGACGCTCTCCTGGAGGAGCTGGACTACCTGTGCAACCTTGATGAGCTCAAAGTACCATCTCATGCTAACAGTAGTACCAAGGACACTAACAAGAAGCAAATTCAGAGAAAAATATACCAAGAAGGGATCCAGCGAGTACAATGGTCTATGGCCACCACCCACAAAACCGTTCATTTACACCAGAGCACATATAATGGATTAGCAATAGTTTCGGTCATCAGAGAATAACACACAAGCCATTTAAACTTCAGGTATCTGAGTGTTCCTTTAAATCGGTTAAGCAGTTGTGACATTAAGCAAACATTCTGTTTGTAACAATTGCACGCATAATTCTCATGTTTTTAAACAAACTTAACGTCTTTCATCCCTTTTCAGTTTATTCTTGCTGCTCTCGTCAACCATCAAATACACCGTTTCTCTGCAGCTGCAAACTGCCCACACACATTTAGGAACTAACTGCTTTTTGACACAATTTGTCTTCCACTTGCAAAAAAATATTATCTCCAAATAAATTCTGCACTTCTGTTTGGTATTCTCTGCTTTGTCCATGTCCAGGAAAACATTTGACAAGGTTTTGATCGAGTTATGCACAGTATCGGTCAACATTTCAAAACATTCACTCTCTTTTTTTCATTGTTTAATATGAAATGTGAATGAGTGCATTAATGTATGTAAATGGCCGGTAATAGTTTTCCAGTAAGGGATGATAATTCACTTTATTCTTTTTCACATTTTTCATTTCAAAGATTAGATTTAATGAAATAGTTGGAAATCCAAAACTATACAGTTTTATTAAACAGCTGAACAGGCTACAGAATAACTTAAAATAAGTTCTCCTATTGGGCTTTGGAGTATCTTTTTACGAACAATTAAGAGCCCTTTCTTCCTTTTTTTTGTGGTTAACTTAAATTCTATTTGAATTTATTTATTTATACATGTTGTGCCATGTCATAACTAGGGATGGGTATTGATAAGATTTTCGATTCTGTTTAACGATTCGATTCTTTATCGATTCTTTTAAAAAAGGAGAACACTAAGGTCGATTAGCTTAGAACTTTGTTTTATATCTTCTCTTTGAACAAGATAGAAATTTAGGAGGAACATGGCCTTACAAACCCAACAGTGAGATCTTAAGAGATCCAGCCTACGGCTCTTCAATGGGGTGTCACAGGGTCCCCAGGAAAAAAAATTGTAAATGTAAAATAATAAAATAAATATTCTTCTGTAGCAATAACAAAGTATAACATCAATTATTCTGTAGCAATTACACAAGAATATCCAGTAATGTCCCTGCCTACAATTAA
The DNA here is from genome assembly GCF_056152115.1 of Neolamprologus brichardi. Classification (NCBI taxonomy): domain Eukaryota; kingdom Metazoa; phylum Chordata; class Actinopteri; order Cichliformes; family Cichlidae; genus Neolamprologus; species Neolamprologus brichardi. Next base: position 31,214,712 of record NC_142113.1, on the reverse strand, counting down.
ACTCATTCACTTACCGAAAATCATCTGCTGTGGCAAACGGGTTCAAGGCTTTTACCACAAACTGAGTCGCTGCTCGGTGACATTCGTCTATCCTGCCTGAAAGGAGACGCTACGGTAGACTGCAGCGAGAACTGCCAGCATCTGAGCCAGACTCTGTCTGTCTCTCTCATCATGGTCACCTAAATGCACAGTAATGGCAGGTTTTGTAATAAGGCAGATCGCGCTAACATAATCTGCACTGTTAGTTGATTATTTACCTGCCGCATTAACGGGAGAGGACGTGCAAACGTCACCGCTGCTGCTGGGTTGAGATTCACGAGTCCGGAGCGGAATTAAAAACACGACATTCATTTAAGGTCATCGCGTGTTTTGTGAGCAAATGCTTTTGCATATTCGTAGTGTTTCCTCCCTTAAATGAAATATCTACTTTGCAAGTATTGCAAGTTGCCCTGTTGTCATCCGTTCTCGTAAAGTATAACCAAACTTTTGAGCGTTTGCGCCGCTTACGCGCCGTGTTTCCTGCCAGGTAAATGACGCTCCGCAACGTGGTGACGTCATTCGGGGCGACTGGAATCGATAAGGGAATCGTTTGCAAAAATGGCAAACATTTCCAAGGAATTGAAACAGTGGGAACCGGTTCTCAACAAGAACCAGTTTTTGATACCCATCCCTAGTCATAACAACAGTCACATCAAGGCGCTTGATATTGTAAGGTTAAAGTATTAGGGAAGAATCCCCAACAATCAGGTAAACCTCCTATGAGCAAACACTAAGCGAAAGTAAGAAGGAAAAACTTCCTGTAAACAGGTAGAAACCTTCGGTATAGTCAGACTCAGGTAAAGGCAGCCATCTGTTTCTGCCAGTTATTAGAAAGGTAAGACAAATGAAAAGGGAGCAACAAAACATACTGTGGGAGAGAGAAGCCAAACATTTAATGATATGCAGCATTGTCTAAGTAAACTGTAGTACAGCCTAGGAGTAATAAATGCATGAACTAGATTTTTTGTTTCATTCTGAAACAGTTTACATTGTGGAGATAAAATAAAATTGTCCTACCAATCTGTTTAATTCACAGATGTCAAACATGAGGCCAGAATCGGCCTGGCAGACTCCAATTCTGGCCACTGAGACATGAAGGAGGACAAAGATTTTGGAACCAGTCCATTTACCAAAGTAATAGATAAACAATTATATGACAGAAACATTTTTCTGCTAGATGTGTTTTGGGCTTTCAAAATGTGTCCACAGTGGAAAAAAAAAAAAAGAAGAAGAAGAAGAAATGAAAAGGGAAAATTTTTTGATCAATTAGCAAAAAAAAAAAAATCAGTTTGGAATTACAAGACAGTCTGGGCAACGTGTAACTATACACATTTATTTATTTGTGCTGACAGATTTCTTTGATTTACTGGAGAAACGTTTCTCTGTCGTGCAGAAAAACTGAGAAATTCTGTTAAAATTGTTTCTCTTATATTAAAGTGTCTCAGGGATTTTAAATGTGTAGTCAAACGTCTTTATACTCACAGAAAGAGACGTTTCACCCGTCTGGGACACTTGAGACCAGAGTGGCCTGTATGTGGCCCATGATGTAAAATGATTTTGACATTCTTGGTTTAGTTGCTCAGGATATAGCCTGGGTAAAAATTACTCCAAGGTAATGTCTTCCAGAGTGAGTCTCAGCAATAACCTGAGTTATATAACAAATGAAAGTGTGTAAAAACACTTATAGTCCCATCTTTCAACTCATCCACCGTCCGTCTCATTGTGTGTGTTTCTGAGCTATTTTTTTCATGTATCCCTCAGTCATTTTCCATTTGTGAACTACATGAAACTACATTTGTTCATGAAACTAAATGAAGATACAAAGAAATCTGCATTTAGTGTACTGGTGCATTTTCAGTTTTGCTAGCAATCAAGGCAATACACACAGTCGTGTTAAAGTTCTAACATTCAACACACTCGTGAAAGTTTTCTGTTTTGTTGATGTGATTGTATTTGCCACATAATATTAGTTAAATTAACTATATGAGTAGCCTTCTCATCTAACGCTACATTGTCACGTCCGGTGTGGCAGACGTGTGGAATATATTAGGACCCAAAATGCGGCAGCTCAGGTGCAGGTGAGTATTTATTAAACCAAAAGGAAATACAAACAACAATGGCACTGGGAACATAAAACTAGAACCTAAACTGGGTAAAACTAACAAAACAAACCAGAAACGAAGATGCAGGGCGGTCCGGGAAAATACATACGGAGAGACGCAGGGAGACCGAGGGGAAACAACACAGACGAACCAGCAACGAGGACGAGGTAACACACACTATGGCTGGGCTGTATCCCAATTCAGGGTCTGCAGCCTTCAAGGCCACATTTTAAGGCCGATTACGTCACAGCGACGCGACGAAGGCTGTCCCAATTCGAAGGCTGCTCGAAATGCGGCCCTCAAATGCGTCCATATTTTCCCTGAATTTTAAGGACGTGGCGGTGTAGACTTCGTGGCCCAACATATCCCAGAATGCATAGCGCGGCGGTGGGTGTGGATAATTTTGCCGAAAAAAAACAGCAGAGGAGGGGCGCCCGAAGAGTAACTTAGTAAATTAAGTACTGAATATTATGTCACTTATTTATGTGCAAATGTTTAATAACGAAGAACATTAAAACATTACTGTTGGCCACATGTCGGCAAAGTTATGTGACATTAGTGACGTTTGTACTAACTTGGTTTTAAAGCCTTTACTTTAAAATATACGCCGTTCAATAGCTGAGCTTAATCAGAGAATGATCAAAGCTCATGTAGAAACAAACAAACAAATGAACAAAAGATTTTCTTCTTCATTTCTGTCAAACAAAGCTGTATGAAACGTTTCCAGCTGTTAGTATCATGGTTGCTAGGCAACCTGGGCAGCGCGACGGAGGCTAGACCGTCCCATTTCACAAGCCTCGCACTTCCGGCCTTAGCGGTCTTTGAGTACGCGGCCCTTGAGGACCGTTGAGGCTGCGTACTTTAAGGCTGCAGACCCTGAATTGGGATACAGCCTCTACACACGCCAGGAATCAGGGGATGGGAAACAGGAGGGAAACACACCTGGAATCCATGACAACTGACGAGGCAGGGGAAACGTAATCAGAACACACTGACATAAGACAGAGCCCTTCAAAGTAAAACAGAAAACACATACACGTAATGACACAGACTCAGAGACGCAGACTAAACACAGAGACCTACTACACTAAGGGAATGCACAAGCAGGGAAGACACCAACCAGAGGGAACACCGCTAAACCCTAGAAAATACAAAACTATCAAAAGTAAAAGAACATAACCAAAAACACTGGGTCACCGACCCAGGACCATGATATCCATATTAATTTGGCTAAAAACAAATAATGAAACTTAAATATATGGAACTAAAAATAACTCGAAGAACTTTTCCTCATCGGTGAACATGATTTGTGAACATGTGCAGTATGTCAGATTTCTGTGTGTTTGTTTCTGCATGAAGACATTCATATTATAGCTGGAGTATGCAGTATTGTCATCGCCCCACGGGACAGTGTGGACAGCCAAGTTTGTGAATGCAATAACTCGAGAGGCGAGTCTCCAACGTCTGGTCTGCAAAGAGTCAAAAAGTCCAGAGAGGAGGAAACAGAACATGGTGTGATTAGCTAAGACAGATGAGATAGAAAGCTCGGCAGACAGACAGACAGGGATGGAAGACCTACAAAAGGAGGACTCTCTATTTTCAAATATTTTTTTGTCTTTTTTTTCTTTTGTTTTTTGGTTCTTCAAGAATTCTGACTGTGAAGTGAAGTTCAGCGTTGTGAAATCTAAGTGGACAGTGTCGTCAATCCAAAACAAAAAGAACAAAAAGTTGAGATGGCAAAATTAAACATACGAGTAACTGTTTGCAAACTGGACACATAGACTCTGTAAAATGACACAATTATGCAAGATATTTCCCAAATATCCAAGGCATGGATACTGAATAACTTTTTAAAACCCAGGTTGGAAAATGAAGGAGTGCCAGAAGCCAAATACTGGTAATTTCTAACATTCGTGGATTAAGTATTTATCTGGGGGTTTTTCCAGCTTTTTTAAATCAGCTTTCACTGATCTCACTAGAATAATGAAATAGGGAAGCCGCTGAGATGCATTGTGCCAAATTCAATTTCAAATATTTGCATTCAATTCAAGTGTGGTAATAGACAACTGTTCATCACACTCACTTCAACTTGGAGAGTGATTGTATAAAAGTTCCAGTGACGAGCAGTCAGAATAGGCAAGGTAAGCACTGCTTACCTGAAGGTGATGCAAACAATATAAATGTTTCATTTATTTTATTTTTTAAGCGACTGAGGCTGCAATAAAAAAATAACATACATAACAAATGCTGGTGTAGTCAATTTCCACCAGTGAGAAGGTGCAGCTCTTTATTAGGATAAGGATGTGTGCTTGGGCATGTGTCGTTAGTCTTCATATAATATAACAGATAGGTAAAAAAGAAGACTGGCGCCCTGCCTTTGAGCCCTTTCATGGATTAGTAGGCAACGTTAGATGCTGCAGTATCAACCAGGCTAACTAGCAGCTAGCCGATACTTGGCTTTCTTTGAAGGAAAGCATTTTTAATTGAAAGTTTTAAGGCAAAGGAAATTTAGCATCTTCATCAAAGGACGGGACAGAAGATTGTTTTCACTTTTTGCAAGACTTTCATGTCTTTTATTGTTCTAGAAAGAGCGAGAGTTTTACCTTCATCAACATTTTTGTTAACAAAGACCAGCACGTGGACTTCATCTTTAATTAATGCAAGCCTAAATGTAGGTTAATAGCTCCCATTTTCACAGATAGCCCATTTGAGAATATTGAAGCTCTCATGCACCTAAGAGAAGGCGTTTACTAAAACAGAGGCTCAGTGGCACTACAGAATTTGTTGGAAATATTCAATATAATCATGCAGAACCTAGAAGCTTCAAAATGGCATCAATCAAACTTTCTAAAGCTTCTTTTCTGCTATAATCTGAAAGCTTTGTAAAAATGGCTTTTTGTCAAGGGAACCTGAAAAAAGATTTTGTTGGCCTACGATAAGATCCCTGTGGCGCACAGTAACCAAGAATGTCAAAGTGGATGATAGTTTATTATATGTCAGAGAATTCAAATCTTTCAAAATTTCTAACTGAATAAATCGTGCTGACAGTAGTTAAATCTAACGACTAACTGAAGGCATCTGTGTCTCTGTGCTGACATCAGAGTTTGAGCACTGATTGTGTGTCAATGTGCAGAAGCTGATCTGCTTCACAGTTTTGTAATGTGTACCAAATTACAAAGTTTTTGGGCTTCAGTTTAACTTTTTGATGTGCAGTTAGACCCTGACCCCATTTTGATTCTTATTGGACTATCGGGACGATCTAAAAAACTTAAGAGCACACAGATTCCCCTCCTGTCCTATGGCCTGATGTGTGCAAAGAGACCGATTCTCCTCCTGTGGAAGGGAAAAGAAGTGCCCTCCTTGAAAGCCTGGATTTCAGTATTGACAGATACTCTTCATCTGGAAAGGATCCGCTACATTATAAATGACAAACTGGAGGACTTCGATCAGATTTGGAGGCCGCTCATTGAGCACCTGGAAATTATGAACAAATGAGAGTTATTATGTGGACTTCACCATTGCTTAAAATAAGCTGATAGCACTCTGGGATAAGGGAAGGGTGTAGGGAGGAGGGGTTTTTTTTGGGGGGGGGGGTTGACCGCCCTTTTTGGTACGTTTTGTTTTTTCCTGTTTTTGTTGTTTGGGTTTGTTTTGTTTTTTGTTGTTGTTGTTGTTCGCTTTGTTTTCCCTCTTTTTTTTGATGCCAAAACTGTAAAAAGGAAGCAATGTCAGTCTATGGGACAATTTGTGATTGTTATTTGTGCTTCACAATAAAAATATCGTTGAGAGTTTAAGCACTAATTTTTCTATCTATTTTATCTACATCTACTTTTGCTGATGTTACCATCACTAAAGATAGGCGTGCCAAGGAGAAGGGGATACAGGAAGCAAGGTTTAGTGTTGCAAAGTCCCCATAAACAGGACTGAGTCACAACTGTATGTAACGGAGTTAAAAAATACATCTGAAAAATGTGCACTTACCTGTTCTTAATTATTATTTTAAGTGTGAATTTTATCTTTTTTTTTTTTATTATATTTTATTTTGAAAACCCAGAAACCGGATCTCACTCTAACGTTTAGAAGCTGCTAAGGCTTCCGCTCTTCACAGCGCACGCTTGCACTGTGAGGGTAAATTCTGTAATGAAAGGCTCTGGCATTTTTATGGTTTCTGGTGTGAATGTTGTTACATAAGTTGTACATGTCGATGTATATAGGTTCATATTGATGTTAGAAAGTTTCTGTGTAACCGAAACAAAGGCTGGTTGCTGTTAAACAGTGTTTCTGCCGTATTTATGCTCTTTGGCAGTAAGCTTTTGTCCGCCCCCTAGTGGTTGCTGTGCATAGCAGGAAATGTGTTTGATTTACTGTTTTTCTGTGCTTTTTGTGATGTTGTTTTACATTGTAGGAGCCACAATTGCTGGTACCGTCAGAAGACACCTGCTGAGTGTGTTTTATGTCTTCTGCAGGTACGTGAGTTTGTTAACAGTCATTTTGTCTGTAAAGCACAAGCAAGTGGAAATGTAATGCGCTACTGTTAATTTGTCCACTAGAGGAAAATGTTTAGCCGGTGATACTTCTGTTATCCTGTTATTTTGTTTTATACGATTGTGAAATGTATTTTATTAGTCATAAGATTTCTTTTTTGTATACAAGTTCAGTGTGACAGACTGAAAAATGGGAGAAATTATTATTTTCCATCTTTTCTTTATTAAAAAGTTAATTGTAAGTCTGTCGAGACAGCGCGCGCTTGCGCTGTGAGGGAGCCACAATTGCTGGTACCATCAGAAGACACCTGTTGAGTGTGTTTTATGTCTTCTGCAGGAATAAATCGTGAAAAGCCAACCTTTCTGAGCGTCTGTGATTTTTGAAGAGCTGGAAGCGTTACATGTAGTTGTAGTAGACGTAGTCAGAGGAGATAGAAGAGGAGAGTAATGATACTGAAGGGAGTAACTGCATTTGTGTATTAACACATCAAACATAATGGCTTAGTTGAGATGACACACGATCTGTGTTTTGACATTACAAGTGCTGTGTGTGTGTCCTGAAACAATGTATCTGCAGCTAAACCCTGTGAGCCAAAAGCTCAAGGTTAGCACTGCCATAAACACTCATTATGATGTCAAAGAGGGGGAAAAGCACAGATGCACGAAGCATACAGAGCTCTGTGCATCTGTTCAAATCTGTTGTTTGCAAATGATAGGCAGTCAGACGTCAGACTTTTTAAAACAAGCTTCCTTCTGTGTTTTTAAGCTGAGAGGCTATTTCAAAGCACAGCATGAAATACATTTAAAAATATGGAAATTGGGATAAAGTGTTCCCCTTTGTTTGATTTTTTTTTTTTTTTTTTTACTTTTGCAGTTTTTTATTCTGCAATCTTTTGTCAGATCTGCCTCCCCTTTCACCTTCATTTCACTTAATTTTAATTTACCATTATTGCTTCTTTATTCAGCAGCACTGAAGGAAATCACTGATTTTCATCAGCTTTTCACGTGATTATGGAAATAACTTCTGCTAAAATATCGATGAATTCATTAGAAAGAGAGCCTCTTTTAAAGCTTTTAAAGATTGTTCATGAGCATGCCCTCCTTATCCATCGGTATGATCAAGGCCCCAAACAAAAAAAGAATCAAAATGTTCGTGTGAACAAACCTTTCTGGCACTTTTCCCGGGCATCCCAGCGTTCTGTAGTCTGTTTGTTTTTTGCTTTCACGGTGCCTGAATCTTGTAGTTTGATTTTCGTCTGATCCTTTTGTCGTGCCTGCCTTCCTTATTTTTGCACCCGTAAAAATCCTCTTTGATACAAGCAAACTGTGTGTTTTGCCTTTGTAGCAGTCTTGCAAAAAACCAAGACAATTAAACGTATTAACCTTCAAAGATGAGTTCAGAAATCTTTTAGTTCTGGTACCAGTTTTGTCACTAACAGCAGACTAAAGTAACGATATGAAAATTATTCGCCCAGTTCTTGGCAATCTGTTAAAAATACAATCTAACAATCACACACCTAATTATATTTTTCCTGAAAGTTTAATTTTCTAACACAGATGACAGGATAGGGCACTCCACTCAGACCTTTTAAATATTTGCTGTTTGTTTGGTTTCTTGTAGAAACTGTTTTTCTATCGTGAAAATAGTTGATGTCAAGGAGAAGAGAGATGAGGACACAGCGGTTTATCATTCCCTATTCTAGGCTTCATCCTTTCAGAGTTTCCTTTATACACTCTTCCAAATCTACTCCTTTCTTCTGAAAAGGGAACACAGTTAAATTATGCTCCATCCTGAACTTTACAAGCTCCACAGAGGCAAAACAGAAGATAGTAAAGAGAAGATCAGATCATCGTGATCGAAAAGGGCGCCTCTGAGCTTCGCCCTTTCGGGCCTTTTTTACCAAATGAAGGTTTTACCAAATAGAGGGAGCCACTCAAAAACATCCTTCACAGCTCCCAGTGGAAAACAACTTTTCAGGTTCCAAATCCATCTCTTTCTTTTTTAGCACAGAACTGGATGTACTTGTCACAAATGATCTGCATCAGTTAGAAGACACTGAATGTAAAATAAAAATCCCTCTCGTCTGCAGACAGACAATGACAGAGATTATGCAGCCGCTCAACGATCAGTCACCATTATTTTGAATCTTTTAAATGCAGCGATGAAATGCATTATTCATATTTACCTGACAGTGCCAATTACAGAGTACAAGTGAATCAAAAGAGCTTCTCCATTATTTATAATAAACAAGAGCTGGATTAATGCACTTTTAAATGCCTTATCTTAAACAATGCTTTCTTATCATTGTGTTGTGTGTAATTAGTATTTTTCCCCCTCACAATTCTCCCCCAAAAGTTTATAAGACCATTTATCTTTTAGAATTAAGTGACCTGGCTTCAAAATTAAAGGGAACAAAATGCACATTTTTGTCAGCGTTTGTTACTTTGTGACAAACTCAGCATCCAACTGCAAAAAGTTTGCGAGGTACGCCCAACGACTGCCAGCTCTCTGCGTCCTTGCTCATATGTGAAGAGAACAAATTGTGTATAATACGCCCGTGGACTGTTCTTACTTTGACGTTACAAGGCTTTCAGCTGGCAACGGCATTGCCCCTATTTCCCATAATGCCTCTGCACAAGGTCACTGAGTTATTGAATTTAGACAGTGAACAGCAACACAGTGGGTTTCCAGAGGCCCTCCAGCAAAGAGACAGATGAAACCGAGGCTCAGAAGCCAACTGACAGGTGTGTGTGTGTGTGTGTGTGTGTGTGTGTGCGTAAAGACACACTGTTTGCAGTTTCATAGTTTTCTGTTTTGACCTTTAGCAAACCTAATTGTCATGTGCCATGTGTAGTCGTGTGACCACGTTTATTTTTAGCAGGGGGATTAACTCTGGCAGGTGAGTGTTTTCTCCCACAGACAATTTTCCTTCACTTTACTGTAAATCCTGACTTCAACCCCCTTCTTGCCAGCTAATCAAACATACAGCAACGATCAAATGTAACTACTTAAAAAATAAAGACAACGTCAAAATGACAATTTGTTTCCACAAGCCAGTTAATACTGAATCAATGTTATGCTCTTGTGTGTAAAAAGAAAATATATACCTCCATTAAATATGCATCTTTTGTCTCAATAAAAAAAAAAGTCCACTTTTAACCAAATGAAGTACAAGATGGCAGTATCATTCATTATTTTCCTGGAAATCAATTGCTGGTATTTTCTTCACAGTAAAAACAACAGGAAGCCATCATACATGACCAAGCAGGGACCAGCAAGTAGGCAATTATCCAGTCTGGCATCAACAAAAACTGTTAGGTTAAGGTTAGAGATGAATCAATTCATGCATGGCTAACTCTTGTTTTAGCCTCGTTCTCCTTTGAACATGTGTTGACCAAGAGGGCAAGCAGAATAACACGACTGAGTCACCACAGACCAAAGACCTGCCGTGAACCTGTGGCCACCACAGCCACAAACACATCCACTTAATGGAAGAAGTTAGAGGGAAAAGAGAAGAGAAGGCTTTGGATAATTGAAGGGAAACAATTACGCTCGTTTCCAGTATAATTATTCTTGAACTTTATTAGAATCACTTTGCATTACACAGTATTTAAAAACATCGTTAGTAATTTTGTACTGGGCAACCACTCTTCTGGACAGAGATCTCCGATGTTGTTCCCGGGTTCTGCTGGAGCTACTTGCCTAGCTTAGGGGTCACTGAGTGCTCTGATTACCACTGGGACCACTGTTACCTTCACTCTCTATCTTCTCGAGCTGTTCTCTGAGCGCTTGTTATTTCTACAGCTTCTCGTGTTCCTTCCTCCTGATGCTGGTGTCATTCAGTATAGCTACATTTATCACTACGGCCGCTTCCTCTGCTTGTCCATCACTACTACCTCCGGTTGGTTAGCCATCACCAGTTTGTCTGTTTGTATCTGGAAGTCCCACAGGATCTTTGCACAGCCTGCACCTGCGCTCTTGCCTCGTCCAGTATAAGACACTTCTTCTACCTGCTGGTGGTACATGTCATGCCTGTCCTTGCATCATGGTTCCTCCTCTTGTTCCTCTTCTTTCTTGGGTTTCTGCTGCACGAGGTAGTCACTAAGTACATGATCAGTTTTGTGATGCACTCATGAATGTTCGTTGTTTCATCCTGGAAAGTGATTCTGACACAGAACAGTCTCAGGGTTCTAGATTTGGGGTGAAACCCTGCATGTAGGGATGCAACGATACCAATTTTTTCAAACCGATACGATACCGATACTTGGATCTGAGTACTTGCCGATACTGAGTACAAAAACCGATACTTCTACCACACACACACACACAAATGCAATGAATTGGAAGACAGGTTTTATTTTATTCTCTGCCGATAAAAAATAAAATCGTAATAAAAATGACCACAAAAAAATTTTCAAGTGAAAAATAAACACTTCTGTTAAATTATTGCAGAGTGTCCACATTGTGAACTATTGGCACTGTCTCGAGCTTTCAGAATAATAAATAAACACTTCTGTTTGGAATAAAATAAATACAAATTAGGTTTGAGAATAAAATAAACTTTTAAATTATTGCAGAGTGTCCAATTTCATATCGCCGCTCGAGTATGCTGACAAGACGGTGCAATCCTATGCTTTCCACGACTGCCATTGGCTGGTCATCCAGAGCGATAAAATGAGTCAGAGCCTCTGTTATTTAAACTGCCTAACCCTGTGCCTGTTTAGCGCGGGATGTCCCCCTAGTGACCAATCTAAAAAACTACAACAGAAATGACAAGCCACCCTCTGATTAATGAAATAAGTTAGTATCGGTTCATGGTATCAGTTAACTTTTACGAGTATGAGTACACACACATTTTACAGTATCGGCCCCGATACCCGATACCAGTATCGGTATCGGTACCAGTATCGGTATCGGTACCAGCATCGGTATCGGTGCATCCCTACCTGCATGCATGGTAAGAAGTTTTCTTGTCTTGATGTCAGTGGCTTCTATCTGCGCCCTTGCCCGGCTTATTATCCCAGCAGAGTATCTGATGAGAAAAAGAGCAATAGCCCCCTTTAAGGACTCAAATAAGTTGTCTCTGAGTTTTTCTTCTCCTGGGACCATTTTGAATTCCTAGTGTTCTGTGAAAATGTCACTGCAAATAATTTAAGTACAGCTCCTCACCACTGTAAAAACAGCCAAATACAAGGCCTCTAACTCCTAAATCTTTAAGTCAAGCTCCTTAGCAGCTGCACGCTGGCGTCTGGGGATTTACTCGTCTGAAATAGTGGAAACACGGATGTGAAGCAGGAAGAGGAGATGACATTCCCTGGATAAACAAAAGTTGATAAAAAGTGTGTGTGCATCCTTGACATTGTGTGATACATTGTGTTTGCAGTGCTGGTGATGAGTGGAATACAGAAGGCATGTGAACAGGCTGTTTGCGCTGCCTCTCAGGCTGCCAGCTCTGTCAGGACGAATGAGGGGTCTGTCTGCGAGAAGCCCCAGTGTTAGTTTCTGCTGAGCTCTCTGGTGCCTGATCCACCTTCATCTGTTCTGCACTTACAGATAGAAAGGAAGAGAGTAGCGAGGAGCAGTGAGACCGTTATTTACAGCCGAGTTGGAATGAGATAAAGGAGGAAATATTTCAGTGTTTTTTTGTTTCTTTGTTTTGGAGTTACAGTGAAGTATGTCATTATCTTTTTGTTTTCTTTCTCTTTTAGCTTGTTACAGTGACTGGCAACATCGACCTGCCAATTATTTTATTGTTTTCAATGATCATCTGCTCTGGTCTCATTTGGTCGGTCATTGTTAGTCTGCTTCAGCCAGAATGTTTCTATTTGCACTGTGAGACGTTTTTATCCTCTCTATTTGAAACCCTGTTATGTTTACATTTAATGCCCTCAGGATAGAGCATCAACACTTGATCTCGAACTGTATTCTTCTTTCAAACCATATGAAGCATGTATGATATCCAGAGATGGGCAGTAACGTAATCCGATTACTTTTTTCAAGTAACGAGTAAAGTAAGGGATTACTATTGCAAAAACAGTAATTAGATTACCGTTACTTTCCCGTAGGAACGCTGCGTTACTGCGTTACTAAAACCATGATTTTTTTTTGCGAGAATGTCTCATGACAGTGACGTAAGCGAGTGCGACGTTCGTGACAACAGCTGTGTGCAGATCAACAATGGATCATATATCGAGTGCAGAGAGAGTATGAGCGTGCAGCGTTTAAAGCGTGGAAGTACTGACCTTACTTTGAGTTTGATTCCATAAAAAGTGACAAAAACATTAGTGTCCGTTGTGCGTGGGAAGAAAACTTCTTTTTACAGCGAAAAAAACCCCTAAACTTCCGAGCAAGCACCGAGTAGCTACGACGTAATGGGAAACTCAGAGAAACTCGCGGATTCTTCCACTGACCGCTGCGGCACACCTGCACCGGGGTAAACCTCCGCCTACCCCACTCCTGCTTTACAGGTGAAAATAGAGCAACAGGACCGCTAGTCTTTGACTTTATTTATTTTCTGCTGTGTTTTACTTGCATCTATTTGAAAGAGTGAGTGTAAACACACAAAATATTTTATTTCATGTACTGGAATGTGCAGAAAATAGGTTTAAATATTAAACGAATTTCTTCCAGTCAGAGAATGTTGCAGATAATTTAATTTTTGCTTGATGCATAAAGTTAAAAGATTAAAACTGATAAAACAAATTTTAAAAAGAGACTTTTCCATTTGATTACATTTTGTATGATGGATTATGCAGAAAAAGTAGAATTGGGCTGACAGATCTATCGCTTTATCACCTATTCAGGTTGTAAATCGTGTTTTTAAAAAAGTAACTAAGTAACTAAGTAATTAATTACTTTTGAAAATAAGTAATCAGTAAAGTAACGGGATTACTTTTGTGGGGAAGTAATCAGTAATTAGTTACTGATTACTTTTTTCAAGTAACTTGACCAACACTGATGATATCTAGGCTAAAAAGTATCTGGGTGTCTGTCATCAACTACACACATTTCACATCCTGATGGTTGGATAACAGACATGAGATGAGACAGCAGGCCAGCCTTTAATAGTGTTGTATTGTCTTAAATCATAAGCCAGTGAGAATGTAATCAAACTATTTATAAGAGAAAAAGTGTGACGTGTAGAACATTCGAGCGTAACATTAGCTGCTATAATGTTAGCTTATAATCAGCTGCTGTAGTTGTTTAGTCCGCTCTTGTGAGCTGTCTAGAGACGGGAGTGTCGCATGTCTAATCTGCTAACACTGCAACAAAGTACATGCAACAATATTGTAACAAATAAACATTTTTATCCATGTTCTTCTGTATTAGAGCCCAGACTTCAGTTTAATAATGGTGCTAAGGTGAAGAGAGAGTGTGACATTTTATTTTGATGCCGGTCGTGTTGTTTTCACTTCTCAGACAAACAGAAGATGTCTGAAGATGCAGACACAAATTGAGATTTACTTCCACGGCATGCGAATGAGCTCTTGTTCTTTGTCCTCCGACTTTGGCGTATTACACATGTGGTCGCTCTGCAGCCACATACATGTAATGCAATTAGGAGCAATGGTGATGTCCATCCAAAAATTTTAACTTTGTTTTATCGTTCTTTTATTGAGTCTGTTTTATCCTTTTGTTTGGTGGCATGGTTCGGTCAGACCTCTGTCACAGAGAAAAACTCTCTAAATCAGATAGTGAGATGGTCCAGTCGTCTGATAGGTGAGCCACAGTCTTGTTTAGCCTCCCTGTACTCTAAGCAGGTACAGAGGATGGCTTTATCAATCCTTAAAAATGGTTCCCATCCGCTAAGGGGTGAATTTCAGCTTCAGGATGGAGGTTTCTATTTCCGAGATGCAGGACAATGCGTTATAAAAATAGCTTTGTTCCCGTTGCTGTCACTGAATTAAATAAGAACTGTTTTTGATTCGAAATATTAAAATTATTATATATGTGCCACAGTGAGGTTTATATCTTTACTAGGTATGTGTGTTTTTAAAGGGATGCCAAATGCTGTCATTTTTTTCTGTAAAGCAAATTTACCTTGCCTATGGGTATAAATAAAGTTACCTTGACCTTGATCTCGGCCACTGTATTCAAGATGGCGGGACAATATGGCCACTTCCACAAACAGACTCCTGTGTATTTTTACTGGATTAATTCTAAGTTAATGAGAATGCATCAAGTTGTTGGAAGACGTAATTACACACTTAATGTATATTTATGAGCACAACATTTAGTTTTTCTATTACATACACTTAAAATGACTTTACCTTTTAAATCGAGAAGTCCTGTGGGTCACGCTGAGGTGAAAGCTGCGCTGCTTCCTGTTTCACAGTTCATATATAAATGCACAGCTGAGGTTGAAAAACACTCCAGTTCTAGATGTGTCGTGTTTTGAGGAAGGATTGTGGGCATTAATACATTTAACATGCAAGTCTTAAAGTTATATTTCAGGATGTTAAAACTCGATGGTGGAAGGAAAATGCAGTGTCTTTGAGAGGTGCTGCCGGGGTTGGTGCCATCTGTGCTTAAGGTTAAATGGAGAGACGAGGAATCAGCAGGGGCAGCAGTCAGAGCAAACACTGAGAAGCTGTGAGTCCTTGTGTGGAGCAATAGGTAGGACCCACCACTACCGGCAGCAAATACACACACACTTACAAGCAACATAAGGGTTACTTTGTGTATGCAACTCGTCACAAACAAGCTGAATTGTTAGGATTGATCAAAAGTGCTGGAGGCAAAACTAATCCTTAGTGGGTGGGTTCAAAGCGTCAGTATAATTTCCTGGTGAAAACTCCACACAGGAAGCAGATTGATTAAGAATCCCGCATGTTAAAGCTACTTAACAAAACCCTTCTATATTAAAACACACTGATCAAAATGCAGATATGCTCATTCAATACACAAGCAATGAACTCCACTAAATGGCTCACGGTTTTCCTTCAATTAATAATGAAGCAACTTGATGTGTATAATGGGTAATTAATTAGCACATTCATCACTACATGAATGCAGAGCAGATTGAGACAGCTGTGATAAACAGAACATTATTGAAGCTCAGACACATTTTTACATTTTCATGATTTCAAATCAATCGTCCTTCCCGAGGTCTTCTAAAATTACACGTATCAATCAGAAAACCAAACATGCCGTGTCATACAGTGCGGCCGAGGCGGTCTGGCGGATGAGGCAGCGGGCGGTAGAAATGCAGCTGTGTTTCTCTAGAGAGAGCGATGGAGATATATTCAGGTCAGCTAATTAACAGATGGGTTTGAAGTAAAGATGTACTCGAAGTGGACGAGCGATCCAATGAGGAATAACAAAAGGAGAAGAAAAAGGCTGAAGAGAGGACAGACGGAGTGGAAGAACAGCCGGGGCTGAAGAAGAGAATAATAGGTTGAGATCCAAGCGGGAAAAAGCAAACCTTACTTAACCTTGACTGACCTTCAACCTTATTAAGGTTCAGCTTTGCATTTTTATCAAAACCACAAGTGCAGTAATTAATCTCACTCAAATGTTTGTGGTCACAATTAAAGGCTTCCGTTACCCTGGGAAATCATATTGCCAGACAAGATTTCTTTTTTCTTATCCCCACTGGACAATTTTGTAATTTCCTGTACAGGTCTTCTCACTACTGAGCTTTTATTCAACACATCGTCATCTATTATCATCACTGTACAGTGCATACGTTGCACACAGCAGAGCTGTGGTTTATTTGTTATTATTTAATTGTTATGTCCTTTATTCTGATTTATGTGAGTTTAATTCTTTTTTATTTCTTATTGTTTTGTGTGGAAAAACTTTTATTCCTGACATTTCACCAAAGCATATAATTGTAAAAGATATAACGTTTTGTTGCATTGTTGTCTGATATACTGAAGGGAAACATTGTCTATATGACATAAACTTTCCTTTAGATAATAAAACACAAACTAAGAAAGACATTCAGATAATCTGATGAAAAAAATAAGATATAAAGTGAGTGACAGGGAGTCGGAACAACCCAGATGACCGTGCAGGACCATCTTTGGTGAACGAGGGAGAGGGATGAAGATCATTCTGAAAATCACAGAAAAACACTGGGAGGTTTGCTGAGGTGGATTTCTTTTGTTCCTGTTTGAAATATCTGTCCTTTTTTTGTCTTTTCTTCCTTTAGAGTCTATAAACTTTAAATATCGGTCCAACGGGCATCAATTGTTTCAAGTTTGAAGTACAAGCAATCATCTAAAATTTATGTAAAACAATTTTCGGTATAGATTGGGATCAAATAACCAGGAGAACAGCCGAAAGAAGGACTTTGGATTCATGGTTATGAATAAATTACTGTTTCTAAATATTATTTTGTGATATGTTTAAATCCTGCAAGAGGAGATCATTTGTTAAAGTACAAATGTAAAACAATGAATGGTAAAACATGCTTGCCTTGTTTAAATGTGGCCTTGTTTTCATCTGGTAAATGCTAATGCTAGGTTTATAATGCCATACAGCAAAGTGTCCTGATGTAGAAAACAGTAGATTTAAGCTTCTGCTTAGTTTTTTCTGAGACATGTTGACTGGATCAATTACTGTAGTCCAGCTCAACACTGTCAAAAAAATTCTACACTGTGTTGAGCTGCAGCATTTTCTAGTAAACAAATCTTGGGTTTATAATCGACACACCAGCTTCGTCAGGACGTTTGGGTTGGTTGGAGGGTGGACAGAGCTAAAGATGTTCCAAAGTCAAGATTTGGACAAAGACCTCAGTTTGAGGTATCAGAATAATCCTGGTTTTAGTAAAATAGTTCTTGAGCATCCAATAAATTTTGAGTCTGTTCTTATCAAATAAAGGCTTCTATCTTTCTGTATTCCCACACATGTACTGTGATAAATATTTATCCAAGCCGATATAGAATTGCAACAACAGAAGAAAGTCTTCTCTGCTTTCATTATCATTATCATTATTATTATTATTAAGGTCAAGGTCAAATTTATTTATATAGCACATTTCAAACAGCCGATGCTGCACAAAGTGCTTAACAATATAAAAATGGTATTAAAAAGCAACAATGTAATACAATAATAACAATAAAAAACAATAATAGGACAGTAAAAGAATTAAAACAATAACTAATTCAAATAAGACCAAAATGCTTGGGTCATAGTGTGTTAAAGGCCAGGGCATAGAAATGTGTCTTTAGTAATGATTTAAATTGCTCAAGTGTTTGTGCAGATCTAATATTTAAGGGGAGACTATTCCAAAGTCTGGGACCTGCCACAGAGAAGGATCTATCACCACGGGATTTGAGGTTAGTCCGTGGGATGGACAGCATTAGTTTTGAGCTAGACCTCTTGGAGCATAGGCAGAGAGGAGCTCAGACAGGTAAGGAGGGGCTCGGGCATTAAGTGACTTAAAAACAAAAAGTAGAAGTTTAAATTGGATCCTGTAGGAGACAGGAAGCCAGTGTAAAGAAGCTAAAACTGGGGTTATATGCTCTCTCCGTTTGGTACCAGTTAGCAGGCGAGCAGCTGCATTTTGAACCATCTGAAGACGATGGATGGAGGCCTGATCTAGACCATAATACAATGAATTGCAGTAGTCTAATCTGCAAGTAAGAAAAAGGTGAATAACACGCTCAAAGACGTTAGCCGGAAGGTATGGCTTTACCTTGGCTAGCTGTCTTAACTGAAAAAAACAGGACTGAACTACTGCACTCACTTATTATTATTATTATCACTATTAGCCCCGGCGGACTAATGAATAAAGCCCTCAAGATTACTGCTTGGACATCTGGAGTTGTGGTAAATTGGTGCACTGGAGATGTACAACGCTTAACAAAAAAAACAATGCAAAGTTTTTTTTCCAGAGTGGCTGAAGCTCAGCAGCTCGCCCACATCACTCATCCTGTGGAAGGTCGGTGTTTCAGTCAAGTCACTTGACAGCCGTCGTTGCAAAACTTCTCAGCAGTAATTTAGGTACCTTTAAATTTCCTGTCTAAGGGGAAGGAGAGAGATCTGTGTCTAGATTTCAGTATTCACTGGGACTGCATGCACCAGTCAAAAACACTCAAAAAGACTGGATTCAACAGTTCACTCCAGAGTGGCTCATTCCACCAGCACAATGAACAGATGGCGTGCTCACCTGTACAAAACGAGGAGACATGCCTGAAAGAAAAGTCAGAATTTTTGTGAATCTCATCTGTCCTCAAGCATCCTTACAACTACACGACTGACGCCTGAGTTTCTCCGTTTGGCTCTTTGACAGCGGAGTCAAAACGATGTTAGTTACACAATGTGACCATGGATTTCTTGTGCTCACTGTGTGCTGTGTTTTGTCCTTGCAACATCAGAGGTTTGAGGCCCAACCTCCCAGCATCTTTCCTTCCCAGTGGTGCTTTGAGTGATAACGTTAAAACGAACATTTTACGACTTATCGAACAACAGCACTCGGTTTTATAAAATCAGGCTACAAATTGGTATCTATGCTCCTAGATGAATGATGCAGCAAACAGGAAACTATTTCAATACTTATTAGATTGTTTTGTGTTAACTAATTAAATTGTGCGATCTCTGAACTGCTCTTCTTATCAGACAGTTGTTTCATTTTGTTGTTAATTTAAATCAAGTAAGTTTTGTAGTAATATAATTTTATTCTGAAGGATTTTAAGAAGCAAACTAACCTAATCATGGCTTTTTTGGCTCTTTTTTCTGCAGCTACAAAATATAAGTTTTTTGCCCCAAGATAATAGCTGAATATCACTTTAAAGTATTTTTTTTTCACAACAGATAACCTTGGCTGCTCTTCAGTTTTAAGGGAATGACACCAAAAACTGGCACAGTTGTTTGTGTTTTAGGCTGATGAAAAGGTGTTCTTGGGCACTGGCTGCGCCATTGCGGATTTCTCTGTGATTTTCCAGCTCACAAGCAACCGAGAGAATGAGTCATGAGTCATCAGAGGTGAGCAAGCAATTCAAAGTGCCTCGTTTGGTGCTCTGCAGAGAGGCTGCCTGCAAGCCAACAGCCTTTGTGCCGTTATTTTGTTCTCTGGGTCAAAGAGCCAATAATGGAGCCATGTAGCCACCTGCTGCTCGCCGGTGCTTTCCGTCCATCACGTTGTACAATAACAGCAGGACAGTCAAAGGACGGAGCCATTTATCCTAAAAAATGTCTGTAAACAGGCTGAGAGGTTGATAGGTGACAGACACGACACACAGCATTAACGTGACAAAGAGAAACGAAGTTAATTACATTACGACACATTAACAATCAGCGCAGCTGATTCTTATTTTCATGACTGATTGATGCTATTATTGTTTTCCCATTATACTAATTAAATGCAATGTCAGGAAAGTTTCTAGTATCAATTTAAAACCTTGACGTTTATAATATCAGCTGCTTGAAATGGACCTGATAGATTAGTGTCTGTTACAATGTGTTTCTGTGATGCTACCAGAACAGGGATTTAGGGTCTGGCCTCAGTATTATATATGTCAGTAACATTGCAAATAGTATCTGTAAATAAATTCAGTTTCTCACCAAAACTACTTACATTTAACCTTTATGAGAGCACAGTTTAATGCATTATAAATAAATTATACATAAAATTAGGCTTAGCAATGTTTAATTTTGAACTTTTGTCACAGCTGTCATGTGTGTTTTTAACATATCGATGATTTTTTTTCATACAAATTTTTTTTCATTAAATCTACACTGTTAACCCTTTAAGACCTACCATAGAACCAAGTCCGCCAGAGCTTATATTATATTTTTACATGCTGTGGAGCCATTTTTGGGAGCATTTCAAGTTGCTATACATCAATACAACCATTACAGCCTAAATTTTAATAATATGTCTGCATTAAGTGCATAGTAATTACATAAATTGCAAAAAAGTGCAATAAACTACAAAAAAATTGAAAATCATTTTTGTTTTTTAACATATATTTCTAGTTAGAGAAATTTAAGAGGCTTATCCCTCAAAACTGTAAATACAAAAAAGTTGCACAAAATAGTTTCCCACCACAGGAAATTTATTTTGAGTGTCTTCATAGTTTTATTTTTGAAATACACCAATTTTTATAAACTGCAGGAAAAACGAAAATAAATATTATAATGCAAATTTGCAAAAAAGCAGCATATGCATCAAAATAAACTATTTCCAGCAGTGCAATATGAGTCCTAAGCATCCCAGAAACAACACAAAGTCATAAAGTCAAACATAACTTTTAAAAACACCAGTATAGGCTCATGAGGCCCTGCTGGTAAAAAACTACATTTCCGCAAAAATGACGTCACTTTCGGTTTCGGGCAGGTCATGGCGGACATGCAAAAGTTGGCGCTGACGTCTATTCCAACGTAGGAAGTGTTATGAACAGCTGATCGGATCGGCAAAGCGTGTTTCTGGAATATTATGTTTTTGTTGCTGCAAGTGCTTTTTATGCAGTTTTTGCAAAGCTATATGTGGAAGGAAACTGTGACCGAGGACAAGCTGATGGTATAAGATGTAAGTACAACTCCTCCGGTTTCATATGCAAAAAAAATTATTGCGCTAGCTTACGTGGTTGCAGAGCTACCGTGATTTAAAAATAGTTACGCAAAACAGAGCGACTGGCTTTAAAGGGTTAAATATCTTCCAATACTTTTGAATTTCTTTATTGGCACCATCAAGATCCACAAAGCCATAAAACCTGATATTAATTTGACCAACTTGTCATGTTGTGTGCTGCGTGACAGGCAGGATGAAGAAACCTAATGTAGGACTCAAGATGGAGGAATAAACTCAAAACGGCAGCTTTTATTGCTGGAAAAAACAAATACAAAACTAGAAACAGGTTTAAACTGTAAACTTGGCTCTGGCTAGAAACAGAGGGAAATAATGAGGGTATGAGACACAGGAGGAGAGCACAGCTGGGAGAAATCAAACATGACCAGATGAAGAGGAAGGAAAACTGAAAACACTAACAAAGGACAAGGACTACCAAAGTAAAACAGGAAACATGAGACAGTTCACAAAGATGCAGACTAGACACTAAGACGTGGAAACATGACAGAACTAACCCTACACTAAACCTGAGGGCGACAGGAACCCAGGCCTAAGAACTAGAAATCACAAAACAAAGAAGAGCTACAGAGCTAGAAATATAAAACAGAACCCAGGAGCGTGACACAATTTCCCCTTCAAGGTTATCTTCCTATGCATCACTGGACGATGCAGCTGTGTAGTGCAGTGTGTACTGCATCTCCTCCAGTCTGTCAGAACAGTCACCCTTTAACCTGAATAAGTTCCAGGGAAGAAGATCAATAAATAATAAATGTTCTGGCAAAAACTAAGTGAGAATCAATAAATCTGTTGTGTTGATTTTCCTCGCCCGTTCTCACATTTGCTTGACATTTGAACTCAGTGTTGACACCTTTCCATTTAGCACTGGGGATGACTTAATCATGCACAACAGAACCAAAATAATATCAAAATAAAATAGTAAGTATGGCCACAGTCATCGCTACCGTTGCGCTCGGACAGTTCAGACGCTTTCACTGAAAAAGTGTGGTTGGTGTCTGTGTTGTAGCTGAAAACTCAGCTTTCATAACCAGCGATGCTCCGCAAAGGTCAGGTCAGTTTGACACAAAAGTTAATATCTGCACTCTGCACAACTTTGCAGTCTGTTATGAGATCTCACATTTACAAGTGTGAGGTGTCATAATGAGGACCAAAAACGTAGGCGGTGGAGAGCGACATAAAAAACACGATTTTGAAGTGGAAATGAGCCAATTTTAAATCAAGCATGCACCTAATACTGTGATAGAATATTTGAAAAAACAGCCGGATGGGTAAAAGTCACAGCGTCATTAAAATTTAATTCACCAAGTGTAATATTTTCTGTTAATAACACATTTGGTCATGGCTTTTGCTTCAAACTTATTGCTTTTACTTATAAGGATATTGCTTTTCAAACTCAAAGCCAGTATTTGCATTTTAATAACAATTATCTGTGCTTTCTGAAGCATGCTAAAGTTGTATTATATATTTGTTATTTGTACTTTAATAAGTTTTTCATGCTTTTTAAAAAAAAATTAGATCTTTTAGTGAGATTTTTAAATAAGGAAGTTAAATAAAGGAACTAAGACCAAGATTAAAAGGCAACCATAGCAAGAAAAATAAACCAAAATAAACTAAAGTAATAAGAAGTAGCAAAAGTTGATAGAGGGAAAGCATTGATATTTAGAATATTCCATAATAAGTTTTTTTCCTGTCAGTCAGACAGATACCTGTAATGTTTTACTGATGCTATGCTGCTGTGCTACAGTTTTAGTAGTATTTTCTTAAACATACAAAATTTAAAAATATACTAAAATATGCCAATACTTTACTGTGCACACAGAAAGCTGTGTTATTAACTTTGTTATTAATTTTTAACTTGTTCATGCAATCTTTGCTGCCACACAGACACGTGAAGACAAACTCCACAGGCCTTTTGTCTTCATGTTTATTAATCCAGCTGTTGTGACAAGCCTTGCATGTAATTTCTGCCTCACTATGTTCCCGCTCTTCATCGTCAAATGCAATTAGCCGCGACCTACTTTATGAGAAGGAGAAATACTGTTCTTTAATTGCCTCGCATCCTGGAGAGCAGCGAGCGGGGTACGTTTCATATGATACTGCCAGTCAAACTGCGGGGAAAGAACTGGGAGAAATGTTAATGACGCACGTTCGGGAACACTTATCAGGAGGTTAATGAGTAATTACTAACTTTCATTTGAAAAAAAAATGAGAAAAGATCTCATTTCACTCACATTATGGTTAATCACGGGGAAATTTATGGGAGAAACATTAATTGAGCAGATATATGGTAGTTGCAAATAGAAACACAGCCCCCCAGCAACAGCTATTTATGGCTGTCCAGAGTTTCTCTTCTTTACACCAAACTCTGTATTTCTATAATTACTGAAAAAACTATTCTGCATTTCTACAAACGTTGTTATGGTTTAAATGTGCCAAAACAAGGATATCTACAGATTATTATATTCTACATGACAGCTTTACATTTTATATTAAAAGGAAACAACGGTGATCCGTAACAGAAAAGCTACTGAAATATCTGGATCAAGAATGCAATCTATGCAATAGCTGAACTCTCGTTTTAAATGATGTATCAGCTGATGATGGCACCCCGAAAGCCAATCTCTGTGAGTCAAAAGTTTAGCGCTCTGTCTTTCTTTCAAAGGTCTTTTTATTAGACAAAGGTTCCAATACAATGTATACAATAACACAAAATGCTTCAGAATATTCCAAAATTTCAATCTTGTTCCCACCCTAACCCCTAAAACAACAAATAATTGGCAGCCTGCTGCCCAACTAAACCAAAAAACAAACAGAAAAAAAAAACCAAACAAAAACAAAAAACAACAAACAGACTCATAAAAAAAAACAAAAAACAAAAAAAACCCCCAAAACAAACAAACAAAAAAAAAAAACAAGGGGGGGGGGGATGCTGCATCATCATCATCATCATTTCTGCTACACTGGCAGGGCTAGGGGCCAGGACTCTCCTCTTCGGGTTTTTGGGGGATGTTGCTAACTCCGGGTCCGATAACAGGCACCACACCCGCAGTAGATGTGCTCGGTGTGAGGTCTCGCAGCAAGCTATCAAATACGGTGCATTTCTCGGCTTTTAAAAAAAACGCTATGCGTCGCCAGGTGTTTCATCGGATTTGAGGTGTTACCTCCTTTGACAGCATCACAGTATCAGCTTAAAGCACTTGTTGCAGCTGCTGAGTTTGCATCTTTTGCTGTGAAGTACAGCCAGACTTTGACCGCTTTGTCTTGGGCATTTTTAATCTGTAGCTCTGCTCTAAAAGAACGTACGTACCTGGGCCCGCCTACTATCCTCGGAAACGTAAAATGATTGGCTAGAATCTAAAGTGTATGACATCTCAGGGGGAAATAAAGCACCGAAATGTGCGCTGCTTTTCGGTCTGGTTACTACCGTTTATGACAGAACCGGTGCCATGACAGCACCGGATACCGGTACCCATCCCTAGTGAGAAGGCATATCTTTAACATGGCTCAGGCACAAAACTCTGGCTGTGAGCACAGAAGCCCCACTCATCTGCTGAGGGGCAGCCAATCAGAAGAAGGTTGGTTAAAGGGATGGAACTGGAAGCTAAAAGATGCTTTAGACAACATGAACTGAGTGGCTTAATGAAAGCCCAGCACTGAGGTTTTGCAGACACGTGACCACTAACTTGACGCTAATTTGTCCAACATTTTGGACATTAATAAGGTTCCAGCAGAAAAACAGGAAGTAGGTTTAAAGTGAATGTTACGTTCCCCTGAGGGGTCTAGGCGGTGAGGGGGAAGTAACAAAAAGTGTCCGGATCAGGAAAAAGAGTCAAGGAGGCAAAAGGGTTAAATTAAATTAAATAGTTTTATTAAAGTAGCTCAACTAAAAGAGACGGACAAGCCGCTATCACCATTTAAGGAAAACAAAACTCAAACGTTGGTCAGTAACATAAAAAGTAAGTCAAAAAGAGAGAGCAGCTCACTAACTGTAACCACACTAATGGTACTCTGGCCCAGAGCTCACCTTTCCCTGGGCTTAAATACTTTTAATTACTGATGTGAGTCAGCTGTACAAAAGGGAAAGGTGGCACCTCAGGCAGAAGAGGTGGTGGGACACGCCCACACAGGCACCTTCAGGAGGAGGCCCAGCTAGGGCCGTAACAGTGAAAAATATGCCTTCTAGAACATGCTGTGTGCATCTTTTCCTTTGAGTAAAAGTTGTATTTGCATCACACTTTTTTAAGTCATAGTACCGCTGAGCTAGCAGAACGTCAGATAAGGGACAACAATAAAATAAATATGGATTATTTTGACTTTTGACGCAAAGCTCCTCAGCTCTAAGAATAATTCATATTGAAAATATTGAGGTGGAAATGACCAAAACAGATCCCCTTCATTGATGATCAAAGAGTAAGTCAACTTCTTACGTCCAAGAAGGAACTGTTGATGATGTAGGTGGAAGCTCCTGCAGGGCCCATCAGGATTTATTGATATCTCTAAAGAGAAAAATACTGTATTTACTTTGGAAACTGCAGTAGCCTGAGTCATTAGGGCAAAAGCAGTTATGATGAGGACGTCTGTAAATAGTATTATTAGATGCTGTGTGTGCATGTGAGCACCAGATAATTAATCATAATTGCTGCTCCCTTTTTCTGCCCATTACTTTCACTTTTCTGCTCACTAATTGCTCTGCGTAAGAGCAAGTCAGGAGGAAATATAAACCTACACTCTCAACTTCACTTTTCAGCCGTTACTTTGGAAAACTTCAGAGGGGAAATGTTTGGAAACCGAAATGACAGGCCGGACAAACCAACTGTGTTACGTGGAAAGGAAGTGAAGTGAAGAATGGGGCTGAAATTAAAACTAAAACTGCAGAGATGTTTTTTTTATGAGCACCTCCACATCCAGCCCAGAGGTGTTTGACAGCATCAAGAAAATAATGTCTCAAAATGGACAAAGGTGAGCTGCACCTTTCACTGCAAGGTGGATTAGAGCCAAATGAATCAATCAGAAGTTAATACCTTCCTGGCTAGTCCTAACCGTGTTTCTGACACACACACACACACACACACACACACACACACACACACACACACACTATTGCCCACACTACTGCCAGATAACCCTGGAGTGTAGACTGATTCATGAGGCGAGTGTCAAGTACAAACCAAGGACACCTGAGCACCTGCTTACAGCCAGTACAGTTGAAGAGGGTGACACACACACACACACACACACCTAAGCTTATAATATAAACTTATATAAAACACACCTGGCCAGATATGTGCCTTTGGGCTCTGGTGGAGTAACAAACTAACAGGCACTCACACAAACGCACACATACAAACACTTAATGAGAAGTAATGAGCAGGTCCTGAGGCGCTGATCTCGTACAACAGAGGCAACCTTGTGTGAAAAGCACTTGATAGTCTTAATCTGTTGATTGGAAATACTTTACAGCAGAAAACACAACACATTGATTAAAAGGCTCATCGTGTTATTGAAAGGGTGGTGATACTAATACTACTAACGTACTACTGTTTTACTTTATTATTATTATTATTATTAAAACAGCTACAGACAAAATATATTAAAAATCCACCTTTGTATACAGGTTACACAAATCTCCCCCCAGGACTAATTATTAGATGTTTTTATATATTTTAAGTGCAGTAAGAGGAAGTCTGTGTGCAGGAATCACATCAAATGTTAAATTCATACTAACAAATGAGCATTTATTTAACTGTGACAAGGTTAGCAGAGGTTGCAGAAATTAGCAATGTCACTTAACAATAAGAAGGTTCTGGATTTAAACGGTCCGTGTGTCTTGGTCATTGGCTTGTAATTAAGATTTGAGATAAATAAATCTTTGAGTTCTGATTAAGTGTTGTAAATGAATAATAAAAGAAAGAGATTAACACATTTGCATCATTATACTGAGGAACAAATTTGTCAGAAGAGCTGTAAGAGCTGTGTCCACAAACCACAAGGGTCCAAACAAGTTCCCTTTCACGGGTATGCAGTTAGGGATGGGTATCGAAAACCGGTTCTTGTTGAGAACCGGTTCCCACTGTTTCAATTCCTTGGAATTGTTTGCCGTTTTTGCAAACGATTCCCTTATCGATTCCAGTCGCCCCGAATGACGTCACCACGTTGTGGAGCGTCATTTACCTGGCAGGAAACACGACGCGTAAGCGGCTCAAACGCTCAAAAGTTGGGTTATACTTTACGAGAACGGATGACAACAGGGCAACTTGCAATACTTGCAAAGTAGATATTTCATTTAAGGGAGGAAACACTACGAATATGCAAAAGCATTTGCTCACAAAACACGTGATGACCTTAAATGAATGTCGTGTTTTTAATTCCACTCCGGACTCGTGAATCTCAACCCAGCAGCAGCGGTAACGTTTGCACGTCCTCTCCCGTTAATGCGGCAGGTAAATAATCAACTAACAGTGCATATTATGTTAGCGCGATCTGCCTTATTACAAAACCTGCCATTACTGTGCATTTAGGTGACCATGATGAGAGAGACAGAGTCTGGCTCAGATGCTGGCAGTTCTCGCTGCAGTCTACCGTAGCGTCTCCTTTCAGGCCAGGATAGACGAATGTCACTGAGCAGTGACTCAGTTTGTGGTCAAAGGCTTGAACCCATTTGCCACAGCAGATGATTTTCAGTAAGTGAATGTGTTTAATTGTAGGCAGGGACATTACTGGATATTCTTGTGTAATTGCTACAGAATAATTGATGTTATACTTTGTTATTGCTACAGAAGAATATTTATTTTATTATTTTACATTTACAATTTTTTTCCCCGGGGACCCTGTGACACCCCATTGAAGAGCCGAAGATATAAAACAAAGTTCTAAGCTAATCGACCTTAGTGTTCTCCTTTAAAAAAAAAAAAAAGAATCGATAAGAGAATTGATAAAGAATCGAATCGTTAAACAGAATCGAAAATGGAATCGGAATTGTGAAAATCTTATCAATACCCATCCCTATATGCAGCACTTCAGAGGCTGCCGCTGCTGTACTCTTACGGGTACAACATGGCATTGTTTTAAAATATGAAGTATAATCAATAGTATATTTCTAAAACTGTCTGGTTCGTTCACAAGTTGGTAGAAACCAAAGAGAGCTAAAAGCAAACACAAAACCTGACAACGTAATTGAACAATGACTCACAATTAACACCATAGTTACACTGCAGCTTCTGAATTTTAGGAAACTGCTGGAGCTTACACACAGTGCATTAGGAACCTGATATATAATAACAAAGCACAGCACAGCATATACAGCCTGAGAACGGCCAATAGAGAGTCAAATGAATAAGAATACTACTTCCACATGTGGACCAGCTTTGACACGCACCTACAAACACACACACACAGATTAGCAGAGCAACTGCCAGATGACACTGGTGGATGAAATCCAGAATTGGCCCCAAACTGATTGCTTTCTGGGGTCCAAGTAACCAGATTTGCCATTTGAGGGTTTGTTTTTTTTTCCATAAAAATATTTACTGAAATAATAATAATAATAATAATAATAATAATAATAATAATGTTAAAATGAGTTGAAATCTCTAGTGAGTTGCAGTAACTCCTTTATCTTGTTAATATCAGAAGACCAAATCCCTTTATATCAGCAATGTATGGGTCACAATAATCTCTTCAGAATCGTCTGTTTTTAATTGTTTCAGGCGCCTGGTACCTGCTTACTCACTTAATCTGGGTGGCTGCATCTGTTTACTCGGTTAAGCTGTGCAGAAACTGTAGAGAACTCTTGCTGGTGACGTTAACTGAATTAGTACGTGTGCATTCGGAGTCTAAATGTGATTTACAGTCAGTGGATCGACTCGTGATCCAGGCACCGAGATTCATGACCAATATCACTCACACAAATACACAGCTTATCACACTGTTATCACTAACACATGCACACACAAAAGTAACACATTCTCTCCTGTCTCCCTGGTCGGATAGGAGAGGTCAGAAGTTGGCACTGCATCAAATTCATGACTGTCTCCTTCCTCACTGGAAAAAGGGCGAGCGTCCGATGGCTTCCCGGTGAGGAGACGATGCCTACATAGCAGCTTCGTACTGTCATCCGGATTAGCGTGTCATCAAACAGCATTAAGGTCGTTGATCGTTGCGTGACAGTCGGGAAGGGCAAGCCAATTATGTGAGGTGAAGCAATGAGAACAGCACAGTCACCAGGTTCTGTACTGCAGGACAACTTCAATATCTCCACCTGCACTGTCACAGCTGTTCTCTTCACTTGTCCGTAAATAATGTTGGATTTGTTTCTGTTCATTCATCATCAACACATGCAAGGTTCTGCAAAAATCTCCTGTTTGTGCTCTCGGACGGGTTAGTAGTTAGTACAGTCCCTGACTGAGAGCGTACTGTAACTCCCCTGTAATTCAATGGGATTTTAATGTAAGTAAAAATAAATAAAATAGAATAAATAAAGATGTAAAAAGGGCGAACGTGGCTCAAGAGTTGGGAGTTCGCCTTGTAATCGGAAGGTTGCCGGTTCGAGCCCCGGCTCGGACAGTCTCGGTCGCTGTGTCCTTGGGCAAGACACTTCACCTACCGCCTACTGGTGTTGGCCAGAAGGGCCGATGGCGCGATATGGCAGCCTCGCTTCTGTCAGTGCGCCCCAGGGCAGCTGTGGCTACAACTGTAGCTGCCTCCACCAGTGTGTGAATGGGTGGATGACTGGATGTGTAAAGCGCTTTGGGGTCCCTAGGGGGGACTAGTAAAAGCGCTATACAAATACAGGCCATTTGCTTTAATGTAAAATTTATAGCTGTGCAGGACTTGACTCATACATGATGTAAAATTACTCAAGCATGAATTTAATGTACTTATAGTAGAACACCCGAAACTCTGGCTGATTGGGACCCACACCCAGTTTCACACCTTGGCTCAGGCGATTAGAGGATCATCAGGGGGTCCTTTTGTCCCTCTGTGGGGGGAAACTCCCACTAGGTTTATATCTGGGACTCTCCACCATTTGACCTTAGAACTGAAGAAGCTTCTCGGATGAAGGTGAAACGTCTTCAAGTAACTTAAAGAAGTCCAGACGCTTTTCTTTGCAAGCTCCTTAGACTACGATGACCTGGATGACTGAGAACCTTCACAGACAGACTTATAGTAGAACTATTTCTTTGTTTTGTGTAAAACCCAGACTTGTTCTAGTGTACTCTACTTTAAGTATTTATAGATAGATATAATTAAAAATAATTTAAAATGAAATTACACTTAATTACATGTTTTTAATGCCCATATTTGTGTATTAAAAAGTGTCAATCTCTGTCTCTGTTTTCAACAGAGCCTATCACAGTTTGTCTACTTCACTGCACACAGACAAACAAACACAGTATTTAGAGGGCATGCAAATAACAAACATTAAAGAAGCAAAGTGATTGTTTAGATAAATAAATAAATAAAACAGCTCTAACATTAGTTAGCGAGGCAGCAGTTCGTCTTCGTGGGGTCTTTTTTTTCTTACTCCCAAAATATAAACAGGAATTATGGTTTCATAACACCATAAATCTTATGTGGTAGACTTATGAGACCTCCTTAAAATGATCCCGCTGCACAAGCACACACACACACACACACATACACACACACACACACACACACACACACACAGTGTTGTGTTCTCAGGTCAGCAGCGTCACAGCATCTCGTCCTTACCTGCAGGCAGGGAGGCTGTGGACAAGCCAGGAGGGAAACAAAGGATTTTTCTTTCTCAAAAACTAAGCTGTAAGACATTTCCTAAAACTCCATTTGGGTCCCAGAGGCTTGGACCCAAGTGAAGGATGCCAGGATGTATCTGTCTGGACTTACAAAGAGCACTGACACTGTTGAGCATAGCAGGATAGAGAAAACTGAAAAGTCCTCACTAGGAAATCTAGTGTATGCACTTTTCTAGTCATAAAAGCACTTTAGACCTATAACTATAGTGTATATTCACATAGCAGTTTATTCTCTACATTGCATCTACCTCACATCCACGGTCAGTTTTACAATGTATGTAATTAGACTGTGTCAGGAGGCCCATACTGTTAGGAGTTGGGTTCTGGTTATGTGGTGTTTTTGTTTGTATGTGTTTTTTGGTGCCTCCCCTTTTGTATAGGTAGGCGGGGCAGTGAGTCACTGAACCTGGCACACCTGTCACTCATCAGATGCTTTCCTCAGAAGAGTTCTTTAGGAGCTACCTGCAGTGTTGCCAACTTAGCGACATTATCGCTATATTTAGCGAGTTTTCAGACCCCCTTTTTAGAAAAAAAAGTCGCTAAAAAAAGACGTGAAAGACATTACAAAAAACAATAATTGCTAAAAGAAATTTAATTTGTAGTTCTAAATAAATTCTAAATGCATTTAGGACGTTTTTTGCTCACTTTATGTCTCGTCCACGATGTTATTTCTCTCTCCAACAGCGTAGGTTACAATTACATTAGCATGACCAATTATGCAAATTAGGTGATGACGTCATTTAGCGACTTCTAGCGACTTTTAGGACAACCAATTTTTCTTTACTGAGGAGTTGGCAACACTGGCTACCTGACAGAGGACTAGCGTCGGAGTATTGGCGTTTCTGGAGCTTCTGAAATTCTGCCCCTGCCTGCTGGAGCCCTTGGATTATTTTTGGTGACTGTAAGGAGTTTTGTTTCCTCCCTAGGATTTCCGTCTGGAGGTTTTGGCATCAAACAGTACCAAGTAAGCTCTCCAACTCTCGGTAAAGTTTACTCTAAGCTTTTCTCGGTTATCGGGCAAGACCCTCCTAATTCTCGTCCCTCTCCTTTTTTAGATCGAGTGCACTACCTGTGTGTGTTTTCGTCACCTGCACGTCCTGGCTCCGCCTCCCCATTCATACACTGTTGTATATATTTTGTCCTTGTAAATACCTCCCCCTCACTGTAAATAAACTATCTTCACCGCAACTCTGCCTCCGTGCGTTCTGCTTCCTGGGTCCATCTGCAGTTGCCATAACACATATAGGCACATGGAGAACTCTACATAGAAACACTCGAGCAAGGATTCAAGCCAGGAACCTTTTTTCAGTGACAGGACAGCCGACTGCAGCAACATGCTGAAACATGAAGCTTAAAAGAATTCTAAATCAGAGAACATGAATCAAGGACGTTAACAGAATTAGTATGTGTTCTCACATCGAACTTCACAGCCAGGAGTTTACATGACAACAGTCTGTTTCTAAAATGGAGCAAACAAATCATAAAGGGAAAAGAAACACAAAGAGAAAAGATGGAAAGACGGACGTGCTGAACAAAGAAAGGCCACAGGCTTGGAATCTGAGGAGTATCCGCAGGACAGGAACTTCAAACTGGAAAAAAGGAGTCTAAATCTTCATCACTGCAAACAAACAAACAAAGAATCACGACAAAAACAATATTGTGCTGCCACTGGATCACATTTGACATGCTGGACTCATTGTTGCCACAGGCAAGACAGGTTTCTCGCTGAGGTGGAAGTGAGCGGCTGCCTTGGGCCATGAGTAGATATTTACCTGACTATTAATGACGAGTGGACTCTCAGAGGCCAGGAGGTCACAGTTCCTCACTGCCAGTATCCACTGGGATTAAACCATTTCATCCGACTCATTGGTTTTCATGTGGAATCCTGGTGGATGTCATTAGAGGATTCCCTGAACTTCCCTTAAAACCGAAGAAAGAGAACCTAGCTTTGTCCGATTTCATCGCAGTACGTTAATTATGTGTGAATATATAAAATATTGAATATTAAGTACTTCAATGCTGGTGTAACCACAACTTCCATTAGTGGTAATCTGTGTTACATAAGAGGACCCGTAACATTAAGAATGATCTCTCAGGATACTTGCAGCACACCTGCAGTAATACTGTGGTAGTGATGTCATTCGGTACCACCTGTTGGGCAAATTTCAAAGTAAAATGAATTGCTGAGATCAGGCTCAGGTCTAATGCACACCTGCTTTCACCCTGTGTGCTCCAGCGACGACATGGACACAGACTGTGCCGTTCAACATTTTACTTTGCTTGAATACAGGATTTGGTTTCTGCAACACAGGCAGGAAATATATGTTCAGTAAGGTGATAGTGCATGTAAAGTGTGCTGTGGACAAACATTACTGTCGCCCTACGGTCACTGCAGCATGAGTTATTATGGGCACTTTGGAAATAAACAATGTGCAAAGGAGTGCTGTGGTCACTACTGTGAAGACTTGGAATTAATTTATGGGTTATATATACAGACAAGAAAGCTACAGTGAAAAAAAGCATCTGCACAACTTAGCTAAACATATAATTGTATGCATTAGAGAATGCTCTACATTCAATTTGTTTAAGGCAAAGGTTAAAAACTGGTTATGGACAAATCAAGTGTGTGATCATGTATGAGTTGTATAGTTTTAATGTTTTATTTGGGAACAGAATGGTGTGTGTGTGTAAGTTTGGTGATGGAGTTTTTATTATGAATGAATGATGAAATTATTATGTCTATTTTTTATGCTTAAGGACAACAGATGGAAATGAGCCCTTGGCTATAATCTGGTATGTTTACATTCATGTAATTTTTTTTTTTTACATTTATGTTCATTAACATGCACTGTCCTAAATAAATAAATTAAATAAATAAATAAATAAAATAATCTAGTTTTTTGCTAGCTTAATTAGCACAGACTATCTTAATGTCGTCAACCATCATGCAAAAATTATTTGCAATAAAATTGCACAGTATGACGTCTTCGCTCTAAGACTGCAGAGCCTTCAGCCTTCGGGCTCCTCTTCTGTGGAACCAGCTCCCAGTTTGGATTTGGGAGAAAGAGACCCTCTCTGCGTTTAAGACTAGGGTTAAAGGGCTGGATCCAGTGATCCTATGGTCGTGTCCAAATTCATGGGCTGCATCCTCCTGAGGACCCAGCCTTTGCGGTCTACGTGGGCCGGGTCCTCAGAAGGTCGGGTAGGCCGGAAGTAAACGGCTGGGGAAATTGGACGGTCTAGCCTTCTGATTAGCGTAACCGCTGTCTCGGTGGAGTTTAGTAAACTCGGCCGTCTGCTCCTTGCTATCTAAAATATAACAGGACACTGGCGTAAACTCTCGACCGTCTCACACGTCTGTTTAATCAGTTTTCTGTTTGACGTTTATTCAGCTGTGAAAATCCCAGAGGAACCCACCCGGGGGATTAATAAAGTTTTATTTTATCTAATCTAATAACTTTAATCTCAGCCAAACCGATTTACTCACGAACAAACAAAACACTGAAAAAAGCCCAACGATAACATTTTTAGGTTGTCTAAGTGACTTATATATTACGTTTAACCTGAGCAGCGAAACTCCGCGGTGATCTGAAAACGATGTGCCGGGAGTTGTGCCGTTCTCGGCGGCATCAGTAACCCTCGAGCTCTCGGCTTCCTATCGAGCTGGTGGGTAACAGACGTCTCCGAAAACGTCAAAGCACTTTTGCAAATATGCGATATCTTGATAAACCGAGCAGATATTTGATGTTTACACAGCTACTTTGAAAATATGTTAAAAGTTTATTTTGTGACCCAGAAAGAATAGTAAGAGTAATTTTAAAACTTAGTAGCGGCCGCCATTATTGGAAACTGGAGTTTGGCTGGGCCGCGCTATGAATTCTGGGATATGGTAGGCTACGAAGGACACACCCGACCCATCCTTCAAATTCAGGGAAAAGGAGGACGCATTTGTCGGCTGCATTTGGAGGAGTCTACGAATTTGGACAGCCTTTGTCGCGTCGCTGTGACGTAATCGGTCAACAAATGCGTCCTCAGGAGGATGCAGCCCATGAATTTGGACACGACCTATATCATTCCTTAGGTCTAAGCTGCTGAGGGCTTCCCATCATGCACTGTGCTTCTCCTTCAGTCATCTTCTCACTCACTATCTGTTTATACAGCTCTCTGCATTTAATCATTGGTTGTTATTAATCTCTGCTTCTCTTCCACAGCGTGTCTTTGTCCTGTCTTCCTCCCCTCACCCCCCCTGATCATGGCAGATGGCCACCCCTCCCTGAACCTGGTTGTTCCATAATCTTCTTCCTGTTAAAAGGGAGTTTTTCCTTCCCACTGTCACCAAAGCCTTTACCTTACAATATAAAGTTTCCCTGGCACGTGTGATGGGTTAGAAGAACACAAGGATCTTTTTTTGTTTCCTCCTGACAACAGATAGACAGGAAATGATGCACAATGATCTGAACTGATGCATGCAAAGCAGTGCACCTTTTCTGTACACTGCTTTTACGTTTGTCACACTACTGCTAGAATTTGCAGTAAAACCATTCATAGTTCATTCCATCCACCAGCGTCGCACTGTTGTATAACAAACACTGCAGTCTGTAATGGTCACCAGCAGGGATTAGACTTCCAGTGTTATTTCAGTGGTCAGCCTCCAGATGAGCCCACAGTCTCCAGAGCACCAGGAGGGTGATGAGATTCAGCTGAATATATATGAGCTCATCTGAAATTCAGGTTTGAGTTCAGGGAATGGTCAGGGAAAAGGTCAGTGTTGTCAAACCTGGACTGGACACATTTTGTTCTTAGACCTTTTGTCAGTGACAGCTGAGGGAAGGAGAAGTCTGTGATTCTGGCTCAGAAGCAACATCCATAGCTTTGTGTGAAATACAGAGGCGTGTGCAATTTTCACAATATGCTATTTTTGACATCCGTTGCTGTTTTCCTTATATTCAGCATGTTGTGCAACATTAGGCTATTATTGGTATGTGATTCATGCCTGTGAGTGGTTCATCTTTAATTCACTTTTATTAGATGCATGCTTTTGTTCCAAGCAGCTTCTTTTTTTTCTTTTGTTGGTTTTTGCTTTTGTGAAAACAAAATTAAAATAGATTAAAATAGATACTCACTAATGTGTGAAGCATGGCTCCCACCGCCTCTGTGCTGCTGACAGACTCACACCAGCAGCTACTTTAAATTTCTTTTCATATTCTTATTATTTGCGTTCAGTGACAAATTAAAACTGATTTACAAACATAATTGCTGTTTCTGACCCCATTTTCAGGAGAGAATTAAAGTAATGGTGATTTGATATCTATTTCATAAAGCATAAACTTTTTTTTTCCTGGTCATAAACAGAAAGTGCAACATTTATAGAAGGTTTTTTTGTCTTTAGACTTTTGTTTCAGCAGGGAAGTAAATTTTCTCTCTCTCTCTCTCATTTCTTAAAACGTTGTAAGAGCTGAGCACACACCTATTTTTTCCAGGTGAAATGTAAAATAATATTCAGGAAGGAAAGTTACCTGATCCTTGAATTTGAATGTTTATAAGACATAAAAACACACACACAAAAAAAGCTATTTAGCTCACAGTGATGTAATCACTCTGCCATTGCTGGTCCCAAGCCCGGATGAAAGAGGAGGAGGGTTGGGAGTGGAGTTAGCATTCCCACCCTGGAAAAACCTCAACTGCTACAGAAACGCCAAAAAACAAAACAAAACAGGGACTAGAAATCTCTGGAGATCTCCTTGGCGGCCCGTACCCTGGTACCCTGGGAGGGGTGACAGGCAGTAGTAGTAGTGATTTAATCAACCAGTGTTAAGTGTTCACACATTTTGATTGGCAGCAGTGCTGCACCTTGGCAGGAAATGTCATGTGGCATTCAAAACAATCAGGAAATCAAGGGAGGACAGACAGGAAGTGAAATTAACACAGAATCAAAAGGAAACTAAGCTTCAAAGTAAAACAGGGAATGAAAGAGGCCAACCCAGACATGGGTGTGAGCCAGAGGAGGTACGAACAGTTACCAAAGGCACTGTTACAAATGGCAACAAAAATAATGACAGGCATGAACTAAACACAAACAGTAAACATATATGAATAAGAGCTGTGGGCCGCTGCTTGCACTGTCATCTCATGTGAGGTGACAGTGTACTTGAACTTTAGAGTTCAAGTACAAAAAAACCAAACAAACAAACAAGAAAACGCCGACAAATATTTCTGAAAATGTTTTGTTTGTTTTTTACATTTCAAATATTGTATAATAAGACAAAGCTGCAAATGTGAACACATTTTTTGTTTTTCTCACTCTTAACTAACTGAACTTTTCATTGAACTACAAATAAACACATTGCTACTCTTTTTCTGGCCAGACACGTGGCAGCACTTCTGCTACAATTTTGTTCATATTTAACAAAATAAATATGCAGACATAAGTGTACACATTAGTTTTTGACTGAACTAACACAACCAATCCCTTAACATGTTTGTGCTCTCTGCTCATATTGCCTTCATTTTAAATCATTTTTTGCCTTTTAAAGAACTTATTTTAACATTGCATTCAACAACAAACAAATCATCCCTAACAAGAAAAGTAGCTTCAAGGGTCAAATTGTATTATAATTCTTCACTACAACATACGTGGGGATGACTTGGGCCACAAGTGGTGCAAATTTGAGACTCCTGGTATAAATAAAGTAGACAGGGGAACCCACAACTTCACATCAATCTGACAACCAGACATGCTTGTGTTACTCACTCAGACTCTCATCAGAACAGAAAATAACACAAAACGTAACTAAGATTCAAATATGTTAATTAAGAATTAGAAGCCAGAATCCAACGTCTTAGGGTCCAAAACCACTACTAGCACTCAAGTCCCACTCAGTGTGTTCGTTTGGTTCTGACATTGATCAGAGGGGAAAATGGGGTAAGCTGAGTCAGTGGTTCTGCTGACTGACCTTTATCTGTTATATGCATTTTTAGTTTGAATGAGCTCGGAAAGAAGATGAATGCAGGAAAATGTGTTTGTCCTTCAGCTCTTTTTTGGCCAAACAGTTAATTTTTTTTAATTATATTGAACTAATGTGTTTAAAATATGTGAGTTACTTTGAGCCCCCAAATTTGTTCTGTTTACATAACAACAACAAAAAAAGTTTATTTTCATAAATTGTGGCCTTTAGAATAAACCATTGCTTAAATGTTTGTCTCCTTTCAACTAAGCCACAACCAGGGCTTGATCACACTCAAATTTCAAACTGAATCCTCACTATAAATATCAATAATAAATAACTTTATAAGCCTGTTCAGCTTTTAAATTTGATGGACAGGAGGAGTTCAGACTTTTTCTTTGCAAAAATATATTTAAAAAATTCCATGAGAACACTCCTTCATACATAAGAACTGCTGTGACACATAATTACACAAGAAAAAGAAACAGTAAAATCTACAGTTTTCTTACTTTGAGCCCTGCATGCAGTTGCAGTGCAGACTATGTTATATACACACACTTTTTGAAGTTATATATATATATATATATACTTTTTGAAGTTTTGGAAGTGAAAATTATCACTTTTATGGAAAAATGCCTTGTTAGCTGACTCAAATATTAATCCAAGACTGATATAGCAGAGTATTTGTGAGGCAGTCTCAACTGTCAACATGGTTTGGTTACCATTGTGAGAAACAGAAGCACATACTATAGCAGGGGCCGTATTTAATTTCCTTTCCTCAGCGATTCTGTCTAAATAAATGATGATAAAGATCAGTGTTAGCGAGAGCTGGAAACTGGTAGCAAACCAGGAGCGTACAGGGTGCAAATGTCACTCAGATATCCTGGAGGGGACCACTGCCCTTTAATGATGGATTATCGTGAGCTTTATTATGATCTGTCGTGGCTTAACTGTGAGGAAGCATTCTTTCCGTGGATTCATTTTCCTGCAGGAAGACAAATAAATGAGCATCGCATGAAGGAGGGAAAATAAGTAACACAAAAGTTGGATTAGGAAAATTGCAACTGACTCCTGCCATACTGTATAAAACGGGGGGAAATTTGTTAAGGGATGGTATTGAATTAAAATTGTTATTCCTTCAAAGTGATATAAGAGCCCTTGACAGTGTGTAATTGCAATCAGTTAAATTGCTTAATTGAAATGGAGAACCGTGGGGAGCTGCAATTTCCAGGCAGAGGGAGAGCAGAAACGGGTAAAGGGGCGAGAGAGCGAGAGGTTTATTTATTTTATCCTAACCACTTCTAACTTTGTTTGCACCCATCTATTCAATTAATTAATATTGCATATTATGTTGTTTTTCATTGTGAGCAACGTGTCAGAGTGACTTATGAAACTGCCATAAAATCAGCTATTATAATTACAATTAATTGTTTCCACCTCACCTTCAGTAATTTTAATAAGCGTTCAGTAATATGCTTCCCGAACGAGCACGAAGGTACGTTTTGACGTTTAAAAAGCAGTAGTGCATGCCCAGGTCAGTGGGACTGTTATTTCCTAAAGAACCTGTGTCGATGATGCAGTATGCAACGGTCTGAGGAGCTTGGAAAGAAAAGCGTCTGGACTTCTTTCAGTTTCTTGAAGACGTATCACCTCTCAACTTCAGTTCTAAGAGCAATTGGTGGAGAGTCCCAGACTTTAAACCCTATTGGGAGTGTCCCCAAGAGGGTCGTTGACTAACTATTGATCATGTGCCTCATGACATGAGAAGGTGTGAAAAGGTGCGTGGGTCATTATCAGCAGAGGTTTCGGGTGAACCCATTGTGAGTCCTTGTCTCAACCTATCTTGTGACCTGTTGAGCTCAACTGATGTAAGATACTTGTTGTTCCTAGAGTATTTAAAAGTATTTAAAAAAAAAATAAAAAAAATTTAAAAAAAAAGTAGAATGGGAGGCAGAGCCTTCAGTTTTCAGGCCCCTCTTCTGTGGAACCAGCTTCCAGTTTGGATTCAGGAGACAGACACTATCTCTACTTTTAAGATTAGGCTTCAAGCTTTCCTTTTTGCTAAAGCATATAGTTAGGGCTGGACCAGGTGACCCTGAATCCTCCCTTAGTTATGCTGCAATAGACGTAGGCTGCCGGGGGATTCCCATGATGCATTGAGTTTTTCCTTTCCAGTCACCTTTCTCACTCACTATGTATTAACAGACCTCTCTGTATTGAATCATATCTGTTATTAACCTCTGTCTCTCTTCCACAGCATGTCTTTATCCTGTCTTCCTTCTCTCACCCCAACCAATCGCAGCAGATGGCCCCGCCCCTCCCTGAGCCTGGTTCTGCCGGAGGTTTCTTCCTGTTAAAAGGGAGTTTTTCCTTCCCACTGTCGCCAAAGTGCTGCTCATAGGGGGTCATATGATTGTTGGGTTTTTCTCTGTATCTATGAAGCGCCTTGAGGCGACTTTTGTTGTGATTTGGCGCTATATAAATAAAATTGAATTGAATTGAATTGAATGTGAGTGGGTGTTAATGTATCTGGGAAGGGATCTCAAAACTGGATTGTAACTAGCAGTTGGTGTTGTAAGCCACCCCCTCTGTTCGAGGATGGTTGTTCATAGATGGCTTCTTTCTTCTTCCTTGCCTTCTTTGTCCAATATGTAAACACTGGCATCTTCTAAAGAGTGACTTTTGTCCTTTAGATGCAGATGTACAGCTGAGTCTTCATGGGTTTATGGAGTGGCTATTTGGTTTCTTCAGTGAAGAAGAAACTCCTCACTGCTGTTTAATTTGTGTTTGGGAGTTTTGTCTTTGGGATGACCCAGTGTTTGTCTGAGTGTATGGCTGGGTCTGAACTACACTGGCATGTCGTGCTTGGAGGAGACTCTCCTGAGTTTCTCTGATATACCTGCTACATAGGGGATGACAATGTTGTTCCATTTGTCCTTCTGTTTCTCCCTAGTTGATGTCTGATCTTCTTTACTGTCTGTCTTTGCTGATTTGATGAAAGCCCAGTAGGGATGACCACGTGTTTTAAGAGCTTTCTTTACATGTGTGAAGAACTAAACAAGGTCCTAGAACTAAAGCTTCTCGGATGAGAGGTGAGCTGTCTTCAAGAAACTTAAAGAAGTCCAGTCACTTTTCTTCCCAAGCTCCTTAGAGTACCATGTCCTGGAGAAACATAGAGAAAAGACAAGAAGAACAAAATGAAATTTACTGGCTTTTGAACTTTCATTCTGAAGTCTTGAATTTAGCATTTAGCACATATTGCTATTTTAGTTTGTTTGTTTAGGAATGAAAGTGCCCATATTTGTTGTGAGAGACTGATATCACCTAATGCTAGATGGAGATATAGGCTAACTAGCAGCACTGAGAACATCAGACCATCCTTCTGCTAAATCATTTTCTTCCCCCTGGCAATGAACCAGGCTGCTGACTGCAACATCCTACAGAAATTACAGAGTCACCTCCCACACTATATGGAGATCTGCAGATGTGGATTTACAAAAAAAGGGGGGGAAATGACGCAGTAAAAACCATCCTCATCACTGTTGTCTAAGTTTGATATGAAGGCATCGTTACCATTTCATATTAAAAGTCGAAGCACAATTAGCCAAATAGCAAATGGAAAGGCGATTTAAATCTTGTGTTAAATATTTAGCATATGTGAGTTACCTTAAGCTCTCAATTAGATTCTGTATAAGTACCATTTACCATTGAGATAATAAAAAATGTAGGCTACCTGGTGTGAGCAAGGTTTGCTGATTAGTTCTTACAAAATGAAATAGTGTTAATGTCCATATCAAATGTTACTGATTGCGCTCCATTTTCTCCTCATCTTCTACATGAGGTCAGGTGATTGTGGCAGAAAGAGCTACAGAAAACAGGCACATTGGATTTTTCTTCTTTCCACTTTCCAAAAAAATAAAAATCAAAAACCAAAAAACAGCCATATTATTTGTTAGTATTGTAAATTCTCAGAAATGTGCCACCACAAACATTGTTGTATTTGCACTAATGTAATCTACTCCACTCTATAATCTACTCTCCTGACAGATGTTACAGGAAACTGGCTGTTGCATACGTTTCTTCTACCTGACTGTAAACATATATATATTTTTAGTTATATTTTAGCTTTTCAAAATACATTTTAGGGTTGTTTTTTTTAGCATTATGTTGGTAATACAGCGGCGAGAAGTCAGGAATGTTGGGAGACATAGCAGGGAAAGCCATGCAGTATATGACCCCAGGGCAGACTCAAACCTGGGCCTCTACATTAACATTATGGCATTTGTCTCGCCTGCTCAACTCAGGGAACTAA
Organism: Neolamprologus brichardi; assembly: GCF_056152115.1. NCBI lineage: Eukaryota > Metazoa > Chordata > Actinopteri > Cichliformes > Cichlidae > Neolamprologus > Neolamprologus brichardi. Next base: position 31,172,518 of record NC_142113.1, on the reverse strand, counting down.
ACCAGGATCCCAAGTTGAACTTTTTAACACGAGGGTATGTGGGCGCCGACACACGTTTGAAGCCAGACTCAAGTAACCATCTAAGAAAATGTAGTTTTGGCACTTCATTGTTTTCTTAATCCTGAAGGTTGCTGCCTGGTTTACATATGATTAAATCATTTTATTGAATTTGTTTGCCGCTACGCTGATTCAGAAATACACATGGGATTCAGTGGACAAAAACCTTTAATGTATTTTATTGCAAAAAAGCTGCATTAAGGAGGTTGTTTTTGTTCCCCTCCACTATGGCTGTTTCTCTAAACTCATCAAGCATTTGAATAAAAATCTGCACTTCTACTGTATTTTTATCATTCAGGCAGCCTCACTGAAGGAGAAACACAAATATGTTGAAGGGGTTGAGTTTCGCTACATGCGCAGTAGTGTATAATCAGGCTTTAAAACAAGCCTGATTATACATATGATGATATGATGATTATGATATTTCACAGGCCACAAAGAGGCCTGTGAAAGTGAGTGTTAATGTAATAAGTAGATAAAAGCAGCAAATGGAAATCTGAAATAAGAGAGGAAGAAAGAAGAAATTTAGGAAAAGAAAAGCAAGAGTTTCATCAGAGTTTTGGGGAAATCAGTAAAAGAATAAATGGAGAAAATGAGGGAGGAGGAACAAAAAGGATAGCTCCCCTCTATTAGTTCATCCAGTTTCCAGTTAGGAGAGAGTCCTCTGATTGAAATAATACATTTGGAGTGTTAGTAATGCCACCTTAAGTGCTGCTTGAGGAGCAGGGCGAATTAATCGCCTCCCTGACTCGATCTCAGCCAATTACATTATCCCCTGATTTATGAAACAACAGGCCTGTATGCCACCATAACCTTGAGGGGAATAGACACTGAATAAAACAGTTTTTTTTTTCCAAAGGGATTCCAGAAGGAGAATAAAAGAAATGTTGAACATTAATTGTTAATGAAGTTTTATGTTAATAATCTAGCAGTGTCTCCGTGTTGTTTTTGAAGGTCCTGTTTTAAATTCTTGTCCTTGGTTCGGTGTTATGCAGGCATGACGTGAAAGCATATGCACAGGGCCACTGTTCTGTATATTGATAAACAACAGAGCGAATGCATTTGCCAAATGTAACAGTGGTATCCTGCACAATTAAATTGATCAATTGAAATCATTCCTTTAAGGTCAAATTGGAAATGATCTAGAATATAGTGCGTTTATGGTCCTACTGACTATAAAAACTACTAAAAGTGCTTTAGATTACAAGCTACCATTCATTCACTCATTCATACACTCTACAAACTCTATAAACTTAAAACATGTTATTTGCCTCACATCCATTGCTAACCTTGTTGTTGTGAGGTGTTTGCCTCTGCACCACCATGCCACCCAAATATGGATATACTTTTACATTATGTGAGAGAGAGACAGGAATCTGGGAATAAATTAAAAGAGTGGGCATAGAAAAACAGCTACAGTGATATAACAGGTGGATGTCAGAGGAAAAACTAAAGGAAACTAAAACCTAGTAAGCAAGTATGCCCTATGACTAAATACCTTGTTGTACCACATTTAGCACCAATACATCACTGTGGAGTGATGTCACGATATTGTGATCTGCAGGTATTTGTTTATGCACAGCTGCCTTAAGGTCCCACTGAGGTCTGGATGCCAACTGCATCTTCCCAACGTCTTGATTCTTTTCTTTTTCAGCCGTTCCATTGGATATTTGCTGGTGTGCATGGGATCATTGTCCTCTTGCATTGAATTTTGGCCAAGCTCCAGCTGCTGGACAGATGGCCTCACATGGTCAACTCAGTGACTGTAAGATGCCCAAACCATCACTGTGCTCGACAGTTGTGCTTCCTCCATATATGCCATTGTGTATAATAGCCAAACATCTCCACTTGTCCCATATCTACCTGAAGAACAATTTCATTCCCGAACCAACAACATGTTGTTTACAAGCCCTTTTGTTTTCAGCTGTAACTTTATTTAAAATGAATAAAAAAATGCATGCAATTTTTTGTACTTTTAAAAGTGACTGGAAACATTACAAGACTAGCTATTATTAAATAAATTCATCAAAGCATGGCACAGCGAGGTAGTTCTGTCATGGTCTCTATTCTGTTCTTGGGTTTTTGTTTCTATTAGACTTTTTTTTTCCTTGTTTGGTTTTAGCTTGGTGATTGTCTGTGTTTGATGTTCATCATTTATGTTTGTGTTAAAGTTTGTTCCCCATTGTTTCTTGTTTCTTGTCTCCCCGCTCAGTGATTGTTTCTCACAGTCTCCTAAGAGCTGTGTCTATTGACCTCCTCCACCTGTCTTGCTGTCTCGATAGGATTCAGCTGTGTCTTGTTAGCTTTCAGTTTTTCTCTGGTTACCCTCATGTGTATAAATAGTCCTGCCTGCTCCTTAGTCTTTATCATATGTTACGTTCTTAGTCTAGTCTCTTTTAAAGTGCTAAGCAGCCATTTATTTTCTTCAGCAGTGAGCAGTGCCAAAAACAACAAACAAAACTCCCTAATGGTCCCTACGCTTTCCTACACAAAATGAAAACCAAACAAAAGACAATTCACTTACCTAACTTCCTAAATGAAAAACAGGAGAAAACTTAATCAACAAAAATGGCTTCTCACGCCTACTAGGCTGCTGTGAAGGATATATGCAAGGTGAACAAAATGCATGATTGCTACTTGACAAATCTATTTACAGCTATTTACAAAATTGAGGTACTAACGGCAGCCACACACACACAAGGTTATACTTGCAAATCACTTTGTCAAAGAAACACAGCAACGAATCAAAACACAGGTTCTTTGTTGGATGGGGGAGGTTAGGAGAGAGGGGGCCAGGTGGCTGTCATCTGGTAGCTAAATACTGGAGGTGATTAGCCAATTATCCAATCCAAGGACAGGAAGAGACTCCACCCAGCTACTCAGCAGGCACGCCCAGGTGTCCACCTCCTAAGAGAGAAAAGGGGAAGAAACCCACAGCCATCCTCTGGTGGGAGGAGTCACACATAAAACAAACACAACATTGGATCATAACACATACTATCTTGTTTAGCTTCCTTTGTGTTTCCTTCCCATTTTCAAGAGGCTTTTTAGACTTTTACTCACTTTCACCATTTGGACTTTATATTTTAGACTTTTGAAACAATCTTAATGAAAGTTTTGGGTTTTTTTCTGTATATTGGCCAAATTACCCAAAAGCAGGACTTTGTACTTTTTTGTGAAGTGCAAGTTTCAACTCATACCTTACAGTAGTTTAAATTCAGGGTCAGGACCTTTTTATCTGTATCTGAAAAACAAATGAAATTCTTATTCAAGAACTGAACAAGTTAGACTCTTGAATAAGAATAAAGTAACACCCCTTCCCATGCCCGTGTTGCCCTAACGCCTAGGTCATTGCATATTAGTAGTATTTGGTAGTATTTCCTCCAACACATAAGTTTAGATTTAACTCAACTACACCTCAGCCCTTACGGTTTCTGGGCTATAAATCTGGGAGTTTTAGCCTCTAAGGGATACCATATCAACTTATGTAAGATTACTTGCATTTGCATTTTGATAAGGATGACAAAGTGGCACAAAAAGTAGCACGTTCAAGGTTTTTTGTTTTGTTGAGGTTTGTTTTTTTCTCAATTTGTTGTGGCACTAAAACCAACATAAACTGCACTATGGCTGCTGCTGCTCTTCCACATGTTACAATGACCAGTGATGCACTTAATGCTCTGTATTTCATGCATCACACAAATTGTTAACACCCTGCATAGAAAAAAATTATGTTTTCTAAATGAATCCATCCATGCTGATGAACTTCATCAGCTCAATTTGTATATACCTCATTTTCTTTGAGACAGGAAGCAAGTTAGTCTGTACATATTTTTCTCTTAATTAAAACTCTGGGTAAAAACTTTGGCTTCAACACATACTGACATTTGGCCACTCACACCTTCTCTAAGCACATTTGAACATTTTTCCCATCAGCACTTGGCTCGTTCTCCTCCAAATGTGTTTAAAACAAAGGGTGGTAACCGCACGCACAGAATTTTGATATATTTTGATAAGCTGGTAGTTTTAAAATGCTCAGTGAAAACCAACAAAAGGGTAAAACTGGTTTTGAGTCTTAGTATCACTTTTGAATGAGACAAGATTTCCTTGAAAATCAATAAGATGGTAAATTTTCTCTAATTTGGTTTCAAAAGTATTTTCCAATGCAGAGGTTATCTATGATATGTGGTTATGAAAATAAAAACATGCCACATAATGGTTCTGCTGGGTCTATTGGGAGTTCTCTAAGGTTCCCTCTGTGCTCGTGGGGATTTCTGTTCTTGTCTGCCATCGAAAACATACCTGTTTAACTCTCATCAATGCATTTTTAAACCAGTCCTCTAGATGCTTAATTGTTTGAGTGCACAACAACTTCTATTACATCAGCATTATGCTATGAAATGCAGCCCTGACTTTACCAAGTGGTATTTGAGGAAAAGGCTATTTTTCTTTGTGCTTTTCTTTCTTCCAGTAGCCCTGTGATTTGTATAGATTTATTGCACTTTTAAACTTTTTTGGTGAAACTTTTTCTCATATCTTTAATTGTCCAATTTTTCCAACCGTTGCTTGGTTTAATTGGTTTTGACCATGTGGTATTTAAAGCTGCTTTTTTCATTGATTTTAAGCTCTTGATTGCTGAACTTCTCAGTGCACTCTTCGGGTCATCCATTAAAGCCATCATGACTTTGTAACTTCTATAAAGTCAAACTGGGGCAGGGCGATCTGACTTTCAGCCTCACTGTTGGAACTTCAAACATCCAACTCATACCCAACACATATGTATGTAGACAAATGTGTCAAACATTTCCTTCAGCTCCTTTTGTAAGACGACAGATTTCACTTGTAACGGCATGAGGGTTCCACATGGAGACCTTCTATGGGGAGTTTTGATGAATTACAGAGCTCTTTTTAAAAGCATTTCTATACAGGAAGTTGAAAGAGATGTATGTAAAGAGATGATGCTCTTTAAACCTTTTAGTTTTCTTCACTTTTATCGTCCATTGGTTCTGCTATCATCGCCACAACTTTATTTATGGGTGCGTCTAAAGAAGAAAACCAGAAAAGTCCACGATGGCACCAGCACTTTGTCTTTTGATGGGCATTATGGGTGATTGGATTGTCTGTATCAGCGTGTTGGCGGCTGAGGCAATGGAGACCCTGAAGCTGATTAAAGGTTGGCGCCATCCGCAGCCTCCTAAACAGCTTGTGACAGGCTGGAGTCCAGCAGGCTCCACGGAGGCTCCTGCTGCAGCGAGGCGGAGGTGCCATCGCTACTTAGACTGCGTGTGACAGGAGCAGCTTCACAGAAGGATGAACAAAACCCCCAGAAATCAATGGGCGCAGGTTTGCTGCAGTCTGAGAGCTGATCTGATTACCGTTGCTTGTGGATTCATGAGAGAGAATAAAAGCTAGCTCTCCAGAACGTCCTTTTCAACCACAGAAGACGAGGCTATCTGGGTTTTTGAATGGCAGACGCACAAACAGCCACCTAAACAGCTGCACGCAACAGTAAACACACAGCATGGAGCGAACATAATGGCTCGATACAACACAAAGTCCCTCTGAAAACAAGTTAATGGCTGCTAAAGGCATACAGAGATGGAAAGGACAAGTATCCTCACAGAATCGGGGAGAAAAGAGCTGTTAACAATAAGTCTTTAATCTTTTTGTTGGGTTCTTTAAGCTCTAATGACATTGATTATTTCTATAGATATCCAAGTGAAGCCACACAACATTTTACATTAAATGAAAGAAAAATATTAAAATAAAAAAAGGGCCTTGTCATAGTTTTTCCTTTCTGTTCTGTCTTAACGATGCTTGTTTTGAGCTGACAGCTTTACATGAGCCAGTTTTGTTGTTTCATAAAAAAAGGTTTTAATAATAAAACATAATAAAAGATTAAATGCTTTGTCTTTTTTATCACATGAATGCTGGACAATGGGAGAATCTACAAAAAGTATATTAAAGATGCATGCTGCCAATTTAAAAGTGAAGCCAACGTTGAAGAAACCATGAAAGACTTCTTTACACCTCACATAAACTGCCTCAGTTTGAACCGTGGTAAAAATCAGTAAAGTATGAGATACTCGTGAGCTCTTCTTTCAAGTTGAAAGAACACACCGTTGCCCATAAATCAGTTAGTATCTGCTAACTGTCCACTTGTTTTTACAACTTTACAGTTAACTGAACATGCTCACAATGAAGAGCATCTAGAGTATATGTTAGGTCTGAAGAACACAAATGTGCTGATACTAATGTGTGCACTGTATTTAGCACAGCTGTTTCATTCTGTCTGCAATGCATGATTGCAAAGGGAGCACTGAGACATAACTTGCATTGATGATTTCTTGAAATGGAAATAGGAAATGTAGGAAATAGCAATTTGAAATTTATAAGGTAGAGAAAATAGGGTGGCCCTGCTATAACCCCAACCTAGCAAACATACACTAATGCTGCAAAACACATGGCCTGCGCTGACTCCTCTCACACAGTGAATCATTAGCAAAGACAAAAGCTTGCAGTCCAGACAGTATATGTCCAAATGAACTAATAGCGTCAGTGTTTCCAACTAGTACTCTGCAGATATGCAGGTGAATCAGCTCAGTGTGAGACTTTAACAATGGCTGCCCCTGTACAGGGACTCCTTGCATTCCCCCCTGCTAAGAATGGCTGAGTTGACAGTGCAGGCCACATTAGGCAAACGACCGTTTTCACATACACAGAGACTTACACTCAGGGTCAAGTGTTGGAGTCCATTATCGAGATCAGCCTGTAGAGGATCCAGGTGTCTAGACACAGAGTGCATTACATGATTAAGGGGAGTTAAGCTGCCGCGCAGGTCGAGTGTGTATGTGCAGACCTGTTTGTGCGTACTGTGCGAGTGTGGCGAAGATGAGGAGTTAAATTTTGTCCAGCTGCATAGAGCTCTCTTTGGACCAATCCCTGGTCATCCAATTTAGGTAGTTTCCAAAAAAGACTGACAACAGCTACTGCAGCATATTTTACATATGCAATATATATATATATATAAAACAATCTTACATGGTTATTAAATCTGGGAAAAAACAGAAGTGGAAGCAAATAAGCACAAATTGACTCTAGGCTGCACAGTCTGCTGCAAAGATGTACCTGTGCAAGATGGAAATATTTCAGTTCTAGTGAAAAATTAATACTTTTCCTGAGGCTGTATGACTACACTGCAGGAATGTACAGTGACAAGACGAAATGAGAGAGAAATTTGTCGGCACACCAAAGTGCAATTTACTTAGTTATATATGTTTTGTCTTAAAGCTTGCTTGCTCTTCTCTATATAAGATGGAACATTTCAATACATTAATCCCTGCAAGTTCAAATAAAATGTAGTTTTATATTAAAGTGAATCAAATTAATTTCAGCCTGAGGCAGCTTATTTTCATGAGGTATTGGGGAGACTAAGAAATTACTATGTACCTGTTTAGACCAGTAGAGGGCAATATCTATAAAAAGTCTTGGCTGGTAAATGTCAGAAGATAACCTTCAGCAATAAAAATATACTCCCAATGTATCATAAGGAGTAATGCAGTACTGTGACAACAACCATTGTTTTAAAATATGACTTCATATTTTGGCTCTAGTGATCTGGGCCTGTTGATGCCAGAAGCTAGCATGCTAAATAATCAGCAAATGCTAGGAAATCTGATTAGCTTCAAAGTGAATGCAATAATTGACGAAACAGGTGTACCTCCGAATTCTTCAACTTCACTTCAAACAGCTTTATAGTTAAAACTAAGACAGAGCTGATGTTCCAACAGGACAGTGATCCCAAATACACATCAAAACTGGTTTTGGAATAGATAAAGCAGGCTAGCATTTAGCTTCTCGCGTCTTTGTCTTTCCAACTTTCTAAGGGACATTTAACCAAAGTTTAGTATTTATGCATGTATATATTAAGCCTGTCTGCATAATTAGACCCTGTGTGCATTAGAGAATGTCCAAAATGAAGTAAATCTTGTGGCTTAGTTCTTTTTTTAAAAAGTAATTATGGATGCATGTTGTACAATCACCCCTGGAAAAAGAATAGTGCAAAGAAATCATTAAAAGCTCAAACTTACATTCATGGTCATGATGGGATTATGCAAACTTCTGCACAACTGCATATTTCTTTTCATCTTCCATCCTGGACAACTGAAGCATTTTCCACTGCGAGTGCAGTGCAGATAGTTGGAGCATTTTAACCTCCAAGACCCAAACTCTTTCATGGCATGCAATTTTAATTTCTCTTTGTTTTTAAATTCATCAGGTCCCAATCAGCCCAAATAGCAAAGAATTACCAGATTTTGTTTTAACCTGATTTTTGTTTCTGAGAAAAATGAGGTTTTAAATGTTGATAGAACAGTGCCAGTACAATGTCCTCGTAAGTGGCCGTCAGGACACCAGGTCCTAGGAGGATAATCTAAAAACTACATGAACCCTAGTGCTAAGGCGCTAGTTGACCTCATGGGTGCAGAAAGCATAATCTAGCCTTCACAACTACCTGCATAATAGTGCAAACTTTAAGCCTCAATAAAGTTTAAGCAGGTGGTTTGTTAAAAATTATAATAATTTTAAAACATTACTGTTACCCTTAAGTTTTTATGAATGAAATTAGCTTTAGAGACCAACACAGGCTACACCATATGTTTATTTGAGCCCTAAATTTGGGAAAATTAACATAGCAGGGATTGACTCTCTTTTTCAAGTCAACCCCAAGTGGCCATTTGAAGAACAGCAGCTTTTGATACCATACATTTATCAGACTTGAAGGTTGAATTTCACTGCTTATGACCAAGAACCAGTGTAGCTGCAATCTTTTTATTTGTACATTTTATTTTGCAACTAACTGGAAGAATTAAAAATGACGAATCTGCATTATTGTGCTTTGTAGTTGTGCAGATAATCATGGTTTTGTCTGCTGATTTCTGCTACTGTCCCAGGCCCAATAACAGTTAAATGGATTTGTTTATGTTCTGTTAAACACCAAAAGGTCCCTCCCACAGGCAATTACAAGATCATGCTTGATTTACTGGATGTGATACGTATCACATTTTCGCTCAGTTAATCATTTTAAGAATGTAGTCACATGCTTGTTTGGCAACTCGGATGATGGGTTAAAGAAGAGATGAGATGCAATCATAAAGAGAGAAGTAAAACCAATGAAATTTAGAGGAAACTTAGAGGGGAAGCAGAAGGACAAAGGGAAGTAAAGGAGAACAGACAGATACCTGTAAACAGATTTGAATGACCCAGCCTTCCTTGTTGAGATGCTCCACATGCCTAGACAAATAACGGCACATCAAAATTCTCCCTGGCTATGAAATCACACATAAACCTTTATCGCTCTCAAGCTCTGACATTTAAAAACACCTCAGAGTAAACAGTCCCTCATATAACCAATACAGCCAAAGCTCTGTTTACGAGTATAACCAATATAAGCAAGCCTCCGTTTACAAGCCTGCCGGTTGTTGTGCATCTGACATGCTCGTCGTTGTCGAGACTGTGTCTGAAAAATCAATCTCAATCTGAGCCTTCTGAAGTCACCTGAATATACTCAAAGTCATTGGTCCATTTTACAGTCACCGGCAAAAGGTCTGGACCATCGATCACGTCCATCTGTGGCTTTACTGCGTGTATGACAACAAGCCTGAGTGACCATCGTCTGTCTGATGATTTTTGTTCCACTAGACTAACTGCAGGAAGGAATGGCGTGAACTCTGCCAGGTCAAATTTAAGCACTTCTGCTGTTATTGCAGCAACTTGTAGTTTATCCCACCTGACAGAATGATTTCGGAAAGAGTCCCTTCAGCCGAACCACTAAAAAAATAAATTCCCCTAACAGTGTTTAGACTTTTGGGGGATGTAGAAAACAAAATCGGCCTTTAATCTCATAACCCTTGGACAACACTCCTTTGGGAATGACTTTCTTCAGGTTTACTAAAGAACACAGCATTGAAAATAAAACACCAGTAAGAACTCCAATCATGTAATTACCAGTTACAACACGAGGGTGCCCTCATGTATCCTTGTAATCACTGGTTTGACTCCAGGATGTTTGCTTTTACATCAAAGATGAAATGATGTTAATAACACAGCTTAACATGATTTTTACCATAATAAGAAATAGTTAAGGGTTATTAACTAATAGTTAATAGTTATCCTTGTACGTACGACTCATGTAGACTTTGTGAAATTTCAGGTTTCATCTCCTCACTTGCTTACGGAGCCCCGCAGGGGACATGGGAGAAAAAACCTTTGCGAGATCTCGCAAAAGTTGAATTCCAACAATGGCGGCAGCTACTTAGTTGTAATATTCCTCTTTCTGGGTCACAAAATACACTTTTAAGATATTTTGAGGCGTGAATGTAGTTGTGTAAACGTCAGATACCTGCTCGGTTTACAAGACATCACATATTTGCAAAGGTGCTCCGACGTTTTCGGAGATCTGACTCCCACTAGCTCGAAGCTAACGGGAGGTCGAGACCTACTACAGCCGGGAGGAACACCGCTTTCCCAGCACATCGTGCCTCGACCTCCCGGTCGGCTTCGAGCTGGCGGCCTCCGAAGAATGCGGCTAAAACTTTTGCGAGATCTCGCAAAACTTTTGCGAGATCCCGAGTTTGTTTTGCGAGATCTCGCAAAAGTCCGTCTTAATTTTTTTTTCTCCCATGTCCCCTGCGGGGTTCCGTACTTTTTTCCAGCTGGGTAGCTACACCAGCTTTTAATACTGTCTGTGTTTGTAACCAGAGCCGCCCCCTGCTGGCCCTTTGAATTAATGCAAGTTAATGGTACTGAGCATTTTTACGTACAGTCTAGGGCAGGGATGTTAAACTCATTTTACTTTGAGGGTCACATACAACGCAATCTGATCTCAGGTGGGTCGGACACGTGAAAGTCTCCTTCCTGTCAGTTTAAAGATGTTTATCGAGACTTTTATTCTCTGAGGCATCTTAGTACAAGAGAAATAAGTGCAATTTCAGCAGAGCAGCGCAGTTTTTCTATGTTATAAAAGAAATGCTCCTGTAGTAAATAATAGAAATTTATCAGCACGACTCTTTGGGCTTAAATTGTGAGAAATAAATGTGTAAAATTACAGAAAAAACTCTGATATCTCTTTGCTGTAATTATAAAGCAGAACGTTTGTGAATTCACAGAAAATGCCTTTTTGCTGTGGACTCATTTTTTTTAAAAAAAAACAGGCTTTTCAACATCAGATGAAAAAAGATGAAAAAAAAAGATTTTTTTCTGTCATTTAATGCTGCAGTATGAACCATGTGTGGAGATCTTTATCAGTAGGAATCATTAATACCTATTTGGATCAGCTCGACGTGACTCAGCTCAAGTCGTTTACCATTACAATTATTTTAATTAATATATTAATTAAGCATTACATTGCGGGGCTCCGTACTTACTAGTTTGTTTGATGTTTGTTTTTTTATGATGCTTCTTCGAGTCCCCACCCAACGTGCAGCCCGGTCTCACGGCTGTTTTTGAAATAGTTTCGTGATTATTTCACAAACTTTTCACAAATCGTTCTGGGTTTTTTTTTTTTTTTTCATATTTAAAAGCACAGGGAGTTAAAAGTTTAACAAAGTTGGCAACTGTTGTATTTTAACAAGCAACACATTTGTGAATAATAACATATTTAAAATTCATGTGAAGAACTGAGTCAACTTGGGCATGAAAGGTAAAGTAGCTCTCTACTGTAGCACTCATCCAGTGTTAAAATGCTATGCTTTTACTGGCCTTTTAATGATTACATATGAGGACGGACTGATGAAAAGTACAAAATAAATGTTGTGTTCAGGAACTCAACTCAAGTCCAGCAACATGAATCAGTAGATTAAAGGTCTGACCACATCAAAATCACTGTCACTGTGCTCTGAGTAATTCTGTCAGGCAAAGTCAATGGAAACTGTGCAGAAAGGGCTCAAAAAGGGCTGATTAGCAGAAGCACACCTCAGCATCTGTGAGTCTCTGAGTGTGGATGTTGGTAATGGCTCAGTGTTTGCTCTGCATTTGCTAATTTCATCTGTGTTTCTTCCAGTTGTTCTACTTTTCTCGTTTTGAATTTACCCTAATTGTTGTGTGGCCTTTTTATTTTTTTTCTCCCTTTGTTTGTTTCACTATGAGCTCTCTTAACACCTTTAGTAACTGAAAGACCAAAAGTGTTCAAAGGATTTTATTGCAAATTATATTCACAAGATCTTGATGAAAAAAAGCCAAAAGGCTAACAGTACAAGACACTGAACAAAATTAGGAAAATTTAAATATTCTTCTCAGCATATTGGTATCTTCAGTGTCTTGCACTATCACAGACTTGGCACTAGTGGAACTTTAGCTTTTTAATGCTGATGTCAAATTTGAATAATAGTGCCAAAATGTAAACATGAAACTCGTTTGCAATTACTTACAATCATCGTTTTGTTGTTGTTGTTGTTGTTTTACAGGGAAGCACTGGAACAATCCCACTTCCCACCCTTGGTCATGCCTCTCTGTGTTGCTGTATAGTGTAGAGTTTCCTCAGAGCAGATCTAGGAGAGCTATTCCCATTAGTCCCACTGCAATTCATCTACAGATGCTCCAGAGGGCACCTTTGATGTAATCTTCTATATACAATAACAAAAAAGTTCACTAAATGTATATATTTTTGCACTATTTTGCAAATACATCATATGTATTTTAGGAGATCTCTGGGGTAGTTGCCATCTAGGCCTCAAACTATGGACAGTATAGACAGTGAAATGGATGTAGCTTCTTTGTGTGAATGCCGAGGGCTAGGAATGCTGCAGAGTGAGTGGACTGAGACAGTTTTCACAGTTCAGTCTTTATTGTACACAAAGGAATTACTCGCACAGAGATTTTAACAGGAGTTCACTGAATGAGGGGGAGAGCGATTAGTCCAGGTGATACAGAGTTCAGAATACTGCCCAGGAGGTGGGAGAGCTGGCTTGTGTTCACAGACAGAGTGACCGCAGGGAGGGGCACTGGGTTGCTCACAGTGGGTGCTGGAGGTCACAGGAGGGAGGCTAGGCAGGTAATGAAGGCAGAGAGTGTACCGTTGAGAGTTTTCAGCACTGAATTACACCTTGGTTTTGGCAGGTGATATGATCCATGAAAGGGGGACGCGCTCCTCGGCCATGTGGAGAACACTCAAATACATCAACACAAAGATGTTAAACTAGCGAACTCAAGGGGATGCAGGAAAAGCATGGAGCCTGATTATTACGCAAGGTGTGCAAACAATCTGGAAGAGACTGGATGCAGGAGCTGGGTGTTAAGGGGTTGAGGGATGAAGTGGATGGGCAACAGGTACAGGCTAAAGAGTGGGAGATCACAGCTCCAACCAGAGGTGGAACCATGCCTGCCCAACCAATTCTTGACCTCAGTGAGAGAGCAAAACACAAAACACAAACGCAAACCAGTGACGACAACGACATTTAAAAGGGAAACTGGAGCAGAAATGACATAAACATGCTTTCTTTGTAATGGCCAGTAGATGCCAATTCTGGATTTATTTTTTAATCCTGATTGTACAGAAATGTTCCTACTTTCCCTGTGATCCATACTTTTTCCAGACATACTACTAAGGATATTGTCTCAGTCAGTAGTGTGAAGCATTACAGAGTTAAATAGGACATTTGTTTTGTAAATTGTGGCCCTCAAAAGGCTGATAAAGCAGTCAGATCTACCCTCTTCTCAGGTTTTTAAAAAGCTAAGATGGCAAAAATACTCAGGTTGTAGAATCAAGAACAAGACTTCAGTTGGTCATGTGACATGGCTTTTAGGGGTGCAACGATACACAAAATTCACGGTTCGGTTCGATACTTTGGTGTCACGGTTTGATATTTTTTCGATACAAAAAAATGTTCATGCCTTTTTAATTTGTCATTTATTAAAATTATAAATATATATTTTAACTCAAAAGTACAGTTTTTAAATTTAATGTTGCTGAAACAACAAAGTAATTAAAAAATAAATCTATCTGATCGAGAAATCACTCATCTTTGGAAAAGAGAGTTTATTACAGAGAAATGGCTCTTTCCAAAATAAAAGCTATACTATACGCTTCTTCTGGGCTATATTCTCAGCAGCATATTAAACATATCAGGTCCCCATGAGGAGAATCATGTGCTAACGGCTGTCTAAATGACTCGGGTAAAGTTTGTAGCATGCGTGCTTGTTGTTTTTGTCTGCTTCCACTTGTCTTTGCACTAGGATGATGTCGGAGTAAATGTGCAGTCATATTCGTTGTGTTCCCACTAGTGCTGTCAGCGTTAATCTCGTTGAAATGACGTTAACGTTATCTCCGTTAACGAGCTACCATGGATCGCCCAGTGCGTGGGGCTGGACGGCCAACACGTTAACGAGCTAACTGCGCTAACACACTAGTTCCCACCAATGTAATTGAGCATTGTGTGGCACATCCAACATACTGTTTTACTTTTGTCCATGACGCGCTTACCATCAGGGTCATACGTCACATGAAAACCAAAATAGTTCCAAACGTCAGATCTGAATGAGGGTGGGGAGGTTCAATTTGCCATGTTGCAACGAGCTTAACTTCTGTCTAGCTAGCTTGCCCTGCGCTCAGTGAATCTGCGTTCGACTACTCCGCCTAGGCTGCACTGTCGAGCACAGATCCACTGAGCGCTCAACACAGACAGCATCGTCAGAAGGAAAATTGATCAAATAAATTAAAAATTTAGTATTGTTCGATACATATGCGTACCGAACCGAAAGCACTGTATCGAACGGTTCAATATCGATACGAGTATCGTTGCACCCCTAATGGCTATGTCCATGTTTATGTGCAGTTCATGCTCTAAACATATTACGGTAGGCCGTTCAAACAAACCACGACAATCTCATTGCAAATTTGATGGAGTAGAGCCTACATCTGGAAAACATGTTCAGGTGCTAATTGTACATTAACTCTCATAACTATCAGGCAGTCATGCTTGCTTATACTTAGCCTTCAGTAAAAGGAAAGGAAATAAGAGCGTGTACTTTTTCCACTGCTTCTCCAGCCACGCCAACAACTTGTCGTCCTTGAGTTTCGATCCTCCTGGAATCTTCACCGCAATCTGCTAAAAGATGAGGTTCATTTATCTTAAGTAGCAGAGACACACAAATTGCTCTGTGAGATTTCGCTGCTCACAACAAACCGCAAACCTTCCCCCAAAACAAACTTGCATGCAACATTTCCAAACCAATTACTGGCATAATTAATGAAACCCAGCACCTGTAGTGCCACGACAATCACAAGAGAGGGGACAGTGAAAAATGTAGCAATCAAATTAATCAAGCAAAAGGCACAGACCAATTACTCAGAAATCAGAGAGAGTATGGTGCCTCGCTAGGAGAACAGGTGATAGTCATCATTAAATTAGAGGGAGATCAGCAGCTCGTGTTTCTTCATCATGTGGGACCTTGATGCACCGCAGGGCGGGTGCCGCTTTTTTGGTGGCCTCTGTGGCAGACAAGGCAGCCCATATGTTCAATTGTTTAAGAGGAGGGGAGGTGTTGAGATAGTGATTGATGAAAATGTTCGTCACTCTGCAGCAGAGGCAACACAACAACATGTGGTCTTGTATCAAGACCTCGTGTACTTCTGGGCTCAGTGGTGGTCCCGTACGAAGGGAGTGGGGAAACTACTCGATCATTTCTTAGAATAAAGGGTTTTCTGTTTAGCAAATGACTCTGCAGCTTTAGATGATCAGCACACTCAAATGCATCAGCGCTAACTGCAGCACTCCGACACGGCTCTGTGTGAGAGATGATTTTATACCAGAATTAAACAAACAAAAGAGAGACAATCGCTCTAAAGCTGTCTAACGCACATAATAGACAATGAATCGTATCCTCCTTCTATAAAACCGAAACTTTTTCTTGTGCTTGGACTTTTAAGGCAGTAGTGGGGAACAGTTTGCGCACTAGTCATGCATTAGATGTAGGCTTCTTTGTCTGGCCTAACCAAGAGACCCACCAAGACTAAGGCCACATGCTTGCAGTAAACGTACCATTAGTGAGCCATATTCTGAGCTTTAATCATTCCAGATTGTTCTTTGGCACTAGCTACAGTAGGTGCTGGTGTTTGCTATGAATGCTAAACCAAACAGTATTTCTTCCAGGCTAAATGAGCTGGTTTAGCTCATTAGCTGATAGCCCGGGGCTTGATGGTTACCCCAGAGGTATGTTATACGATTTAGTAAATCAGCCAGTGCTTCGTTTATACTTCAGTTTTTGAGTTTTTCTTGAATAGACTAGTAACAGGACATTTTCTCAGACACAAACCTGCAACTGCTGGGTTTGTAAAATGTATTGAGTATGAACAAGATAAAGATTTAATCATTCTAGATTGTTATGTTTGAGTTTAATGGTTCATTGCCACTTAAGTGCCAATTATTTTCCATTTGAATTTTATTTTTTTCTCATGTTGGTTGACTAACTTGTTGGGGTGAGGGTCTTATGTCTTAAGAAAATGTGCTAGTCCACACTCAGGTCTGTGGTTTATGGTGGCACCTGGCGTTGTGGTGGTCATGGGCTGTGTTCAGTAAAGATGTGCTGTGTTAAGCACGATTATCCCTTTTCGACCAACCTTCACTGGCTCAGTTAACCATTCATCCCCCAGTTTACCCAAGCAACAGCTCCCTCTCCATCAAATTCTCTCTCTAAGTGTTAAATTATAAACAGTTGCTCACTCTGTGATGTTCTTTTTCTAACTTGTTACTTAGCAGAACCACTTTAATCCACTAATTTATTGCCATATTTTGTTTTATATAATAGAACTGCTTGTAACAGCTCTTGTTCTAGACATCTTGGCTTCCTAAATTAAGCACAGTGCTAAAAAAAAAAAAAAGAGTTTGGTGTAAAGTGTTACTTTGTAACATTACTTTTCAAAGTTGTACTATTGTACTAAATGTAGCAATTACATTACAGTTGCAATTATTACCCTTCATTTCTGTCATGTACCGGCTGTGTGAAGGCAGGAAAAGGACCCAAAGTCCTTTTCCTGCCTTCACTCCTTTTTAAAGTGCACTCCTCGACAGGCAAAAGTGTACTTCCAAAACTCAGCTTTATTGCTGGATGGCAAAATGTAACAAAAACCCAAAAACTACAAAATAAACTTACGCAGACAGACAGAACACACAGCATAAATGAGGGTAGATCACGACACAGACACAAAGAAACACAGGGCTAAAATACACAGAGGGAGCAATCAGGGAATGGGTAACAGGAGGGAAACACAGCTGGGGCAAATCAGGCCTAATGAGACAAGGGGAAGCAAAACCAGACACATTAACATCAGACATGGACTTTCAAAGTAAAACAGGAAACATGACACAGACTAACACGCGTGCACTGCAACAGAGGGAACAGAGACATGGGACCAGGGCAGACACTGACTGGACACGGAGATATAGCAAACAGGGGAGACAGCAACTAAGGATTACACAGAGACAAACCATAAGACATAACTCTAACGAAGAAACCAAAGATAAGAATAAGAATAATACAATAAATAATAAATAAATACAATAAACTCAAAACCCTGGGTCAACGACCCAGGCATCCTAACAATTTCAGGTCATTATATGGAGAAAAAGTAATGTAATGAGTAGAGTTACAAATTACTTTTTCCATAATGTGTTTTAAAAAGAATAATATTTAATGTGTTTAGTATTTAGTTTTTGCGAATGTAGATATCGGTGTATTTATCTGAAAATGGGTTGTTTGCACCAGATCGCCATTTACAAATAAAATCTGGTTTATAATCCAAATTTTTCAAAGGAACAAAAAACATCATCTTTAACCCAATCTAGAAGATAAAGGTCCAAAGAAAGTGTCGACTGTGTGAATATGAACAATAAAATCGGTTAATAATAACATTATAAGTAAATCTGCTTCTGCTGCTGTCCAGAGCTGTGGAAAATACTCACATGTTAAACTTAAACTGCTCATACGAACATGTAGAAATCTTTCCAGAGAAAAAAAAACACAACTGAAAAAATGCTAATCCTGCAGGGGAGTGATCTATATATCTAAATGTCATCTAATGGATTATTGGAACTCATGTGTAGTTAGTTAAACATGACATTTAATATATAAAGTTTAAATATGTTAAAAGAAAATCTTACTTAAGCAGCGCAGATTTCACAATGATGATAGGTTCTACAGTAGCTGACCTCAGGGTGTGTAAAGACTTCTCTTTGGTACTTAAAACACGGCATTGTTGAAAACTGTCACATGTTTTCTGACTGCAGTGACACGCAGCATTTCAAAGGGTCAAAGACAGCAAAGAAACAAATTTGTCTGTGTGGTACGAATCTGATTAAAGCTCATATTGCAATGGTTAATAAACGGTGGATGGCTTCTGCAGCACGGAGTGAAAACAAAGGCAGAGCTGAGAGCACAGGAGTGTGAATGCTGCTGTGCATTTTAATGGTGTGAAGCGGCGGTTCAGCAGAGTAAAGTGTAAGAGGTGCTGTCCGCGCTGCTGATTAGTCTGGACGCGTGTTACAAGTCAGCTGAGTGGAAATGGCTCTGATGGACTCGGTGTAATAAACCATGATGACCTCCTGCTAATTCACACACTGCAGCACAGACCCTCTAAAGCACCAATGAAATAGATGAAATCCTGTCCAGCAGCTACTCTCTACCTACCTTTGAACATGTGAAGTTCAAGATTTTTCTAATGGATGGAAGAATGAAAATCCGTTTTGTGTCAAAGTCACTCACCCAAATTATTGCAGCGCATTTGACAGTTAATCCTCTTGTCATAGGTAATGGGATGATTTAAAGGTGTAGATTTTTAAAGTGCACAGATCCTTATTTTTATAGAAGTCATATTTTTGGTGATACAATTAAACATTTTTTAGCTGTTTTTATTCAGAACAAAGTAGAAACATGCAGTTTAAACGCACCTTCGGGGTATACTATGAGTCAAGTTCCTCATTTTTGCTAAATCTTAACTACTGCAACAATCATAAATGCTAAAACATGTGCAAAGGTAAACAGGTTTATAGCCCATATTTCTCAGAAGAACAAAAGAAACTATCATTGTCAACCAATTCTAAGAGATAAAGGTACAAAGGTGTCCACTGTGGGAATATGAATATTGACAGGGTTAAAAATTATGAAAGTAAATGTGGCTGTAATTAGCCTGCAGTTGTGTATTTAATTTAATTGTGCTGCACACAGCTGCAACTCTATTGTTGTTAAATGGTCTTGGGAGCGAGGACACAACAGATATATTTAAAAAATATTGTTTAGCTCAGTCGGTGGTTCTCTTGTAAATCATATGAGCTCAACAAATAAAAGGTTTTAGTACATTAATCACTCTGTTTTAGTAATATATTGCTATATTATATTTAAAGATCGAGGATTCCAGTTCCCTGTAGAGGGAATATGCACACTTCATAAACAATATACACACTTTATTAGTTGCAGCTGGCTAATTGAGGGTTGTTTCCTTCAGAGCTGCTTTAATTTCTCATGGTATTGATTCAACAAGGTGCTGGAAACATTCCCCACAGATTTCGGTCCATATTGACATGATAGTATAACACAGCATCCCAAAGGTGATCAACTGGATTGAGATCTAGTAACAGTGGAGGCCACTGAAGTAAAGCAAACACACTGTCATGTTCAAGACATGTTCTTCTAATCCAGTCTGAGATGATTTGAGCTTTGTGATATTCTGGAAGCAGCCATAAGAAGGTGGGTGCACTGTGGTCATAGAGGGATGAACATGGCTAGCAACAACACTCAAGTAGGCTGCGTCATTTAAATGATGTTCAATTAGTGCAAAGTGTGCCAAGAAAACCATTGCGTGGTGTTTACAGTAAATGCTTACTCTACCATCTAAATGTCACAGCAGAAATTGAGACTCTTCAGACCAGACACATTTCTCTAATCTCCCATTGTCCAGTTTTGGTGACTCCATGTGAACCATAGCCTCAGTTTCTGTTCTTAGCTGACAGGAGTGGTACCAAGTGTGATCTTCTGCTGCTGTAGCCCATCTGCTTCAAGGTTTATCATGTTATGTATTCAAAGATGCTCTTCTGCATACTTTGGTTGTAACAACTGGTTGTTTGAGTTATTGTTGCCTTCCTGGCAGCTCAAAGCAGTCTGGCCATCTTCTGTTGTTCAATTTGCCATTTTCACTTCACCTTTCTTTCTGATGGTGATGTTTAATTTGAACTTCAGCAGATTTTCTTCACCATGTAAACATGTTTAATGCTCCCATGTCATTGATGTGACTGGCTGATTGGACATGGTTTAATGGTTTAATTATTTATATAGCACATTTAATTACAACAGGAGCGTTGACCAAAGTGCTGTACACTTGGTCACTTGGTACAGCTAAAAGCAAAAGATCACTTGATCTAAGAGATCTAAAGGTATAAGTCTGCAAGAGGTCAGACAAATACCCGGGAGCCTGTCCATTCAGAGCTTTGTAAGTCAACAATAAAATTTTAAAGTTAATTCTGAAGCGGACAGGGAGCCAATCAAGAGAGGCGAGCACCGGGGAAATGTGTTCACATCCTTTAGTACGTGTCAGAAGACGAGCTGCAGCATTCTGGACCAACTGCAGCCTTGCCAGGCAGGTCTGGCTAACTCCAGCATATAAGGAGTTACAATAGTCCAGCTGGGATATAATAAAAGCATGAATCGCCCATTCAAAGTTTTTAAAAGATAAAAATGATCTCACCTTAGATAAAAGCCTCAGTTTGAAGAAGGACCGCTGTACGACTGAGCTAATTTGTTTTTCAAAGATGAAATTGCTGCTAAATATAACCCCCAAATTTTTGGCATGCGATTTGACAAAAGGCTCAAGACTGTGCAGGTTAAAATTAGAGGTGCTGGGATAGTTGCTTGGTCCAAAAATTATTAGACATATCTATTAACAAGTATTTCAATAGATGTAGCTAACAATGTAGCCAGTGAATGTATATCTTCATATCATCATCTAACTCCCACTTTGCAACGAGGTTCCAGGACAAGATTTCCAGGGATGGTGAAGCTGTTTTCTACGAGAACTGGTTTGTAGTAAAAATCTACTGCTTAGTAAGCAAACCCTGATCTTGACTTTACACATTGGGTTCTTCTAATCTACTCTGAGCACCAAAATCATTATTAAGTTCGGACAATGGTTGGACAATAGCTAAAGCAGGTCCCAAACCTTTTTTGTGCCACAGACGGGTTTACGTCCGACAATATTCCGACTGTCCTTAAAGGTGTCGCGGATAAATACAACAAAATAAAACTAGTACCAGTACAAAAAAAAGAAGATTTATTCATAACACAGGGGGAAAGACCCAGGGAAACTGAGTTAACGATAAAAACGATAAAAAAAAATAACGCTGAAAACCGATAAAAAACCTGAAAACCATAAATTTCACACCCGAGCCTCAACTCTTACTGCCCGGTACCAAACGACTCACGGACCAGTACCGGTCTGTGGCCCGGGGGTTGGGGGCTAAAGTGTTAAACTGCATGAAGCCTCACCCCCCGCCCCCATATTGTTTTACATACAGTATAGATGTGACCAATGCACTAATGTATCAATATAGCCATTTTCAGAGTCTGCCAGTTTGTATTTCCACACTCTAAGAAATAAAACGTTGGATTTAATTGACAAAGTTAAGGCAATCTTTTCCACAAAACTTGGTCAATTAAACATAAATTAATATGGTTGTTATCTGCAATTTCAATGGTGATGTATACCAGAAGTGAAATTGTTAAATAAAAGCAACAGCTTTATTTTATTGTCACCATTTAACACCATTAATTAGAATTTAAACACTTTGTTCATTTTATTAACTGTATTAATGTAGGTTCAATTGACAATATTAATTTTAATTTAATGGCACCATTTACATTGTGTTTTGGACCTAATTAATTTGATTAATTATGATTTAATGAATAGTTTCATCTATATGCTAAATTTTTAGGTATCATCAAAACAAGTCTAGAAAAATTCCTGAGTTGTCACCTGTTTCACTTGCCTGTATGGAAGATTTCATTAAACTTAGTGAGCACGCGCTCAGTGTGAATCCATTAAAATTTGGAGGTGATCCAAATCATTTTCTTTAAAACTGTTACATACAGGAGGTCACTGGCCTTGATGAAGCACGCACTTTCTTAGTGGCCTTTTATTCTGATATAATTCGACTGAGTTTCGCTATAAGTGAGATGAGCTTCAACTTATACCATTTAATTGCCTTACAGAAACAAATTGTCCACTGAAATCTGTTCAGCCAAAAAGGTATTTTGCTCTTTAACGTTTGTAATTCAAATTTATTTGCATCAGGCAGTATTTCAAAAACCAAACAAAATTAACCTAAAAGTGACTAAGCTGTCTTCTTGTGACTTGGGTCATTTGTGTTGCAGTGTTTTATACTGCTGAAGCGCAGTCAAAGGCAAATATTCAAGTAAACGCTGTATTGCGGTGTACATATCAACATATATTTTTAAGGTTTTGCACAGAGTTTAAACTCGGAGTAGTCGGTAGAAGCAGGCATATATGCTCAGCAGTGAACCAGGCAGGAGAGGGATAGAGTTCATCACTGGTTCTTAAATCAATCCAGGCTAGAGGCAGTTTTAATCTACCAAATATCTGGGTGGATTAAAACATAAATACTTAATCCATGCTTGCAGGTGCTCATCAAGGTAGCTATAAGTCTGCTTAGTGCCAGTTCTGCACTGTTTGTGTGATATATCACTGTTTGCTTTGCAAACATGAAGTACAGAAATGTAAAGTAAAAAACCAGTTAGGTCAGTTTAATGGTTTATCATCACCCAGTTACAATTATATAAGATATTATATTATATAAGATAAGCTAACCTTTATTAGTTTTGTAATTTGTTTTGTCACAGCAGGAAGTGGACAGTGCAAAAGTTATGAAGCAAAAATTAGAATACAATAAAAATAAATACAGTACACAACTGTACAGAATAGAATAGAATAAAATACTATATACAGTAGAATAAAATAGAATAAAATATACAATAAGATAAAAATAGAATACAAATGCTATATACAACTGAGTAAAAATACAACGATGCCAGAAAAGATTATTGCACATTAGAGTTATTGCACGTTTGTGGATGTGTGCGTTTGATCAGTTAAAGTCTTTGTTGTGGAGTCTGGCAGCAGTGGGGAGGAAAGACCTGCAAAATCTCTCCGTCCCACACCGTGGGTGCCGCAGTCTCCCACTGAAGCAGCTGCTCAGTGCTGTCAGAGTCTCCTGCATGGGGTGGGAGATGTTGTCCAACAGGGACGACAGCTTAGCCGCCATTCTCCTGTCACTCACCACCTCCACTGGGTCCAGAGGGCATCCTAGAACAGAGCTGGCCTGTTCAGTCTCTTCCTGTCCCCAGCAGAGATGCTGCCACCCCAGCAGACCACACCATAAAAGATAGCAGAGGCCACCACAGAGTCAGAGAAGGTCTTCAGGAGTGAGTCTCCACAGCAGGTACAGCCTGCTCTGCCCTTTCCTGTAGAGGGCGTCTGAGTTCAGATGAACATATATATTTTTAAGCATTTTAGTCATATAGATATTTTGTAGTTTGGTTCAATAAAATCCTTCAAACAGTGTTTGCTTTGGGTTGTTTCTTATTCATGAACAGAACACACAGTAAATATTTTCAGCTTTTATTCATCTTGTTAGTTTTATATGATACTTTGAGTGTTTGAAATTCACCAAAATTTGCTGCTCAGCACAGATACCAAAATAACCATATTTAAACACCAAGTGGATTCCATTTGGTTGGGATTAGTTTGTTATCTGT
Source organism: Neolamprologus brichardi (assembly GCF_056152115.1). Classification (NCBI taxonomy): domain Eukaryota; kingdom Metazoa; phylum Chordata; class Actinopteri; order Cichliformes; family Cichlidae; genus Neolamprologus; species Neolamprologus brichardi. Next base: position 31,148,653 of record NC_142113.1, on the reverse strand, counting down.
ACTGTACAGCTGGGTTCAACTGTGCAGACACATTCGATTTTGTGCCAATCTTTGATTCACGCTTCAGAACTGGCCCGGCTTTGACACCAGGGGCACACCATCTCATTATACTGAATCACTGATTGTGAACTACATTTGGAAATGTGACTAATTCGTTATGCTTTTAAAATTTCTCTTTTAACTTATTCTCAACAGGAACAGGAACAAATACATCATTAAATGAGCAGTGTACAAATGTCATCATCATTATAAAACTCTGTTTGATGGCAAGAGCTTTCATTAAAAAAACACGTTCCCTTGGTACAAAAATATGACACTAATCACAGACACGATGCACAGTCAAGCCCAGGGAAATCTGCTTTTTGCTTTAGGACCGTTTTTAAATAATAACATAACCATTAAAAAATAATAATTGATGAAATTGGCTCTGTGCAAATGCACCAAGCGCTTTAAAAGCTTCTACCTTATGATACAACGTCCAAATCAATTTTTTATTAACGTGATAGAGAAGGACAAAAGTGGAATTCAGATGATGTTATGAAAGTTGGCTGGTGAGGAGCTCAGGCTGGATGGATGGGTAAGCAAAACAGTGGAAGTGATCCTGTTACTGGAGCTCAGCTTTTCCTAGCCATGTTCACTGTCTATGATATGAAAGATTCGAAGACCTCTTCAAGATCCTCTTCAAACCCCTCTAGGCTAAACACATGTATTGTGTTGTTAACTGAATCTTTAGTCACGTGGGTCTAGAGACTGGCCAGTGAGCCCTGAGGCAACCACCAGGTGCAAAGTCAAACTGTGTATTCTCCAACTGGTTGACATGTGTCGCTGGGTGAAATCAATCCACCAAACAGGCTGCTGCAAAAAAATCTCCTTGTGATTACTTTGATAAATAGCAAACTGCCACAGTTCAGTTAGTAGTTTGTAGGTTGTATAGAAGCTGCTGCTTGCAGGCAAACTTGCACTTTCTATGCAAAATACAATCTGATAAAAACAAAACCATAGTAAGGAGGTTTTCAGTGCAGCGCCTCAGTAGGTTGTGGTCAAGGTCAAGCATCCAGCTAGCACTACTGAAGAGTGTACATTGTTAGGGTTGGCTGTGTGGCCCCAAAAATTAAAAGCAGCTTTATTGCTGAGCTCTTACAAAATACAAAGAAAAGAAGGTTAAGAGCAAATAATCGAACAACTGAGAATCTTTTAGGAAAACATACTATGAGGATGGACTCAGCCATGAGGGAGAATGCAACAATATACACACACAAGACAACGAGCGAACAGGCAACAGGTGGGAGGACAGTTGAAACCAATCGCAGATAATGAGACAGAGGAAGTGGAATTTAATACAAAGCACGAGAGACAAGAGACTATCAAAATAAAACAGCAAATTACTAACACTGAGACCAGGATGAGGACATATGCACTTGACACAGAGACAGAAGATAAACAAACACAGAGACAAGGTTGGAGGACAGAATAGGAATACAAAAGAGAAAAATAAAACTAGCAATTAAAGCATCCATGCAACTAAAGGCAACTCAAACTCAAAACCATGGGAACCATGACCTAAACACAGTAATGTTTTTCTTTATTTTTATTTTATTTCTTCTGGGGGGGGGGGGTTTAAGTGATTTCAAAAGAAACGAAGAAAATTGCTTAACAGAAAACCAACTATGTGTCTGCAAGTTGAAGCTGCAGTTGCTCCCAGAGAGAGGAAGTAAAGCATCAAAGAAAGACTTAATATTGTTTTTTTCCCTTATATTAATATGGCGTGCAGTTCAGTTAGCTTTGCACAAAATTAACTGGTAGTAAAAATCCTCCAAAAAGCTGCTTTTACTTTTGGTACATAGAGTCTTCAGAATCTGCACTTTCCTACAGAAGTTGACTCTGTATTTCTCTTTTTACCAGAATACTTTTTATCTGTACTTCTTCTATTTAAGTTACGCGCAACCACATCCCAGCCAGTTGGGAGGCTACACATTGTTGCCCAGTGACCAGGCTGTCAGCTGCAGGCCTCTAGTCAGGCTTAAAGTGAAAAGCCTGACTGTAACAATCGGCCAAACTAAAGTCAAGATCAGGTTTTCTCAAAAATTTAATAATCATCATATGAGAAACTGACTGTGTGCACTTATTAATTATGTTAATGTTATTTTATATGTTGTGGTCACTAATATCACAAACATAAATACAAATGATTTGTTTTTCCCAATGTAACATTAGTATTTTTCACTTCTATTCAGAGAGATCTGGCATATATTTTCATCTGGTTTAGGTCATTTATTTGGAAGACATTTGTTTGATATTATTATCTGCGTTCAGTCAAAAGCAGGACACGTTTTTAGAGCTACCAGAACTTTTTCTGTAATTTTACACTTTTATCATGTAGAGGAACTCAGATGTATTGTTGAAATTCAGCTTCTTTATCTTATATTAGCACATCTCCGGTATTAAATGTGTCATTAAATGTCCTTTCACTGATATAAAGAGGAGTTTCACTCATCCGGCCCACTCAAGGTCAAAGTGGGCTGCATGTGGCCCTCGGTGTAAAATGAGTTTGACGTCCCTGCTCTGCCAGGACTTTTGCCTCAACTGCCGTTATGCTCAATTTTGTACTCTGAACGTTTTTACCGACTAAACTGAACCAGCATTTGTTTTGAGTTGTTTGGTATTCATGTGCACATTTTTATGTATTTTCAGGTTTAAAAATAAAAAAAAAATCAATGCTCTGATGCTTTTATCTCACAGTTTGAATTGTAAGGTTCACCAAAGTCAGCTGCTCAACACAGATACCAAAATAACTAAATTCTGGCACCAAGTAGATTCCATTTGGTTTGGATTATTTTGTTATCTGTAATGTACAGATGGATTCAATATTTTTGCCATTTTTTTTGATTCGCGAGGTTCGTAAAATTGGCCCAGCTCGGACACCGGGGACACACAATCCCATTAAACTGAGTCGCTGATTGTGGAAAGCATTTGGAAATGTGATTAATTCCCATCTTTTTTCTTTCTTTTAACAGCTTGACTGGAATAGGAACAAACACATCATTAAATCAGCAATGTCCCACTGTCATCGTTATGAAACTCAGTTTGATGCCAACATCTTTCATTAAAAAAACATGCAGCCTTTCAGGGTCCCGTGTTGCCTCCGTATGGAAATATGACGCTAATCACGGACACGGTGCACGCAAAGCCTGGGGAAAACCACTCTCGTCTTTAGGAGCGTTTTTCAAATAATACCATTAAAAAATAATAATTGATGAAGTTGGCTCAGAGCAAAGGCACTAAGCCCTTTAAAAGCTTTCCGTCGTCTTACAATACAATTTCCAAATCAATATTTCATTAACTGGATAGAGGTGCAATGTTCCTTGTTAATAAAGAAGGTTTGGCTCAGCACAGAGTTAATGTTTAGCTTTAGTGAATTTTAGGAAGGAGGCACTGTAGCTTCTGATGTTTCACCAGGCCTCCCACACTTTCAGTATATTCGCTACCCCTCCAGCACACAGTCTCACACATGCATCATCCTCCCTCTTATGGTTTCTGCACTTATGGGCCTTTTTATGACTGGTGTCTGATGTCCAGCATCGCCAGGCATCCGGTGACTTTCCTACGGAGCCCCGCAGGGGACATGGGAGAAAAAAAAATTAAGACGGACTTTTGCGAGATCTCGCAAAACTAACTCGGGATCTCGCAAAACCAACTCGGGATCTCGCAACACTTTTGCGAGATCTCACAAAACAAACTCGGGAGCGAGATCTCGCAAACGTTTTAGCCGCATTCTTCGGACGCTGGCTCGAAGCCGACCGGGAGGTCGAGGCACGATGTGCCGGGAAAGCGGTGTTCCTCCCGGCTGTAGTAGGTCTCGACCTCCCGTTAGCTCGAAGCTAACGGAAGGTTTCGACCTCCCGTTAGCTTCAAGCTAAAACTTCGAGCTAAAACTGCAGCTAAAACCTTTGCCGCAAAGTTTGTTTTGCGAGATCCCGAGTTTGTTTTGCGAGATCTCGCAAAAGTCCGTCTTAAAAAAAAAATTCTCCCATGTCCCTTGCGGGGCTCCGTACTTTCCTGGTGGCAAGTCAGAAAACAAATATGAGCTATTTACTTGTCAGAGAAAATGCAACACTGTAGATACAGAGTCACGTTTAGAACAGCATTAGCTTAAGTCACTGCATTCATTGCACTACATTAGCGTACTTAGAATTTTGGTCAAATTAGTCAGATTTATGACCACAGCTAATAATCATCTCTAACTGGTAAGAGGGGCTGCATCGCATAAACACACAGCTGTGATAGCTACATCGGCATTCAGATTCATCCTTCTATCCATTTTCTTAACCGCCAACAACAGGGCTGCAGTGGGGCTGAAGCCTGTCCCAGCTGACAGTGGCTGAGAGGCGAGAAACACCCAGCACAGGCTGCAAGTCCATTACCAGGATAACACAGAGAGACAGGCCACAGTTCATGCCAACGCCCACACCTACTGACAATTTAGAATCACCGGTTTAACCTAATATGCAGCGAAAACCTAAGCAGGCACTGGGAGAATGTGCCTGATGATTTGACTGCTGATTTAATGAAACTGTACGAGTTGGCAAGTCAATCCCATTTAAACTGGCTTCTTTATGAACTATTTGACCGCAGGTTATGTCTTTAAATTTCTGCTTTTAAAAATGTTATTGAGGTGTGTTTAAGGTCATATGATGATATGCTTGATCCATCCACCCATCTTCTTATCAGGCCTAATGTCAGGGCTGGGTCTCCGGCTCCATCTGCCATTTCCTTGAGCTCTGCTGGGAGATACAGAGGTGTTCCCAAGTCAGCTGAGAGTCATAATCTCTCCAGCGTGTCCTGTGTCTGCCCTGGGGTCTCTTCTGAATTTTATCTTCCCGAGACGTCATACTTAGGCAGGTTCCATGAGGCATCCTAATACCCGAACCACTTCAACTGGCTTCTTTCAGTGTGGAGGAGCAGCTGCTTTGCTCTGAGCCCCTTCCAAATACCCGAGCTGCTCAGCATATCTTTCACGATAACCACAAATTACCACTTTGGATGAAGCTGAATCTCACTGCTTGTATCTGCTGTCTTAATTAGACAATAGACAACAGTATTGTGTTGTTAACTGAATCTTTAGTCATGTGGGTCTAGAGACTGGCCAGTGAGCCCTGAGGCAACCACCAGGTGCAAAGTCAAACTGTGTATTCTCCAACTGGTTGACATGTGTCGCTGGGTGAAATCAATCCACCAAACAGGCTGCTGCAAAAAAAATCTCCTTGTGATTACTTTTATAAACAGCAGACTGCCACAGTTCAGTTAGTAGTTTGTAGGTTGTATAGAAGCTGGTGAATGCTTGCAGGCAAAATTGCACTTTCTATGCAAAATACAATCTGCTAAAAAAACAAAACCATACTGAGGAGGTTTTCAGTGCAGCGCCTCAGTAGGTTGTGGTCAAGGTCAAGCATCCAGCTAGCACTACTGAAGAGTGTACATTGTTAGGGTTGGCTGTGTGGCCCCAAAATGCAAAACTGGAAAGATGAGAAACAAAAATTAAAAGCAGCTTTATTGCTGAGCTCTTACACAAAACAAAGAAAAGAAGGTTAAGAGCAAATAATCAAACAACTGAGAGTCTTTAAGGAAAACATACTATGAGGATGGACTCAGCCATGAGGGAGAATGCAACAATACACACACAAGACAACGAGCGAACAGGCAACAGGTGGGAGGACAGTTGAAACCAATCGCAGATAATGAGACAGAGGAAGCGGAATTTAATACAAAGCACGAGAGACAAGAGACTATCAAAATAAAAGAGCAAATTACTAACAGTGAGACCAGGATGAGGACATATGCACTTGACACAGAGACAGAAGATAAACAAACACAGAGACAAGGCTGGAGGACAGAATAGGAATACAAAAGAGAAAAATAAAACTAGCAATTAAAGCATCCATGCAACTAAAGGCACAGATAACAGGAACAGAACCATTACACCGGGCCATCTGAAAACCAAAAACACAGACTAAACCTAAAGAACTTCAGAGCAGGAGCACAGAGCAGCATGAAATTACACCAGAGGGAACTTGTATAAGATAAGGGGGGACAAGACATGTAAACCCTAAGAAATAACACAAAGACGAATATCAAGAATACAGAATGCAGAACCATAATACAGATGTCAAAATCAAAATTACCAAGTTAGAGAAAATGTAAACATCCCAAAACTCAAAACCATGGGAATCATGACAAACAATAATGTTTTTCTTTATTTTTATTTTATTTCTTCTGGGGGAGGGGGGGTTCAGTGGCAGGTGATTTCAAAAGAAACAAAGAGCAAAGAACAAGAAACAAAGATACACTGTCAGGGCTCTGTGTGCAGGTGGATGGAGAGGAGGATCCGAATTAAAGACTGAATTGAAACTGAGAACCTCAGCTTTATTGCTGGTGATAAACGAAAACATGAACTGAAAAATGACACTGAGAACTGAACACACAGGCATAATTCTGAGCACAGGAAAACACAGGGCTAATATACACAGGGTGGTAATCAGGGAATGGGCAACAGCTGGGAGAAATTGGACTAACGAGACAGGAGGAGCAAAGCTGCACACACTAACATAAGACAAAGACTTTCACAATAAAACAGGAAATAAGACACAAGGATGCAGACTAAGAAACACAGACTTAACACGGGCAGAACTAAAAATAAACCAGAATAAGCTGGAACATAGAACATCATCATCATCATCACAAGCACTAAGAGAATAAGAAAACAATCAAACACACCAAAGTAACTTGAAACGCAGATTCATCATAAAACCCAACAAAGCACAGGGAAACATGAAGAACAATCCATCATTCAAAAATAAACCAAAACATAACTCAAACTACTTGGTCAAACTGACCCAGAACCGTGGCATACACTGCTTGTATCTGCTGTCTTAATTCTTTGTTCACTAGGAACGGTTTAAAGCTTAGGTGAGAGAATAAGAACGTAGGTGAACTTGTAAATCCACAGTTCTGCCCTGGTGCTCAGCTTTCTCTTTGCCAGAGCAGATCAGCACAGCGTCCACATTACTGCACCAGTTCATCTTTCAAATTCCTGAATTACTCTTGTTCCCAAGACCCACAGATATTTCACCTTCTACACTTTGGAGGGACACCAACTCATCCATAGCCCAGAGTGGGCACTCCACCCTTTTTCAGCTGAGAACCATGGCCTCAGACTTAAAGGTGCTAATTCTCATTCCTGCCGCTTCAGCTGCTGCTGCACACTATTGAGGTATGAGTTGGAGGATATCACTCAATCAAGCCAGAAATGTGCAGACTACTTCCTTGCACCATCCTCTGATCTTTGGCTGTGCCTCCAAATTCTGTCCTCGTAAAAATTATGAGCAGAACTGGTGACAAAGTGCAGCTTTGGTGAAGTTCAAAAACAAGTCTGACTTATTACCAGAAGCTCTGAGCACAGTCTGAATAGTACATGGTCTGAATAGCATTTAACAAAAGGCTCAATGCCAAATACCCCATACTCTGAAAGCATCTTCCATTGGACACTGCATATGAATATTCCAAAACACATCATGTAGACGGGAAAACTCCCACATATCATGAAGTCTCCTCAAGAGGGTAAAGAATCAGTGCAGTATTCCCAGACCAGGATCTATCCAATAAGAGGAAAAGCTGTAGTAGAGAAATGAGAACCAGTAGCAGACATGTAAATTTCTCCGTCTGTTTGTGACAGTGTTGATGAATTGCTTGCTGCTGTGGAAATACCTTCTTAGACAAGGGTAGGTTGGAAGAAAAAGTAAACACATTATGACTCACCACCACTTGCGTCTATAGCGTTATTATTTTCCACAAGCATTAATTATAGTTTCTGAGACGTGTTTCCAAAAGCTCTATCACCAAGATTTCAAATAAATACTGTCATGTTCTGGGGGTCTGTAAATAATCAAACCACTGCATTCCTGTTGTCGCCCAGGGACCTCCTGCAAATGACTTGTTTTCATTCCCTTCCATCAGCCATCAAAGCACAGAAAGACAGAAAACACAGCAGATGCAGACTTTGACTGTTCTCCTGTAGAGAAAGTCAAATGTTATAAAAAACCAGCAGAACGACTTCTCATCACATTTTTACACCAACATTCAGTGTTGGGGAGTAACGGAATACATGTACCGCCGTTACGTATTTAAAATACAAAATATGAGTAACTGTATTCCGTTACAGTTACCGTTTAAAAAGGTGGTATTTAGAATACAGTTACTTTGTTGAAATAAATGGATTACACGGCGGTACTTCCCTGTTTCATATTGTGGCGGGTCAGGACTGTTTGGGTTTTGTTTGACAGCTACGTTCTGTTGTTCCAGGCGGCAGCGTTACGGTTGCCATGGTTACAGGGTGACGCTCTCTCTCTCTCTCTGCGTGTTTCCTGGGTGAGAGAGGCCTTTTTGTTGTTGTTGTGCTAAGCTAATAGGCAGAATGCTACAGGTATATGTAGCATCATAGGCAGTGTAGTCCGTGCTGCAGGGAGAATGGACTGCCATACCCGTTATGTGTCTGTGAGCGAGGGAGGGAGAAAAAGGAAAAGTATGAGCTGTCATCGAGCAGAAAGCATGTAAATATAATAATAACCACTGCAGCCAAGAAGAGTGCCTGACGAGCCCAGTTGTAAGTAAGCTATTAAGACTCGACTGTACACCGTGTTCGTGTTTTCCTCCAAAAACAATAAGTTCCGTTGGAGCAGCCTTTCAACGCCTCTCTCTGTCTCTCACAAGCAAAGTGACCCAGACAACAAAGTAAAGCTAGTTTTCGGCTACGAGCCGACACAGAACCCACCGTATTAGCCAGAGGTCCCTTTACTACGGTTCGGAGCCGCGGACCTTCAGTAACAGTAATAAATCACAGCAATAGTACATTCATGTAGTTGTAAACAGCATGATAATATATTAAGTAATCCAAAGTATTCAGAATACGTTACTCTCATTGAGTAACGTAATGGAATACGTTACAGAATACATTTTGGGGCATGTAATCTGTAATCTGTAATGGAATACATTTTAAAAGTAACCTTCCCAACACTGCCAACATTTGACAGATAATTAACACATTTCACAAGTACAATAGAAAAAGAGACAAAAACTGACTGTTGTGCATTAAATGAATCAACAACACTGCGCGTGCATGCCAAGTTCTTGCATGTGGAAATACATGCGACTTTCTGTTCAGTAAAGGAGAAAACAATGAAGTGTAGAGCATCTGTGTGGACATTTGATGAAGTATTGTGGAGCTGTAATGAAATCTTCCAATGCACATGCACACTGTTTGAATTACCTCAAAGTCAATTTTACTGTAACAGTCTTTAATAGTATGTTTCTCTGTCTCTGCCTGATGCTCATCGTCTCTGTATTATACCACTTTGTGCTGAGAGCTGCAGCACGGGTGACAAATTGAAATATTGAAATTCATCTTGATGAATTGAAAGACGTGCGGTGCGCACACCCAGTAGGATTCTGTCAGATTGCTTTCTGCGTGTCGCTCGGTGGGTGTGTCGTGTGGGATGCGATCGCTCGAAGAAGCCTGAAAACACACGGAGGGAAGCTGTCCTCTGCCCCATGTGAAGCGTGACTCTCAGGCCTTGAGTTGCAATACGCAGGTGAAGTCAGTCATGATGCAACAGTGACACCCAGTGCAAGTAAAATACTGGAGGAAACACATCAAGTATTTACTGGTCATTGTGGATTATGGAAATTATTGATAATGTTAAAGTTATCTCATGTTTTAAATCATATAGTAATTTAAACATCCAATGCTTGAGCACTTTAAGCATGAGGGGGTGACTAGATTTTATAATGAAAATAAAAAGTGGGCCATACCTTTTATCACCATAATGAACCATTGTAGGGTTATTTTAAAGGACCGGCTAGCAGAGGGGTTGCTTATGTTGGCCCGACTAAGTTTTTAATGATATTCAAACAGTAGATCACTGACACTGTGGACAAAGTTAGAAATCGATGTGATCACTTCTAAAACACTTAAAGAAACGAGAAGACTGCAATATAGCTCTCATTTGCTGTTCCTCTGCATCATGTGTAAAAACAAATACCTTTGAATAGCCACAGTGCTTATGCTGGAGGCAGATATAATATGATTTAAACTGGGATCAGACTCATAATAATCCAAATACACATGCTGGCTCACTGGGAGAATAAAGGAGGATAGTGATATAGAATAGAACGGGAATGATACAAGATGTCCCTGACTCAGGAACACACTGTACTCCCACATCTGCATTATATACTAAACTATTCTATATAGTTCACTATACTGCAAAACTGTTAATATGTCATTTCTCAAAAGCAACAAGTATTGAAGTATTGCAATGACCTCATAATTTATCAGCACAAAATCACTTTATTTAGTACTTTGTAAAAAAGCTGTGAACTCAAGTGAGGCACATTTTCCCTGACGAGTGCAAAGACTGAATATAAATGTGTAAGACGAGAAATGTTATGCTGGTTATTTTGGTTATGAAGCTTTTAGACCATGATTGGTGTCGGTGTGTGATATGGTTTTATACAGTTTAGCCTGTATGATATTGCAACCACAGATGCAAAAGTGCGCTAAACTTGTATTCTCTCTGAGGGTCGGGACGAGACGCAGATATCTGAATAACCAGCAACAGGACAGCTGATTGCACGGATACTAAAATGCCTTCCCTGCAATGTGTTAATTGCAATTAGCAATTTTCCTGCTGACATTATGAGCTTATTTGCTAGTGTCAAGTAACATTGAACATAACACATATTCATTTTGTAAATCATGGTACATTTTAAATGTATAAAACCAGGATATGCTCTACTGTGCAACTGACAAGTCGCTAGCGTTTGACTGTGCATGCTAGCCTTTCACTATTTCACATCTGCCATCATTTACATACAGTCTGTGGTACTTAAGTAAATCTGTTCACCGTTTATCTTCCACATGGCTGTGAAATAACAAACTCAGAGGCATCACCAATATTATTTTTGTGGATGCAAATTTATTGTATTTCATACGGAGCCCCGCAGGGGACATGGGAGAAAAAAAATTAAGACGGACTTTTGCGAGATCTCGCAAAAGTTGATTTCCAACAATGGCGGCAGCTACTTAGTTGTAATATTACTCTTTCTGGGTCACAAAATACACTTTTAAGATATTTTGAGGCGTGAATGTAGTTGTGTAAACGTCAGATACCTGCTCGGTTTACAAGACATCACATATTTGCAAAAGCGTTTTCGGAGATCTAACACCCACTAGCTCGAAGCTAACGGGAGGTCGAGACCTACTACAGCCGGGAGGAACACCGCTTTCCCGGCACATCGTGCCTCGACCTCCCGGTCGGCTTCGAGCTGGCGACCTCCGAAGAATGCGGCTAAAACTTTTGCGAGATCCCGAGTTTGTTTTGCGAGATCTCGCAAAAGTCCGTCTTAATTTCTTTTTTTCTCCCATGTCCCCTGCGGGGCTCCGTAATTTCATGTGTTTTAGAGTAAAATAGTCTACAGGAACATAAAAACTACAATTAGAAAAGAATGATGGCAGTATACCTTTTCAACGGTGGAAAACACCAGAGTGCGCTCTAACCGACAAGAATTCAAGGTGACCACACTCACGGTGCAGTTTTTCAGCTCGCTCCCACCTGCAGGGAATATTTAATGTTCAAAAGATCATAAGATTGTAAGTAGAGTATCCCTCATGTTGAAGAGTGAGGAGACTGTGTTGGTAGCTTCCTATTCATTCCAAAAACAAATAAGCTGTAACAACAGAACAGATGAGGACTTAAGTACTTCACTTTCTGCTTCCTCTCTTTACTCTAAGAACAGATGCGTCCCTGTCACAGAATCACAGAGATAAAGACTATAAGGTAAGGATGTTGTTGCTGTTTTTGTCTTCTTCTTCTAGGCGAAAAGAGGTGAACGTCGTTTCATTGGAGGCTGTCCAGAGAGCTAACAAAGTGTTCCATGTCTGGATTTGTTTCTCAAGGGCAAAGCATCCAGCGCCGGCCAGCAGGCAGCCTGCTCTGCCGCTTTTATGCCGAAGATTTCATTTGGGAGCTAACACTATTTTGCGGCTGTCGTTCTCTGCACACTGCCACCGCAGAGAGGCTGGGAAAAAAAACATAAAATGGAAAAGTTAAAAGGAAATGAATAACACCCTCAGGCACTCCCCACACAACTGGCTTCTGATTTCTATTTGTTTCTCAATCCGAGCCTCTGCTGAGCCGCCCAGCACACTGACCGACAACAGACATTAAAAACAAATGAAAGAAAGCATCATGGCATCTCATTCTTTCATCACGGTGTGTGTGTGTGTGTGTGAGGAAGTCTGGGTTGTGTAGCGCATACGCCTGTGTACAGAAGTGTTTTCAATGCACAATTTCACCCGTCATGAATAATGAACTCCAGACAACTTAAATCTCTCCTCAACTTAATTCCCAGTGCTGGCAGCACATTTGCTTGTCTTGTTGCAGGATGAGTTCATGCTTGGAAAGATATGATACATAATTCACTCCATGTAACCACCGAACTCCAACATGGCATCCCTGTGGAGGGGCGACGGGACAGGTGTTGCTGTATGGAATCATAGTTCCTCATTTTTGATCATTTATTTATGTGACGTGTGAAAACCACAGCACACAAAAAAAAACCCCTCATAAATATTTCATCACATCAGTCACTTTGGACAAAAGGTATTAGGATTCTGGAAACCGTGCATAACTTTTACATTGACTTACCCTGCGCGCTGTTGTGGTTATTGGAGACTAGTCTGAACTGATTCACATGCAGTTTAGTTGAAACATTTTAAATCACCAAACCAAGCAGAGTCCACTCACTGCTGTTACTGATGAGCCTGCACCACCACCGTTCCACACGTTAGTCTTCACGATCATAAATACTCATTAGAAGTTTATTTCTGGGAGCTAGTGGAAGAAATTCTGTCATGCTCGTGGGAAATCAGAAAACTCTATCAGGAATGGGGAACCCCGAGAGGTTGCACAGCCAAATTTTTTCACAAGTGGCAACCCTTTATCTCTTATTTTGTTAGTCTAGAGGTATTGCCTGTTTAAATGTACTTCTGCTACTGTTATATTCCTCTAATATGTTTGATGGTTGTGTTGATCTGTGTGGGACTGGGGGGGGGGGGGGGTCCTTGTTTTAGAATGCGTTGTTTTTTTTCATGTATATATATATAAGTTTATTTACTTAGAAAAATGAAGAAAGGTTGATTGTATTTCGGTAACTGCAAGTACTGTTGTTTTCTTTTTTCAATAAAAATATTTTCAAAACAAAAAAAAAAAAAAAAGGAATGGGGAACCCCCCCCAAAAAAAAAAAAAAAAAAAAACTAAGGCAAACTTCCTGGTTCAATAAAAAAAACTCATTTTTGTATCTTAGCATTTCCTTAATCTCAATCCTACTTGCACAACTGTCAGGGTCCCTGTGCCTACCCGGTCGGCTCAGTATGGCTACATATGTTTTTATATTCTTTTTTTGTTCCTGCTCTCTCCCTTCCCCTCTTTCCCTCCTCCCTCTGCCTCGGCGGAGCTCACCTGTGGGCTCCTACCCTTGGCCCACGCACCTGTGGCTCATCACGAGTGTTCCAGCTCCTTTATAAGATGGCAGCTCTGTGTTTCTCGTCGCTGGACCGTTGCCGACCCTCGTCAGTGTAACCCCAGCTCAGTTACTTCTAGAGTGTTTTCACAGCGATTTGCCCTTATAATCCCTTCATGTCTCTGTGTACAGATTCCCTGGACCAACCCCTGTGTTACCTGAGTGATTGGAGTGTGAAGAGGAGCGTGAGGAGTGGACGGAGTGTGTGTGTGTGTGACTTTCGGCGTCTTTCCCGTTCGTGTGTGGACCCCCGGAGCCCGGCTTTCCCCTCACTTTTGTAAATAATCACCTGGTGTATCGTAATAAAGACTCTTGTGCTTTCAAGACCTAGAGCCTGCGCGTGAGTCCGTTCAGTCCCGTTGTGACAACATCAACATCAGTAAGATGAAGCAGATGATTTATTTATTTTTTACTTTTTATTTGTATTTTTTTGATGACCCTCGCAGTAACGTGCACATTTCCCCAGTTTGGTAATTTGTCTGTTGGTTTATTTACCCATAGTCTAAATGTAATGTATGTATGGAAGTGTGTATGTTGGAATGAATGTAAGACTGTACGTGTGGCTCATGTGTTTTAAAATCCACTCCAACAATATGGGGGGGGGGGGGGGGGGGGACATAGAAGCTCAAGATTTAACAGTGAGGTAATGGAGCAGATAAAAAATGGTTAAATGTGTTTTGTTTTACTGAGTGGTAGAAGCAAATAGCAGTGCCTCACAAATCCTGAAAGAAGTCCACTGCCTGTGCAAACTCAGTCAGTGGACCAAACCACTGTGAGGTACATGAGAGGGGTGCACGTTTAGCTCCACCCCTGCAAAGATGTAGCTTTTTATAAGGTTTTTTAAACAGATCTACATTTATATACTATGACTTTGACATAGTGGCAGAAGTATCGTCCCCAGCATCCTTTTCCAGAATGTTTAACAGAAACAGGATCAGCTGATTCAGTTCTGGTTCACAGGGACCCTAGACAGGTCGCCAGTCTGCTGCAAGGCCAACACACAGAGACAGAGACAGACAAGCATTCACACTCATATAATAATTATAAGTGATGATATTGCTAAATCCACTTGTTTGTCATGCAAATGAAAGTCACCGGTTGTTACCTGTTACCTCTAATGAGGGATTTATGGTCTCCTGTTTGTGTCTGTTTGACTAAGCAAACAGAGGAATTGTGGGAATTCAACAAATCTCCAGAGCCCCTGTGACAGCAAACAGCTACAGCATGTAGATCTGGCCAAGGCACTACTGCACCAGGACCTCAATGCTGTTCAAGATCTCTCTCATCCACACACTAATTACACTTGTACTCAAACATCTATTAATCAGCAGGACTGCAGTCTAACCAGCATGGCTTTCCAAAAGTCTTAGAGAGCTCAGAAGAACCAGAGGATCTTCTCCGGGTCACCAGGCGAAGTCTTATCAAATATTTTGTACTCCTGAAGCGACTCTAATGGATTGCTGCTTAATTAACTGTGTGGATAAATTCAATCACCGAACTTTCCTCAGTGTATTTAAAACATAAATAATCATTAAAACAACTCCTTGCTTAGATGGTACTTCTGTTTTGACTCTTTACATTCATGCACTGCTCGAGGACCAGCTTCTCCAGAGACTGTGATCTGCTCTCCACGCTCTGCATCATCCTTTGGTCATTAAAGCCCTCGCGTCTCCTCCTCAAATGAAACAGCTTAGCCTCTTTTATGTACTGCTGACCTGGGCTGTAGAACACCTCGCTGGCCTCCTTCTTACAAATGGACAGGTGAATTCCTCAGAGCTAAAATGAGAGCTGCTGATACTGGGAGGTGCTGAAAGGTCTCTGTGGGGCAGTGAATGATAAACAATGTATTTATCAGCTTATCTAAGAAATGCAAATTTGATTATAAGATGTTTAGATGCATTGATGCTGTCTGGGTGTATGTCACCACCTGGGCAACACGTTCTCACTCCCAAACCGTAACATTTTACGCTAGGTGACAAATCGTCAACATATTACGTTTTCGGCTACCCACCACGTTCCTAAATGACGACCTCGGAAAAATGAGGAGATATGAGAACCGTATGGACTCAATCTACACATGTTCGCTCTTTTTCTTCAAATCGCTTAGAAACACGCTATTTAACATCATTAAAGTCCTGGTTAAGCTCAGGAAAAAGGTTATAGTTAGGGCTAGGGATAAGGTTAGGTTTAGGGCTGGAATACAGGGCTGGAACGTCTATTACCGCGGGAGCGTCATTGCACTGGATTTCGCCCATAACCCGCCGCGTACCATAAGAACGCCGAAGGTCTCCTTTCGCGTTCCTCAGGAACGCCGCGGGACGTGACAAAACGTCGGCATGTTACGCCTCGGGAGTGAGAACGGGCTGACCTGGAATAGGCTCCTGTAACCTGTCATAAGATGCATCAGCAGTTAGGTTTATTGATGGATGGATAACGTCATTGATTAGTGTCAAAAATGAATATTGTCTGGTGCAAAATGAGCAGATATTGTAAAAATCAAAGATGAATGTTGGTTTCCATCACAAAAACTCAGTATGGCTATGTTGATAGACTTAAACTAGATGCCTACTTGTTCTAAACTGTAAATAAAATCCAAACATGTATTTCTTCTCTCTCTGTGTGTGTGTGTGTGTGTGTGTGCTGGTACACTGTAAAAAAAAGAACATTCAGGTTGTAACCTCAGCTGAGAGAGAATGAAGAGAAAGAAAAGAGGACATAAAGCCTGTTGCTGTTTGCTGAAGTCAGTGCTTTTGTGTGTGTGTGTGTGTGTGTGTGTGTGTGCTGTGGGACCAAGACTCCAACCTGAGATTGAGGGCACTTGTCTGCCGAAATTGGGGCCAGCAAATGGCATTTTATTTGAAAATGCACTCAGAGCTGCTCAGACCCGATGTGGGCTTTGGAGGGACGGTGACAGGCAAATACACAAAGTCACATCACGGACAGGAACATAAAAGCCAATTAGGAACAGCAGAGACCGAGGCTCTGGGCTTCGACAAAACACCGCGACCTTTCGAAAGTACAAATTCCCAACGAGGAAACACTTTGATGTCTCCTCCTGAGCGTCATTTCCGACGCATTCAATTCAATTTATTTTGGAGAATAACAGACATTAATGACGAGCGTGCGTCTGAGAAATCCAAAAGAAAAATGCAAGCCATAAATAGATGAACACATGAAAGACACCGCATTAAGCAAACATAATTGCATTCCTCGGGAGCTTTAGATAAGAAAGCAAAGGCAGCGGAGGAGTGGATTCAAGTAGCAAATTGAGGTTGAACAGTTAACGAGGCCGAGCTTTATAAAGACGCCTGTTGCTACCTGTGAAATCTCATTGTAAACACTGAATATTTTTCCTCCATTCTTCAGACGAGGCTTCCCAGCCAAGCAACTCACTTTCAGCTTATGGATTCCTGCAGCTCTGAGTGTCTGCGAGTCAGACTCACAGAGCTGGGATGGAAGTGAAGGGATGAAAACCAGCGACGCTGGCAGATTTGCTTCAGGTGAGGAGCCGTAGCAACTGCTGTCACCCTAACATGCTTACCAGATACAGAGGAGGAAGGCTGTGACGGGGTGACACACGGGGTCTGTTTTCACCTGGGCATGCGCTGCAGGGACTACGAGATTTTCTTGAGGTGCTGTAGGATGCTTTTTCCACACACGCAGCTATTTCGTGGCTCACTGTGCGCAGCAGTGGGATGAAAGGCACAGCTGAGGGAGTGTCACTGCTACATCAGAGGCAAATTGCAGTGTTCATGTCAGACGTTGCTGTGTTGTGTGCAAAGCTGTTAAAAGTAAAAAAACCCCTCTTTTTTTCTTACATGTACTCACAAACTTCCAGGAATGTGCAATAGCTTTTAAATTGGCTGCACAGCTGGTTTTCAGCTCTAGATGGCTACAGCACCAACGGATTACTTTCTAACAGATGCTGTGGCACAACACTGCCCCCAACAAACACTGTGAAATCTAAAGCAATATATTTGATGTAGAGCTAACTGCTTCATTATAAAGTAATAATTAGAATGTTTAATTTATCCTGTTCAGGGTTAACACACACACACACACACTTACACTTAAGTTTAGAGTCAGCAGTTAATGTAACATGCATGTCTTTGGACTGTGGGAGGAAACCAAACTTCTCAAAGAGAACCCACTCAGGACCAGAGAGGACATGCAAACCCCACACTGAAAGGCAATTTCTATAAAATAATAGAAAATAATTCTATAAAACTGATCATATGCGCATCGCTGACAAGCTTCTGATATTTTGTTTTTAAATATTTTTGTGGCAAAACTGCATTTGTATGTCTCCCAGCAGCAAACTTTTAATTCTAAAACAGAATTTTTATTTATTGTGAGGTTGCAGGTGTGGACGAAAAGAAGGTCAATCAAAAACGCACAAAACTTAGTTTGAGATGTGTGTTCAGCTCAGCACAGTTACAGCCAAAACCAATACGAGCACTGGAGTTGGTACTAGCCTACAAAACTGATGGTGATTTGAATTAGCATTTTAAAACAGGATATAAAATATATTATTTGGGATGCATATTTGTCATAAGAACGAGACACAAATACTTTTATTTACATAAAATATTTGGGGTTAATCAGGTATTTTAGTCATTTAAACCCTACTGGAGTATATCATCAATATTTTTGATGTTATATTGAAACTTCTGACTGTACCAGCCCACATTTCACTGAACTCTTTGACTTTATAAGCAGATGTTGAAGATGTGGGAATTCTTAATGTGTAACGGCAGGAACTGAAATGTACTCTCCTTCAGTTATATTAAGCCTATATTTACTCAATAATACACACTTGTATAAATTCAGCCCTTTCTGCAAAATAAAAGCTTGTTTTTCTGATACACTTGATTACTTTAGGCAGGTTATGAAACATAATAAAAAATAAATAATTCAAGTCTTTTCTTACTTCTGCACGCTAATTGTATTTTTCATAAAAATATTGTTGTAAAAATAAGGCTCAGAAATTCTCATGTATTTATTTACAGGAAAAAAAAGATACATACACATAAAAATGGTTACAGTGAGACTGAAACGGTGTCAGATGTCTGCTCTACAGACTGTGGATGATGGTTCGGTTCTTCAGGGACTGGACGTACTCTTTGGCCTGGTCAAAGCTCGTCGTCTTCTCAATTTTGGGTGGTGCGCCCTCCACCAGCTTGACGAAGTAGTGGCAATAAACTTTGTCCATTATACCAAACATACCCCTGCCGTGGTAACGGATCCGTTTCAGGTACTTCCCTTTGCCGGAATACGACTCGGCTGCAGGAGCGAAGAAAGGATGGGAACGGTGTGAAGTTGAAAGAGGGCGAAAGATTTGGAGGAAGAGAAAGATAAGAGAAGTTTTAATTTGAAAGAGTGCCCCGTGACGAAAACAGGCCAAAGTAATGAAGGCTGTGCCGGTGGACTTCAGGCTTCTCTGTAATAATGTTTGCAACTCCACATGAATTACTCGGCACAGCATCTCATCTTAAACAAGGCAACGAACTACCTGCTTTCATTACTAAAGGTCATTTGCTCACTTTGAACGGCATCTTCTTGCCTTTGGTGAGAGTGTGTGAATTGATGTGACATTTTCAAGTAGTTTCAGGAAAAAAAAAAATCTTTGAAAAATGTCCCAAAAATAAATAAATATTTAAACAATACTGCATCTTTAACTTAAAAGCATGCATATTCAGTGCATGTTTTTATTCTTGACTACTTTATGTTAAGACACGGTTAGCACACTGCATTTACACAGCAGATCATCTACCTAGAAGCTTTGCTCTGGTACTAACGTGCAGACGTTCACACTCACCTACAAACAGGTTGGATTTGTACTCTACATTGTGATTCTTCACTGCCATCTCCTGAGCTTCAAGAAGGACCTGAAACACACAGGCAAACATTCATTCATAAACTTCAAGCTCATAAAGGATGATGTTAGAATGATGTGTGAACACAGCTCTAACATCTGTAGCATAAGCAGTGAAACCAGGAACGCTTTAATCCAACAGGAATTTGATTCATCTGCACTCTGGGATTGTAAGCAAACAAACACACGGTAACAACCAGTTAAAAGGGAGAACATGCAGCTCCAAACCTCTTTCATTATTTTTGCCCCTTTCTTGTCATTAAACTCCAGCTGTGCGATGGCCTCGTCGATGCTCATCCCTCTGATCTGGAAAAAAATTAAAAAGCAGCTGGACTAAATAATCAAATCAAAGTTTCTGCACAGCTGTTAGGACAGCAGGATGCTGGACTGCTTTTTAACTCCGGCACAGAGCTTAAGCCTACAAACCAGAGCAAGTCTATGAGCAGATGTGCCACAAACACAGTGGAATGTGTGCACAGACACAGTCTAGCGTTTTGAGATAGAACATATTTGAAAGAATCCGATTGTCTAGGACTCATGTGAAGTATGAAGAACATACTGAATATATGATGATCATGACACAAAAAAGTGATTTTTCAAAATTAGTGTTCTAAATAAAGAAGCTGAAATAGTTCCTTGAGCATTTCTGATCAGATGACAACTTTTTAAAAATGGCTGTACACTACAGATCAGGATGGAGCTGTCGAATGATTTGAATATATAGTACGTCTTACCATTTTGGCCAAATACCACATTTTGTCTTTGCTGTACTTAATCTGCCTCCTACTGTGGTGAATCTCCTGTGGGAAGAAAAAACGTCTATAAGCTCCTGTTCAGGACATCCTTTCACTCTGCATCATACACTGGCAGAAAGACTCACTGCTGGTCTGCGAGGCTCATCGGGCAGCTGAGGTGGATACACTTTCAGGTTCCTCCTCTCCCAGGTTTTGGATTCCAGGGATGCGCTGGTGTGGAGACATGAGAGCTGCTGGGAGCCACCTAGAATCTGTAACCTGGGAACATGGAGAAAAGGTTTCTGAGGTGGGTTCAGTCCAGTAGTGTGAGGCAGGTGTACACCACATCTGTCCATCTGTTATTTTCCACTTATTTAAAGTCAAGTCATTGTGGCAGCAGGCCAAGCAGGGTAGTCCTGACACCGTTCTCCCCAGGAAGAGAGATGAGGAGGATAGGAGGGGGGGAAGGGACACTCCACTTATCACTTACTCCCCCTGGAGGAACTGGAAAGTGATGCTTTGTAATAAAGACTTTCTGGTGTTGTTAATATTGTTTCCACTATATATAAGAGATGGATCCTGTCTTTGGTGCTTTGGGGTTTTCTTTTATTAAACTTATGTATGCTATTTACTTTTCTCCCCCCCTTTCCTTCCCTTTGGTAACTGCACTCAACTTCACTCAGATCAAATCCCAGTCAGACAATCATGGGAGGCTTAAGAATGGATTAAAAAAAAAAAAAAAAAAAAAAAAAAAAAAAATAGCCTGCAGTTCATTAGCCTGCACAGTAATTTTTTAACCTCTCCCCGTCTAAGTGCATTATTCCGACATGCTTCAGAAAGACAATAATAGTTCCTGTTCCTAAGAAACCCCAGCCCAGCTGCTTAAATTACTTTTGCCCCATAGCACTGATGTCTGTGGTGCTGAGAAACTGATCATAACTTCCATCTCTTCTTCCCTGGCTGCCACTCTGGACCCTCTAAAACATGCGCAGATCTGATATCAAAGAATGACAAATCTGACTGCCAGGATGAGATTAACCACCTGTTGACTGCTGTAAGGAGAACAATCTCAAGATTAATGCCTGTAAGACAAATGAGATGATAGTGGACACTAGAGCAGGGTGATATAACCAAAAATATTTATCACGATATACATCTGAAAATACTTTACAACTCAACAACTTTATTAGTGCAAAAAACCCCAAAACATCAATGTATTTTCACTTAAACTAGCAGCTATTTTTTTATCTGCATTAAAGTTATAAAAATGTAACAGTGCAAATTCCTTGCTGACAGTTTAACCAAAAGGTATTTCCAGTGGAAACTGGCTGACAAATCCTCAGCATAACCATGTATAATATCCACAAAACTTAAAGAGGTTATAAACACACAATACGGTAATATTATGTTGAAGCACAGTACGTATCACTCCGCGAGGCTCCGCCTACGACAGCCGTAATGCTCCAACAATCCATCAAGCGGTGCGGCTTCGTAGCTTAGCAAAGTCGTACTGAAACATTCTACAGATTTTCGAGCGCCGTGTACATAAAATCGTTTCGAGGTCAGTAAACACAACCAGAATTCATACATAAGGCACACGGGATTATAAGGGGCTCTGTCGATTTTCAGAAAAATCAAAGGATTGATTGTAAGTGTGCCGTATTTTCCAAAAAAAACAAACAAACAAACAAACAAAAAAACAAACAACACGGTAACAATAACGGCCCGCTAGCATGCTCTACCAAAAATAGTGCTTTGTTGTGTATCTGACGGACGAAAGCTAAACCAGTTCCACACCACTGAAGTTGCAGCATTTTTACAAACCGATTCTGGTTCATCAGTTTCATTTAACAATCCACTTTCGCCCTTCTCATTCTGCTTCCCCACCATGTTTTTTACGCCATGTTCGTATGAAAACAAAGGCACCGCGCATGCGCGTTTTACCCATATTCTATCGCGATATTTCATTTTCTTATCGTTGCCCAACATTATACCGTTATTACCGTGAATGGTATGAGATGGCCCAGCACCAGTGGACATTAACATGAAACAGCAGAAAAGTTTCTACCCTCTAAGCATTAAAGGAGCCCTGGTGGATAACTGGATAACTTCAAATACCTTGATGTTTACATCATCCTAGACACCCCACTGGTAAAGAAAGCCCATCAATGCCTCTACCAACTCAGATGATTAAAGAACTTCAAACTTCCACCCAGGAAAAACTTCAATAGAGAGCATCATTCCCAAGATAGGGAAGTGCACCCAACGGGACATATACATGAAATGCTGCAGATCTGAGCCAATAGGATCTCACCAGATCCCAGCCACCCGAAAAGACTGTCCACCAAACTTCCATCGATGAGATGCTACCATGTGCTGCTGCCAGGACAAAAAAAACTGAGGAGGTGCTTTAACCCTGAAGCTGAACCATGTTGGGGGTTTTTACCACTATGCAATGCAAAAAAAAAAAAAGCAATAATTTATCTATGACTATCAAATATACAATAAACATAACAACACGAAATATAAAATATTAGAAAATATCAGGAGAAAGTAACGGACCCCTGGAGTTGTGTCACTGGTGTTACAGTGTAAGAATTTCCTAAAGTTCTATAAGGAATTGCTCGTGGGAAGAACAGAGTCTCTTCATTCATCAGAATTCTTCTCTGTTGTTTCATAATTTCATATGAAGGTTTTAGCTGAACTCGATGGTGTTGCTGTGTGTTTGCCATATTCAGCTTGTTAATAATTTTACATCCATCAAATTTCCAACAAATATTTGAACTGTTAAGCAAATAAATTGTGGCACAAATATCATACAATCACAATTACAACAAACCTGACTGAAAATAATACATCATAATGAATCATAATAAAAGATCCTTATTTGTTGCATTATTATTATTATTATTATTATTATTATTATTATTATTATTATTATTGATAATAATAATAATAATAATAATAATAATAAGTCAGCACATGCAGTCTGTAAGCAAATGTACAAAAACATTTTTTTCTCAAATCGTTAAGCTGACATTTTTGTGAACACATAAATTCAACACGCTAAATAAAGGTTTAAAGGTTATTAAGATGTTTGTTTTCCATATCCTATAAATCAGACATTTCAGTTTAATGACCCTGTTCCACATTAGCGTGCAATATAATGCAGTTAGAGTTGACTGGGGAGTAAATAGTAAGGGTGTTGCTGGTTCTGAAGTGCACTGGGATGTCCTATTTGTAGAAAATATTTGTGACTTTCTCTGAGACAAAAACTGGTTTATCTCAAGGACAAAACTGTCACACAAGCTAAGCCACATAGTGCATGCAGTACAGCAAGGAGGGCTCAGATCTGCACACAGGAGAAACCCAACAGTCGGTTCACAACAGAACAAGACCCAACTGTACATGTGCACCAAAAGCATGAAGGTCACCCTTTCAGTGATGCCAGTGTTCACATGATAGTCATGGTCTCATGATGGGTGATCAAAAATGGATCAACGACCCTCAGGACTACCTTCAAAGGATATAAACCCAACTAGAAAATTAAATAAGCGGGACTATACATCATTTCTTTTCTTTTTTTATAAACTGAAGCAACATCTTGGATGAGAGGTGAAACGTCTTTACAAACCTAAAGAAATCCAGTAGCCTTCTTTTTCTCCCAAGACTAACTATGCTGAGTTTCTTGGTTACCTAAACTTGAAGAAATAGCGGCTGTAAAATTAAGATGACTTCCTACACTGTATTTAAATGATACCCGGAATTCCCACCCTAATGATGCAGGAGTGGGTAACATAAAAAGCCAATCTGAGCTGGATTTTGTCCTTCTGCAGAGAGCGTTAGCGGTACAGCTAACCTGCCACTCGTATTGATGCACTTACCGTGAGAGTAACACCGAAGGTATACTCCTAATAAAAGAGACACCTGAAAACAAGAAGAGATCGCTTTACTTAAACTGTAGACGAGGTTTATTATAAATACAACGAAACTGTCAACTATTGGCTAATATATCTGCATTTCTCTCACCACGTCCTGTCATTGCAGCCGCCATGTTGGTTTTTTACGACATTCATGCCTTCGCTTTATGGCAGTGTCAATATCAGTCTATTGCGTTTTCACAACGCATGTAATTCTTTTACTTTAGTTATTTATCGCCATTTAAAAGGGAAATTAATAAATAGCTTTTGTTTTTGTTCAAAATAAATGTCGGAAATAATTGCTTTTAACTCGACAACCTGGGATTTTAGATTGTCCCAGCTAGGCTTCCGTAGTAAGCACCGGTAGGATTTACGACACCACGCTGTGTGTACGGTCATAAGTGTTGTAGCTACGATAGTGCAGGTAACATGTGAGAAGTTTGGATTAGGTTTCTAGGACTTTATTAAAGAAAAAAAATATTTTTAAAGTATCCAGGGCGTCATGCGGGAACGGTCGCTTCCCGCCTCTCCCAACTGGTACTGCTCGCGCTGCAGTGATGTCAGCAGCAGCGGTTTGCTGGGCGTCGGGGCCAAAAACGTCATCTACTTGATAGATGTGTCTGCATCTTCGTGCAGAGTAGCAGGTGAGTGAGCAGTCACCGCTGGACACCACACATAGCACAGACTTGATCGTGGCATTCATGTTTGAGTCCCTGCAGCCAGAAACACCGCGTTAAACTCAGGTACAACGTATCTGCCTGACCAAATCGGAGAGATTAGAGGATCTTGGGCTGTGATGGGCTGCAGTGACCAATGAAAGGATTTTACAACTTTCGATGGAAATAAAAACGATGAACTTACCAAAAACACCCCAAAAGTCAGTGTGAAAAAATGCAGTGACAGGCTAATCCATTGTGGTAGTTAAATGGCCCTCATGTGCTTGTATTAATTTCTGAGAATGTCAGGGCATGCTCCTAATGAGACGATGGATATCCTTTGGGATCTTTTCCGTGATCTGTACCAGGAGCTTGTCCTGGTCCTAGTCTGTACACCCAGGTAGCGTCAGGTTGAAGAAAACACAATGGCCAAAATGTGTTTTATTGGATTTAGGTGCGGGCCAGTCAGTGTGGTTTCTTCATTCTCCAGGAACTGCCTGTATACTCTTACCACAAGAGGCCGAGCATTGTCATGCCGTTACCTAGCCTGAAGAGGTCTGTGCGTGCCTCCAGGGATGTCTCCTGAGACCATCACTGGCCCACCACCACACTGGTCATGCTGAATGATGTTACTGGCAGCGTAACGTTCTCCACAGCTTCTCCAGAGCCTTTTATGTCTGTCACATGTGCTCATTTGTGAAGATCATAGATCACCAGTGGTGGATTTCCTGATTCTGCGATTCTCTGGCAAATGCCAGTCAGGGTCCATTACGTAGAAGGCCCTGTAGAGGACATTGGCAGTGTCCAGCTCTCCTACAGTATCTTTGTGTGTCCTAAATCTCCTCCATGTTCTTGAGACTGTGGTGGGAGACACTACAAACCTCCTGGCAGTGAAACTTAGTGATGTGCCATCCTGGAGAAGTTGGAGTACTTGCCCAGGTTCTATAGGGTCCACTGTTTTCTACTGGTACTGACACTGACCCCAGCCAAATGCAATGCTAGTAAAAAAAAACAAAACAGTCAAAAAAGATGAAGCGGGAAAAATGTAATTTGCCTCCACTTGTAAAACCACTCCTGTTTTGAGTTTGTCTCATTGTTGCCTCACCTTTTGTTGTTGTTAAATGAGGGTGTGCAGGATGATGAAGGACACAGGGTGGTCAGGCAGGCTCAGAATAGTGGCTGTTTTTCACCACAAAGCCCTCACTAAAATAGACCAATTGTATATTTTATTTTCTTATTAAAATACCAATAAAAGTCCTTCATCAAACCATCTGTTTGGATCCCTTAAATGTGAAGAAAATCAATCTTTTCCACTTCTCCCACTCACCACTGATTTACAAAAGTGCCAGCACAACTATAGTAAGAAGAAGCCAAAAATAAAGGCACATGTATGCAGATGGACTGTTTATTTAGATTGGCACTTTAAATCCAGCACAAATCTGTGCTCTCTTTCTAGCAGTGATACTTTTAGCATGCAGGGGTGAGTCTAAAGGGGGCACAGAGGGCATCAAGTTCAGAGCTTTAGTAGCTGTTTACTGTATTTTATACATTTTTAATGTAAAGTTTGTATCTAGTAAAACCTCATGATTTACTATTATAGATTGAGTTAGAAGCTGAAAGCAAAAAAGTAATAATTATTAGTATATTTTCTCCAGTTTATCTTGGGTTTAATACTGTTAGAAGCTAAAATCATAATTGAAATTAAACAGATTAATCCTCCAGTCGCAGTAAAATCAGTGTCCTTTTCTGTGTGTTTTTCAGGTGAGCTCGTGGGCCATAAGGACTTGGTGTCCGGCTTCTCGTTTTGCCAGCATGCAGGGCAGAGTCACATCTGTGTCAGCTCCTCCAGCGATGGCAGTCTCCGTTTCTGGGACTCCAGCAGCAAGACTCTTATTAGGGAGCACGCAGCTCATCAGGTGAGTGTCCTGTCCTGTGTCCACTAACACAGAAAGAGGTTTTGTGTCGTGCTTGCGCCCCCTACAGGATGCTGTGTGCTCTACACCAACTTGGAAGCAGCTTGTATGTGCGTTGTGCCGTCTCACGTTGTTTTTTTCACATTTATATGAAATGGTCCAATGTCCTTGATGAGGCTGGACCCCTGACCAGGTCCGGAGAAAGAAAGTTAAGCATCAGAGCTCGACAGGACTCAGTGGGACGCGCAGCAAAAACATCGTCTGCAGCAGCTCTGCGATTCTCTCTCGAGGGCATTTTTAAAACAGTTGTCAAGGTTACTGAGGGCATTGCATATTTATTTTCCATTATTTGCTTGAGCAGATGCCTTAAAGCAGTATTTTGTCTGTGGAGTCATCTGAATAATAAACGGCATGTAATGACATGTTGGTTAAATATCATTGGGAAGATGTTTAAACCCAGAAAGGATATTTATTTGACAAATCATGAAACACATAAAAAACGTTAGTATATTGATTCATCGTGCCAAAATGTTAACAAAGGGTTTTACATTTAGATAATAATATCTGGTGTTTAGTATTTGCTATAAATGTCTTTGGAAGCAGCAGTCAGCAAACACCTGACTAAGAAGAACTTGTGACACACACTCACTCCTTGTCTTTGTGTGCACAGAGCGCCGTGTCAGCGCTGCACTGGTCCCCTGTGGATAAAAACCTGGTGGTGTCCGGGGATGAGAAAGGCGTGGTGGTCTGTCACTGGTACCACACGGGTGACACGACCAACTTCTTCCCTGAGCCCAGAACCATCTTCTGCCTCACCTGCTCTCCTCATACCTGGAACTATGTGGCTGTTGGGTAAGGATACCAAGAAAGCATTAGAACATTAAAGCACTTTGCATGAACGAGGGTCGTTTTTCTGCATTTTACCAAACTGACTGTCAAAGGTTACATTAACATTATAAAGTGAGTGAAGTGGGTCTACTACTAAGTGTTTCAAGGTAGTTTTTATCCATAAAAGAGACAACTCGTGTGAAGGGCAACTTTCTGAGCTCAGGTTTGTTTGAGGAAAAAAATGTCTGAAGAAACATTTTTAACCAGTCGAGCATCTAGATCACAGTTCTTTTAAATTCTTTCACAAAGCTGTAGGTAACAGACAAAAATCTCAATAAACATGTTTTCATGATCATTTGAAGTCTTGATTGTAAATGAATCAAAATTTAAATCCAGTGAACGTGATGTCGGTAACTGTGGCAACGCTGCTGTAGGTACAAAGATGGGATGATCGTGCTGATTGATGTGAGTAAGAAAGGCGAGGTGATTCACCGTCTCCGTGGACACGACGATGAGATCCATGCGCTGGCGTGGTCGCCTTTGGCCCATGAAGACGCCCTCTGCAACAGACCTGAAGACGGTGAAGGTAACGTTGTGTTTCTTTGTATTGTTGTCGGGTCTTTAGCTTATATAAAGCACCCTGAGGCAACCGCTGCTGTGATTTGGGCAGTATTTAAATGATCCTCTTTTATTTTTCTTTTTAAAATATGTTCGTTGTGCACGAAGAAGCCAATTCAACACAAGTATATGAGACTTTTTTTTTTCCTCTCATGTAATAGCAACCAATGGAGTGTCTGGAGGAGATGGCTGCTATCTCGCATCTGGGAGCAAAGACCAGACTGTAAGGCTCTGGAGTACAGCCAAGGGAAAAGGTGGATTCATGTTCATTTTTAAGATTTTTGTTTTTTAATTGATGCTGCAGAAATCAGCCTTGAAAAAGAAAATGTTTCACTCACTATGAGTGTTTAATATTTGACTTAAACACGAGGGTTAGAGCTTAGGAAAAAAAGCACAGTATATACAAATTCTGATCACCTCTGAAGCTCGTGTTAGATTTTATTTCCCTCCCCACACGCAGCATAAAAAGCTTTTTTTTTGTTGATAACTCCATGATATGACAAAGGTTTACCGCAGGTGATTAGATCATACCTGGTGTAAGACGTAATCCTTCTAGCATCTTCTCCTTCAACTTGCAGGTGTCATGACTCTGAAGCTGCCCTACCTGAAGAGGAGAGGCACCGCAGTCGACCCCGGGGTGAAAGAGCGTCTCTGGCTCAGCGTTCATTGGCCGAAGGGACGGCCGACGCAGCTCGTGTCCAGTTGCTTCAGGTACAGCGTGTGTGCAGTCAGTCAAACGGTTTAAAGAGGCTTTTTTGGTCGTTGACTGAGTAACAAAATGATCACGACAAGAAATGATTGTAAAACTTTGGCCCGTTTAGAATTTTTCCTCATCACTTTAACATTTCCATAACTTGCCTGCTTCAATATTTTTTCCTTCAGTATAAAAAACACAGACTTGTTTTTTCACTCTGTGTCAATGAAACCGTGATGCAGCTGCAAGCAGCAGAAATTGAAGATTGTTATTTCAGGATTGTAACAAATGGGAGCAAAATCCCTTGTAATTGCTTTTTAGACCTTTTTATTTGGCCTCTAATTTTCAGGATATTGTCTGGAGGTGTGTTTGTCAAAAGTGTCTTGGCAAAATGTCAGGAACAAATTGAGCAAAATAGAACATAAAACAGAGCCATTAAAATGTAAAACGGTAAAGTGCTCTGTCAATGCTGGATTTAGTACTCGCGTTCGTTTCCTTTTTTGGGCTTCTTCATTAGCTGTATCCAAGAGCTTGGCTGATAATTGAGTTGATAGGCTTATTTTGGTGTCTCCCCAGTGGTGAGTTGGTCATGTGGGATTTAACCAAGACGGGGAAGCAGAGGTGGACCCTGTTCGGCACATCCTCAGAGGGTCAGAACCACAGCAGGATCGTCTTTAACATGAGTTCGGTTCACCTGCAGGATGGCAGAGAGCTGCTCATCAGCACCTCCATGGACAGAGAGGTGAGTGACCTTTGAACTTACAGTACATGGCCTGTGCCAGTATGGAATTCAGTACAGGCCAACCCAATTGGCAGTGGGCTCACACGAATCAGGAGACCTCCTTGTTGGCCAGAGGGAGAACGAAAGCCAAAGGCAACAACCGTCTGACACCACGGTCTGATTAATCTCCCAGCAGCTAAGATGCACTCGAAGAAGCTTTTTTAGCCATGAGTGCACTGCTGTGTTCCAGCGTTCATCTGGCCTGTTTTTTAAAGTGGGAATTTTGCATGAAAGCAAATAAGGATTTCTTATTAAACTGCCTTTAAAGAGGGAAGTTCATTGAAAGCTGGTTCATTCTTCCAGGTTAAGTGCTGGGACCTGGCCTCTCTGGAGTGCTGCTGGACTCTGCCCACCCTGGGCGGTTTCGTCTACGCCCTGACCTTCTCCCCCGTGGGTACTGGATGTCTGGCGCTCGGTGTCGGTGACAACATGATCCGGGTGTGGAACACGCTGGCCACTCAGAACAAGTACGACGTCAGGTCCTTCTGGCAGGGGATCAAGTCCAAAGTCACAGCGGTAAGGTGTTTCTTTTTGCAAAGCACAGCTGATTTATGGTTAACAATTAGTGACAATGATCAGTTTATACCCAGGAAGAATATAAATGGTTTACTTCACTTTAAAGTCTGTGTGTGTGAGAGGACGTTTTCTGAAAGACGTTAAAGGATGAGATCTCAGATCAGTAAAGAAACAAGTTCTCGGATGAAAAAACAATTTGTCAGCTGTCCAAGTGTCTGCTTTAAAAATGATCCAGCGGAGCTGCTGATGAGACTTTGAGAGGACATTAAAGTCAGACTTATGTTATCGGCTTTAAGCAGCCTTTAAATTTTGTTTTGTTCTTCAAGCTTCCATCATGTCTGAGGCTGATGATAGTGGCTAAATTATTACAGGCTTGTTGCTGTTCGCTGACACAAAAGATGAAGTGCATAAAAAAAGTGTTTCATTTGTTGTAGCTGGCGTGGCATCCGACAAAAGAGGGATCTTTGTCTTTTGGAACAGATGACGGGAAAGTTGGTATCTATGACGTCTTCTCCAACAAGTAAGGTTCATTTCTCTAAGATTAGCCGTCTGACCCCGCCCCCAAGCTTATCGTGTTTATTGCTTGTGCTTGTTTCATGCTGTTGCCTTGATAGACGATCGGTGACAGCACATACAGAAGCATATATCAGTGTGTGTCGGTGGTATTCAAAACACTTTCATTGTTTATGAAGAAGCGTATGTGTTAAACTTTGGTGATCCATGCTGTGTTTTTCCACAGAGGATCGTTTATGTTCATTTGTAAAATATGATCTTTGCTTGATTCCCTTTTCAAAACATTATTATGTATCTCACTTTCTTTTAATTGGCTGCCCCTCGTCTGGCTTCCACAACCGGAACTGAGGGCTTGTATGGAACACCACCTCCCCTTTCTTTTTCTGAGATTCCCAAAACAAACTTCAAGCCTTTTCTTTGAAAGCAAAACAAAATAAAACTGATGCTGTGATCTACAAACTGCATTAGACTTGCCTAATTGTTAATCACGTTTGCACATATTAAAGAGCTTACAGGCATTAGTATTTAGTAGAGGTGGGAATCACCATACATCCCACGATACGATATTATCACAATACTTAACGCACGATACGATATTATTGCAATTTTTAAAAATATTTTGCGATATTCAAATTCTGTACATAAAGGTAAACTTTATCAATATTCATTTTCTCTAATATCAAAGTCTCACACTCAGTCTTTCTCTCATTTCAGTTTTATTGTTGACAAACTGAACGGTTTGTATTACAGTCTAGTCCAACTTAACTGAATCAACCATCTGGTACAATTATAGCTATTCTGAACTATGCAGTTTATGAAAACTATGCAGCCCCTTCAGCAACTGAAGAATTTGAAAGTAAATTAAAACAAAATCTAATTTTACATTAAATAAAAAAGTTTTAAACTTAATTAAATAAAACATGTCTTAAATTAAAATAAGTAAACTGTCATGTTTATTGCTGCCATAAAAAAAGTTAAACACATTTGGACAGTGAAGGAATGTCAGGATTCTTGCTCAGAAAAAGGATCAACATGCTCTGAAGTCAGAGCACAAAAAACATTTTTGTAACAAAATATCGATTTCTGCTGTCCCTGTATCGATACATTATTAGCAAACAAAATATCACCATGCTACACAGTATCGATTTTTCCCCCACCCCTAGTATTTAGTAAACACTAATGCCTTGGAATACTCCTAAGAAGTAATTTCAGAAGTGTTTTGATTTTGGCACTGGTACCAATCTCTGGGGCATCATTTAGTGGATTACAGGGCTTTACCAGTGTCTGAAATGACCATACAGTGAAATCCCATCAACCAAAAGACCCAAAGCATAAGTAAAACACCTATTAAAAATGTGGCAGCTGTAGTTCAGGAGGTACAGCGGGTTGTCTGCTGATCCGAAGGTCGGTCTGGCTCCTCCGACCTGCATCTCAGAGTGTCTGCGGGCAAAAAGCCGAACTCCAAACGTTTCCTGTGATGCATCTCTCCAAGAGCAAGTGCATGAATGCTATGCTTAGAAAAAAGCACCTGTAAAAATGAGTGTGAAAGAGGTTTGTGGTGATCTCATTATTTGAATCCTTGGTGTTGCTAACTTTCATCCACCAGTATTATACCAGCATTTGACAGAAGAATAAGGAAATGCAGAATAAATCAACTTGAAGAAACAAACCGAACTTTAAATAATTTGTAAGAAAATTGCTTTCTTATTTATTTATTTTTATACAAACCGTCAGAACTGTTGTGATTTCAGTTGGAGTTTGACTTTGAAAAGTTTTGACTTTAGACTTTGAAAGTCACAAAGTCCATCTTTGGCTTGTTTTCTGGTGCGAGTCTTGTGGTTTCTTCTTGTACTCCCTCAAGGCCTGTTTTCCTGCAGCTATACACATCACACATCCCTAACCGAGCGTTTGTTCTGCTTCGTCTCCTCCCAGGCCTCCTCAGATATCGAGCTCCTATCACAGAAAAACGGTGTACACGTTGGCCTGGGGGCCCCCGGTCCCCCCAATGTCATTTGGTAAGTTCTTAATGAACTCTTAGCAACTGCTGTTGTTTGCTCTGAACGCTCTGACCCAGCAAAAAGCCTGGCAGCGGGACACCAAATAAGCAGAGAGTCAGCGAAAAAGCCCGACCATCTCCGCACGTCTTTTCGTAATCGACCCTGTAATTGAGTGAGCTGAGAAAACACTTACTCCTCACCTCCTTCCTCTTGAGCCGCATGTGGGGAAATCAAGACGTAGGAAGTTAATTTTAGCAGCTGTCGGCAGATGACATTTTGATTAGCGTATCAGTCACTGGGCTTCAAAGCCATAAATGTAATTGTTGCACTGCCAAAGATTCTGCTGATGGCTCCTAAACAAACAAAAGTAGCTGCTAATTAGTTTACCCACAGCATTGGCACCAGTTCAGCTCCATTCATGGACTTGTGATTGGTTCAGATTGTCAGGATGACTTACAATAGGTGTGCAGAGTAAATCAGGACCAGCTGCTTCTCAGGGCTGTCAGCCGCCATGCTTCCCTTGCTCTTTACATTAAGGCTTCTACATACCTGCTGTTCACAGATTAGTCTATCTTATCTATATTACCTATAATAATGCTTGTGTATATATTGAATGGGTAGTTATAGTAACCAAGTCTTTAATTCATTTATATTCTTGAGAGTTGTGGTCCTTAAAATGTTTAAGTTTGGCTCTCCTGTGTGAAGATTGCAGTCGTGAAGTCATTTCAAGTTAAAGTTCCCATTACAAATTTACAATTTGCTCGAATTAATGAGGTGTCCGATTAACTAATCATTTGAGTTCTAGTCAAAAACTAAAAGTATTTACTGTAATGCAGTAAAATGTCTTTAAGTAATTGGCTTTAACACACTGTTATGTAGCGGTAAACGCTATCAAAAAACACTACCCACAGTTTGTCCACAGTAGACCCTCCGTCATGAAGACACTGAGTTTTATGTTCTGTGTGGTGTTCAGGGACAGCAGGAGGAAAAGCTTCCTTTAGTCTGTACAGCTGTGCCGGCGAGGGCGTCATACTCCAGCACGATCCATACAAGCTGAACGGAGAGGCGTCGGACATCGACAAGCTCATCAGAGATACTAACGACATCAAGGTGGGAGGGGCTTTGATGTGATGATGATGTAATTATTCAGGCCCTTTATCCTCAGATAAATAACTCAGAAGTATTACTCACTGATCCTTTTTGATCCTAACGATTCTTTCTTTAACACGTAGTTACCCATAATGCAGTGGTGGAAACCGCTGTCACGCACATGAACGGATCATATTTGTAAGGGGTGGGGTAAAAAAATTGATATAGGATTATGTGGTGATATTGTATGGATCCAGGGATGACAAATACCAATATTTTATTAATTAAATTAAAATATTCTGGAAATATTATGCACATGAGGGCTCATCTCATTCACCACCTCCCTGAGATAATGCTAGCTTGTAACACTGGACACACTTAGAGCTAATTGCAGGATCATAGCACATTCCTGGTTCTACAAACTTGTTTAATCTGTTTTTATATGCACAACATTGCTCACCTCTCTCTCCTCCACTCTTTGTCGTGTGCTGCCAATACGATGAAATCCTTCACTGACGAACGTGGACGCCCTGTGAAACAAAAACTAGCCTTTCTGCTAGAGCAGGGCGATATGACCAAAAATATTTATCACGATATACATTTGAAAATTTGCCATAACGATATAACTGACGATATAATTGACACTAGACAAAATATAAATATATATATAAATATATATATATAAAAAAAACTCCACAACTTTATTAGTGCAAAAAACCCCATCAATGTATTTTCACTTAAACAAGCAGCTGTTTTTTATCTGCATTAAAGTTATATAAAAATTTAACAGTGCAAATGCAAATTCCTTGCTGACAGTTTAACCAAAAGGCATTTCCAGTGGAAACTGGCCGACATATCCTCAGCATAACCATGTATAATATCCAGAAAACTTAAAAAGAGGTCATACACACACAATACGGTAATATCATGTTGAAGCACAGTACGTATCACTCCGCGAGGCTCCGCCTACGACAGCCGTAATGCTCCGACAATCCATCAAGCGGTGCGGCTTCGTAGCTTAGCAAAGTCATGCTAAAACATTTGACAGATTTTCGAGCGCCGTGTACGACATAAAATCGTTTCGAGGTCAGTAAACACAACCAGAATTCATACATAAGGCACACGGGATTATAAGGGGCTCTGTCGATTTTCAGAAAAATCAAAGGATTGATTTTAAGTGTGCCGTGTTTTCCAAACAACACGGTAATAACGACGGCCCGCTAGCATGCGCTACCAAAAATAGTGCTTTGTTGTGTATCTGACGGACGAATGCTAAACCAGTTCCACACCACTGAAGTTGCAGCATTTTTACAAACCAGTTCTGGTTCATCAGTTTCATTCAACGATCCACTTTCGCTCGTCTCATTCTGCGTCGCCCCCATGTGCGTATGTAAACATAGGCACTGCGCATGCGCGTTTTACCCCTATTCTATCGCGATATGTCATTTTCCTATCTTGACCAAAATTACACCGGTATTACCGTGAACGGTATGATATAGCCCAGCCCTACTTTCTGCAAAAGCGCCGTTAATTTAACCTCTAGTTTTAAATCAGGATGATTTAAAACTAGAGTTTCCCTCTTTTTTTTTTTTTCTTTTCTTTTCTTTTCATGTTTCGAGAGGATGTGCTGCTGAGATTAAAATATAATAAAGCAAATCTTCAGCAATCTATTGCTAATCACTTTGGTGGTCACTGATTCCTGATGTAATTCCCAACAACCCAACTTTGTATTGAAATAAGATCAGTTATCAAACAGGACTCTAGAAATAAAAGCCTCTGTTATAAGCTGCATTGCAGGTAAAAGCACAAATAACCCAGCCTGACACCCTCCACACCTTCATCTCACTTCCAGCACCAAGCAAAGAGAGCTCTGTGTGCAGTTGGTAAGATGGACAGTAAAGCAGTCACATGTATAGAGGCATGTTTTTGTTGCTCGTAGCAGGACTTTTATCTGTGCAGAGATTTCATTATGCCCTCAGTGAATCAGCAACATGTCAGGCTAAATAAAAGCTGACACACTAAGAAAGCTGACGGCACAAGTTCACTCTGCAGGTCCTTCGTGCCTGCAACCGTTTGTTTCATGTCTGCTGCTGAATGTAAATAAAGGAGATTTGAATAAGTTACAAAGGTAAAATTTGCTTCCCAACAGCACAAGCTGTCTCCACACACCGACCTCAGCTGGAAGCCAGATGGGAAAGTTGTTGCCATCGGCAACGAGGATGGGTGAGTGAACGGTCAGGCGTGACCCATCTTGTTACACACCATCAGCAGCCTGCGGGAGTCCTCTGAGGGTCCAACTGTCTGCTGACAGTGTCTGGACTCGAGGCTACAGAATAATGAATTTTGTTCTGTTTGAACTGTTGCCCCCTCTTATCTAGGTCGCTTTCAGGGATTATGATTGGGTGCCACACTGACACATGTAGATGTCTACACTTCCTGAACCAGCCAGGTTCAAAGCAAAACCACATTTGATTTATTAGATGCAATAGAAAATGGCTCGCAGCTTGTTTGTTTCACTTTATGGATCGTCATACGTCTTCACAAGCAACTGGATTCATGAATCTACAGAGTTATTACACAACTCTGCACAAAGTTCTCACAGGTTATTAAAAAGTCCAAAGGATGAGGTCATAAAATGTGTTTTCTGTAGGTGTTAGAATGACTGGATGGTGTGTTTAAGATAATAAAAATTCAGGAGGGCAGTCCTGAAGTAAGCATTTTTTCATTAGCTGTAATGTGACTAATAATGGTCAATATTCAGCTGTAAAAATTAAATTTTTTGCAGATATCTTGGCTACGTTGAGGTAGCTGATGTCTAAAAAAGCATATCAACAGCTGGTAACAGCTGTACACAACCTGCCAATAGATGAAAAGCACAGCTGGTAGCTGGTTGGTGAACAAAGTCAGATATTTCTTCTGTGATCTCATATGCTGCATCCCGTACTGCCGCCTTTGTTTGCTTGTCGTCTCGGGACTACAGTCGCTTTTCATTTCTGCTTGAAGTGTTTTTGTGCTTTTTGCGACCAGCTGACCAGCTGCTCTGTGCCGCAGGTGCATCGACGTATATCAGGCTCCCAGTCTGAAGTTGCTGTGCAGCATCCAGCAGCACCACAAGATCATTAACACGTTACGGTGGCATCACGACCACAGCTCTGCTCTTGAGCTGCGCTGCCTTCTGGCCTCGGGCTCCAGCAACGCCATCGTTTACGTGCACGATCTCCGCTCTGTTATAGGTGAGTCCTCTTTAACATGTAGTATGTCAACCGAACTGTACTGCTATCCTCATTATGTCAATTTGGAAGAATCTAAACTGTCAGTAAAGAGCGAGTAAAAAGGTAAATGACATATTTAAGGCTTTGATGGCTGTGTTTGTATTTACATCAGTGTTTTTGTTTGTTGTGCAGAAAATCCTCCAGAAAGCCCCGTGGTGCTGACGGAGCCGTATCGGAGGTTGTGTGGCCATACGGCTAAAATCACCGGCATGGCCTGGAGTCCGCATCACAACGCTCGGCTCGTCACCGTCTCATATGATGGCACAGCGCAGGTCAGTGGATGGGTGTAAACCTGTAAAAGATGGCGGTAGATGCATAAGAATCTCTACCTCAACACGTTGTTTTTATGTTGCTCTCAGCATGTCGACACATTTATTGTTGAATATTCTTGTTCTTTAGGTGTGGGATGTTCTGGAGGAAGCAGCTGTCTCTAACTACAGAGGACACGTTGGTTATCTGCTGTGCGTGGACTGGTCCCCTGTGGATCCAGATGTGATCTGGACCGGAGGGAAGGACTTCACCTTGCAGGAGTGGAGCGTCTCCAAACAAGAGTTCACAAAGCCGCCTAAAGGTAACGCCAGAACCAGCACAAAACGGCCTTTCTGTCCGACCAGCAGGCCGTGACGCGCATATGCTTTCAGGGAAAAAGATGGTGGACCTGAAAGAGAAGATGAAGGCCAATACGAAGCAGAAGAAGAAGAACAAGAAGGCTGGGCCATCGGGGGCCGAGGGAGCTGCACAGCCAGAGGTCAATGGAGCGCCGGTGAGAATCGGAGAGAGGGCAGTGACGGGACAAGGGGTGTCGGGTGAAGATGACGAAGATGAAGCCAGCTCAACGAGCAGCCCAGCACCTTCACCAGGTAGCAGTTCAGAAAACAGCAGTTTCCATTTGAAGATTTTCTGCTACTTTTGCGTTGAAGCTCAAAATATTTTCTGTCTTTCAGCCACATTTGAGATGCAGAGAAAATCCTCAGCTGCTGCAAAGAGTAAAGACAAGCCAGGTATGCACAGATGTCCTTTTGAAACGGGTGTTTGGCACATTTCTGTATGTAACCGCGTGCGTGTCTATCCTAAGACTTAACTGGGCTGAAGAAGAAAAAGCCTCGCTCCATGTTGCCTCTCAGTACATCCATGGACCATCGGCCCAAAGACGAGCTGCTGCAGGACTGCATCACTCTGGCTTCTGTCAGACACGACGACAGTAAGACCACCATGCAGTTTATCGTTTTAGACAGTGATCACTGTAAAGACCATACTTTTAATAAAGTTTTATTTAAAAATGTAACCTTTTTAACCTTTTTTTCTGCTTACATGAAATCAAAATGAGGCTGATAAGCAAAGATCATCTGGACTGTTTAATGAGCGTGTGCATTTATATTCCAGCACCTCCCACAGGCTGCGTCCCAGGCCAGGGAGATCATATCCATCTGGGCCTGTTTGCTGACAGACAGGCTCTGTACCGCATGTTTGATGCAGAAGGTACGCTTTCGTTTGTCATCCGAGTCATTAAAGTTAAAGTTCAGCTCTCGGAACAAGCTTTAAATGGCGAGGAGTTCTTTTACATGATGTGTTGGATGACTCATCTGTTGTGACGTCGATGTTGCCCTTCAGAGGAGGGCCACGTGGAGGCGGGTCACTTCGACTGCGTAGTGTACCTGCGGCTGTGGAGCGGGGACCTGGAGGGGGCGCTGCAGCTCGCCACAGAGAAAGGAGAGCTGAACGACCACCTGCTCTCCATCGCTCCTATGGGTAAATGCAAGAATATTGACTTAACCTGAGCCTTCGCAGAGTGTGTGACACTGGCACAGGTGTAGGCAGAGAAAAAATGTATTAGTCCTCAGTATCATCAAAGTGTTTATACTCTATCTGGGACCCATAACGTCGTAACAAAAGGACAAAACATATTTTATTATTTTATGTTTGTTCATTTATATTTTTTTTAACCTTCTCTATTCTTTTCAACTGTGACCACTTCCACAGTGTCAGTGACTTTGATCAACAGAAGCCCACTAATGCCGGGCTCACACTGGGCGATTTTTGTCAGTCGTGCGATTCAGCTCCTGCTCAAACTGCACGATTGACTCGCAGGGGTTAGAAGTTCATAGGTCATGATGCAGGTCTCACACTATACCGCCCGATGCTCTGATGCGACCCGAGTGCTCACACTGTGCGTCCATAAAATGAAGGTTATAACAGAAATTCTGTCGCTCGCTCTCCCTCTCTGTCTTTCACTCACACAGACACGCACGCCACCGCCATCAACTTTGCTAAATTGCTAATGAAAAACATGATCAGGCAGCTGTGATTGAGCAGCAATGTCCATCCAACTATTTTCACGGTTGTTGTGGTCGTGATAATTTTCTGAGGCCACATTGAAAAGGCTCGGATGAGCTTTCCAAAGTTCTACAAGTGCCTCCATCGCTTGTGTCCAGATCACACGCTGCACTGCTGTGCTGCGCCGTCTTTTTCGCTGACATTTGTGTTTGCGCGTGCGCAGTGTGAGAAGCTGCGGTGACACCCTCACGACCAAGCGATTGATGATCGGGAGCTGGTCGTGAGGTGTTAATCGCTTCTCGTTACCCCACGTATACTACACGATGCACGATGAAGGCCAAACTCGGGCCGATCGCCAAAACGGTCGCACGACTCAAAAATCGGCTCAAAACGGGCCAAAAATCGCACAGTGTGAGCCCGGCATAAAATAAAAATGTTAAAAATGGAGAGTGTCCTCTTTGTGTGGGGGGGGGTTTGTTTTTTTTATTTTTTTTATTTTCTTATTTTAGACTCTGAGGAAAGTCTTCATCCTTCATTCACACCATCGTTTGTTTGCTTTCTTGACTCTGGTAGTTGTTCCCTGGTTCCTCCTTCAGGCTCAGTGACTCATATGTAGCCTCAGTTATACAACTGATCCTAATATTTATTTCCGTCTTATTTTTCTTTTGTTTTTATTTTTCTGAAGAAACTAAGAAAAAAAATTCATTTCAAGACTGTTTTATTTATACAGCGCCAGTTCACAATAGTCACCTCAAGGCGATGTAGTTTAATACAATAACACAGAGCAAACCCAACAATCCAATAACTCTTTATGAGCAAGAACTTGGTGGCAATAGGAAGGAAAAACTCCCTTTTAGCGGGAGAGAAATATAATAATAACTAAAGATTAAAAGCAGAGCGGGGTCTAAACACAGAGTGAGTGAAAAGGGTGAGTGCAAAATAAACAGTGCATTATGGGATGCCCCCAGCAGCCTAGACCCTATTGCAGCATAACTAAATGAGGATTCCGGGTCACCTGATCCAGCCCTAACTGTATACTCTATTAAAAAGGAAAGTTTTTAAGCCTAATTTTAAAAGTAGAGATAGTGTCTGTCTCCTGAATCCCAGCCGGGAGCTGGTTTCACAGACGAGGGGCCTGAAAGCTGAAGGCTCTGCCTCCCATTCTACTTTTAAATACTCTGGGAGCCACAAGTAAACCCGTAGTCTGAGAGTGAAGTGTTCTGTTAGGATAGTACGGTACTATGAGGTCTTTTATATATGACACGGTTTGATTATAAGATTTTGTATGTGAGGAGAAGCATTTTAAATTTGATTGTGACTTCCAGAGGGAGGAAGAGAAGCCAGTGTGGGGAAAATATGCTCTCTATTTGTTGTTCCTGTTAACGCATTCGCTGCAGCTTTCTGGATCAGCTGAAGGGTTCGTTTTTGAACATTTAGCCAGTGCAAAATGTTTGTAAGCCAAGGGATAAATATCAGCCTTATGGCCATGTCAACAAATGGGGTCGATATTTGCTAAAAATATAAACGTCTCGGTTTCTTTGCTCAGCTCTTGATCCACTTTCTCTGCTCTTGGTGTAATGGGAAGTGTTTTATTTGCTGCTCCAGCTGGGTTCGTGGTGTGGAGCCGGACCGTGGAGGCCTTCGTCAAGCAGCTGTGTCTGCAGGAGCAGTACCTGAAAGCGGCGTCCCACCTGCTGTCCATCAACAAACTCTACGAGGCAGTCGACCTGCTGCGCTCTCACAAGCTTTACAGGTTTGCTTTATTTACTGTTGCTTTGTTTTGTTCCTCTAAATAAAAAAGTTCTGTTCCAGGTTTGTTTGCTGCAAAAATACAGCAAAAGTAAAAGTTTTCCGGCCATATTCTGGTGATGTTTCGTTCATCTGTTATTATCAGGGAGGCCATAGCGCTGGTTAAAGCCCGGCTGCCAGCAGACGAACCTCTCCTGAAGGAGCTGTACACGTGTTGGGCTGCAGTGCTGGAGAAAGACGGGCATTTTTCTGCAGCGGCTAAGTGGTGAGAAGTGGAAAGTTTAAAGTTGCTCTTAATGATTATTTGAATGGCTTTGCAAACATTGTTAAATGGGTCCTCTCTCATTCGTTTGACGTCATCTCCCAGCTACCTCGCTGCCGATGCCAGCTTTGACGCAGCCAAGGTCATCGCCAGGAAGAATGACGTCTTGTCGCTGAGGACCGCGGCCAGTCTAGCAAGAATCTCAGGAGAGGCCTCTCTGGCTCAGTCTCTGTCGCTGAGATGTGCCAAAGACCTGGCAGCCGCTCGAGACTGGGTCGGAGCACAGGAGGTCCTGAGTTTGCAAGACAGCCTCCTGGTTAGTAGTCGGAGTGTGAATTTGGGTTTAGAAGATGAACTGAAAGTCTGTGAAGTCTGTGAAACCTGTTC
Organism: Neolamprologus brichardi; assembly: GCF_056152115.1. NCBI lineage: Eukaryota > Metazoa > Chordata > Actinopteri > Cichliformes > Cichlidae > Neolamprologus > Neolamprologus brichardi. The sequence continues at coordinate 31,106,942 of NC_142113.1, read as the reverse complement.
CAACCTTCTGCAGGTGCACAGGCTGCATCTCTGTGTGGCTGAGCTGCTCTCTGAGATGCTGGGAGACTGTGAAGTTAGTCCTGCAGCATCCTGCGCCTCCAGTCACCCGTGGGCGTCACCGGGTGAGCGTCACATTAGCATCATGGATCGAGTGAGACATGTGTGGGAGGAGCAGTTTGCTGTTTCACATCAGAGCGTCGGGGCTCTTCTGCAGGAGCTCAAGTCTGCAGAGAGCCCAACGCCCACTGCTAACAGTCCCCTCAGACAGGTACAGACACAAACTAGGTACATAATTGATGATACGGCTGCAAACAAATGTATTATGTATAAAAGAACTGAAGCATGCACAACAGAAGATATAAAAAACCTGCTTAAATATGACGTAGAAGCATATTTGAAGCAGAGAACTGAAAGAAGTCCTCTAATGAATTTAGACTAAAATCTTGTCCATGTGCCGTTCCATCTGCAGGTCCTGCTGCATTCATCCCTCCACCTGACCTGCGCTGTGCTCAGCTGGTTACTGGCTGATGATGATCAGCTGGTGAAGGAGCTGTGGCACGCCGTGGCTTGGCCGAGAGAGGCCGGACACTTCTGTGTCTCTGCAGAGCTCTGCAGGCTGCTGTTCCCAGATGGTACGTCCTATTAACAGAACAGTGAAGTCATCTGTCCATCAGGGCACATCATATCAATCCTAAACGTGGTGGCTGCACTACTGAGACAGAATAAGAGCAAACTGACATTTTAGCCAGAAGATGAGCATTTCTTAAGTTCTGTCGCAGTCGTTTTGGCGACACCTTGTGGTGATAAGTGTTGTAACATCTGAGCTTAGATTCTTGAGTCTTTTATGAATGAATTTAAATGTTAGGACAGTGTAAAATAACAGTTTGACAGACATTAGCAGCTTTACCTTGCAGTGTCTCTCACAGGAGTTGACTGTATTTTTGGTGGTAGCAGAGGGAGGAGCCTCTGTATATATGTGAACAGGGTGACCACACTGAGCTCAGCGGCCTTTCTGGGCGTGTAGCAGTGGTAGCCTTTTGCATTGCTCTGTAGCTGTTGCAGATACTGATTAAAGTGATCACCAGTTGGAGTCCAAACAAGAGGCCAGCCATCCTGTAGGGAAACACCACATGGGAAGGGTTGAAAGAGAATGGGTCAATGGGTCAAAAATAAAGCTGGAGAGAAGCAGATCTTCAGTCCCAAGCTTTACTTGGACAGGTCACCTACATGTATCAAAAGCCACTCAGTTCAATTTTATTTATATAGCACTAAATCATAGCAGTCACCTCAGGGCACTTAAATATTGTAATGTTAAGAGACCCTGAAAGAATACAGAGAAAACCCACCAATCAGACGAGTCCCTGTGAGCAGTTTGTATGTTTTACTCTTTTCTGCTTTTAAGTAAATAAATAAAAGGAATAAACAGGTTAATCTGCATTAATAATGAATACATTTTCTGAAAATTGCTTTTCTCTCTGTTGGTCAGGTGATGTCAGTGTTAGTTTTCGGAAACATCCCAAAGTGCTTCATCACACGGAAGAAGCAGCCAAAGCTGCTGCCAGCAGTCTTCAGGCTTTTGTCCTTTACCACCGCCTGTACGAATGCTGGTGGAGGACCTCGGGAGGCAGCCAGGAGATCCAGAACGGCCTCTCCCTGTCGTTGGCTGACTCGTCTCCTGAAGGTGAAGTGAAGGATGAGGTGTCAAACGGAGGGCTGTTGGAGTCGGCAGAGACCCAGCGTCCTGTGAGTGGGAGTTTTCACAAACTGGGCTTAGATCCGTCACTCCTCCTGTGTGAGCCTCACGCTGCCTGCCAGGCCACCCAGAGAGCTGTGAGAGAGATCCAGCAGCAGCTCGCCGCCATGGTGCAGCAGCACAGCCAGACCCAGGGAGGGCAGCTCGACTCTGGGGAGAAACGGGATGACAGCCCTGCAGTGATTTCCACCACCAGGGAATCCTCAGACAGTCAGGACTCTGCTGAGGCTGAGCAGGGGTGAGAGCTTTGTGCCAGCTTCTTATGTTTTTATTGTTTAGATGTGATTATCAGACCCATGATCATAGCACTATAGCCATGATTATCAAACTCGTTTTACTGCGCATCACTTTTTCTTTGAAATCAGGGCCATGTCTAAAACTAACCTCATTCCCATCACTCTCAGCCATCTCGTGGTCTTATTTTCTTTGTCATTAACTTTGATTGCTGAATCAGGCGGCTGTTTCTTCTCCCCAGCTCTGAGGACCCGGAGACTCTGCTGTCATTATCCTCAAAGATGTCCAAGCATCAGAAAGAGCTGGCTGAGCTGCCAAACACACTCAAGGTACAACCAAAGCTTACGAGAGAGAGTCGTCTCTCCCAAAGTATCCTGAAGGCAGTCGTGGAAGTAAACCTTTCAGAGAGGATGTTAACGTTGATTCTGTGCATGCAGTATTTGTCATTTCAACGTGACAGTCAAGTAGTAAGATATACCAAGGACTTTTGTGCTCCCTCACCTACAGAGAGAGATCACAGAGGGAAAGGGAGCAGTTTCATGTGTCAGTTTTGACCTGTTTCTCTGCTCACAGCTCTACCCTCAGGGTACCTGCTGGCTATCCCATCATGCTCCTTGTAAAGCATTTCTGATTAGCACAACCAGACAGTTTGACATCTTAACAGCAAGAAGTGCTTTAAGTTGCACAAATAGTTCACTATGTTGCAGATTTCTCTTCACATGTCACAGGAACTCTTCACTTTTTAGATGTTTTATTATATTTGTAATTTAATATATTATTAGGATGAAACACGGATCCCCCGGGCTACAGCATGAATGTTTTTGTCTTTCAGGTGTACCCTCACCCAGATGTTGTGGAATGCTGTCTGGTTCTTCTGCATCTCAGCAAATCTTCAATGTCTTTCTCGGACTCGCTCCTACAAGAAGCTAAAGATCTGCTTCGTAAATATGGAACAAGTCCCTCTGTCCTGAAAGCCTCGCAGCGATTGCTCATCTGATTCATTTGCTGGCAGTTTGTGGACCCGCTTGATGGTCTGACTTCATGTCTCCGCTGCTACACTGACTGTTTACCTGCATCCACACGAAGCATGCTCAGATGTGTTCAGTCAGAGACCTCAAAAAGCACGTGGTTCCAAACTGCAGACTTTACACACTCATTCAGATGTTTCTTTGAGTTGTTTTCTGATACACTCAAAGCAGCATTTCTGCAGTTTTTTTTCTACAATAAAAACAAACTTAATAAAAAGTCCTGAGTCAGCTTGATTCCACATTTAAAAGTGCCTGAAGGAGTCTCACGGATTCTGGAGCCGGACAAGGTCAAATTATTTCTATAATAGTTACAATCACAGACTGATGGATTTACTGTATATTGATAAGAACTGGGCTGGATGGAGTAATATCTTATCTTTGAAAGCATAAGAACATAAATGTCCAGCCGGACTGAACAAGAGCCCTGAGTTTAAACCCAAAAGAGATGATGGCAGAGGTGACGGTGTGGGGAAAGTTTTTAAAGCCTTAGTTTGGAGCAAAATGACCAAACACTGTTTTCAGTTTCACTGGTGTTTCTACATATTTAGTCCTAACTAGGGATGGGTATCGTTTAGGTTTTATCCGATACCGGTGCCAAACCGGTACTTTTGAAACGGTGCATTTCTCGGCTTTAAAAAAAACCGCTATGCGTCGCCAGGTGTGTAATCAGATTTGAGGTGTTACCTCCTTTGACAGTGTCACAGTATCAGCTTAAAGCACTTGTTGCAGCTGCTGAGTTTGCATCTTTTGCTGTGAAGTACAGCCAGACTTTTGACCGCTTCGCCTTGGGCATTTTAATCTGTAGCTCTGCTCTAAAAGAACGTACGTACCTGGACCCGCCTACTATCCTCGGAAACGTAAAATGATTGGCTAGAATCTAAAGTGTATCACAGCTCAGGGGGAAAAAAAGCACCAAAATGTGCGCTGCTTTTCGGTCTGGTTACTACCGTTTATGTCAGAACCGGTGCCATCATGGCACCAGATACCGGTACTCATCCCTAGTCCTAACTGTAAAAACCGATGCATAAAATATCTGCTGCTTCTAGAGACTGAAGTCTTTAAAAAAACAAAGAAAAACGTATTTAAAATGATCATGGAAAGCTTTTCAGGAGTAACCTTATAGAACTGTGTGTGCATCAGAAGGTAGTGAAGGTGGTCTCTCACTATGCAGCTTCCTTTGGGAAAAACTCAAAATACTAATGGTCGTCTTAGCACACCTTTGATATACACACTGACATGTCAAATTTCTTTTTCAATAAACATCTTCAAAAGAACATGAAGTCTTTGTTGTATCGTACAGGCTGCTTGGACTTTTAATTTTGCCTGTAAAATTAAAGCTCACCTTTCAAAAACCATCAGAATTTTCTCTGTAGCACCAAATGGTTCAGGAGTTGAAGCAAAGATGGTAAAATCTAGGAGGAGATGATTTTCCTGTTTTCGGAAAGCTGTACATTTGTGCTAAATGCTCATCTTCTCTTTCCAAAATCAGAATTTTCTCTATGAGCACAAACTGATGGAGTCCATCTATATATCATTAACCCTTCTACACACAGACACACACTGTTTCTGTAAATCTACTTAATAAAGAAAAGAGCAAATGCTTTCTGCTTGCATTGAAAATACAAAACAATTTAATGTACAACTGTTTAAAACAATGAAGAATGTAAAAAAAAGAAAAGTGACCACAACACCTGCACAAGTGACCGTGGACAGTTTGACTTGAGGGTGAATGTACAGGACAGCAGTTTAGCCAGTGAAGCATGTGAGTACCCAAGCACAATTATACACTCCAACTCCCACTGTTAAAAGTTTCTCAAAGTGGAAAAGAGCTAAAACATTTATTTGCATCAAAATTATACATTTTAATTTACAGGCCCTTCCAGCATTAACTTAAAAAGAAAGAAGGAAAGAAAAAAAAATCCCTGCAACAGGAGAAGAGTCCGGCTGATGAAAAAGACCCGACCTTTCGTGTCAATGTTTGGTCTAAAAATCACAGTATGATCGAGCAGCTGGTCCCATGCTGTAAAGAAAGATGTCACTGATGCTGTGAGAGAGAAGAAAACAAAAAAAAGCTTTTTTAAAAAAGTCTTATGAATATATGGCCATATACTCATAAAAGTGACTAAAAAGAAAGCGGTGAAGGAGCCACTGTCACCGAGTCACTCGGCAGGGCGACGCTCAAACAAATATGCATTTAGTAAAGTCTTGCCGAGGGACGTCTGAGAGCATGTGGTGGGGGTCTGCTGGTTGGGTTTTAAAACAAGTGCGTGTTCCACTTGGAGGGTCGAGCGCTCGGTCAGTGCTTGTTGTTGGTCTCCTCCTGGCCCGAGCTGGAGATGGCGTTCTGGGGTTGGGTGGAGCCCGAGCCCAGGCCGTACAATCTCCCACAATACTTTGCGTCGTCGATGTTGTCTTCGAAGAAAAGCTGCAGACAAAATATAAAGTTTCACTGACATGACTCAAACACTGTCTCGGGTGTGCAAACAGGAATGTTGTTTGATCAAAACTTGCTTCATTTGTATCCGATTTCCATTAGTTTAAATTCATATTTATTTTCAAAGAAAGGACGTTTGGATTCACAAACATGCTAAATAACTCCAGTTTGAGTTTAGTGAATAACATTAAATATTTAAAGTGGTAAATTACATTAAACTACTGTAATATCTGATCTTTTGACTCGGATAAATAGCAAACACGAGCATTTAATAATGCTGCAGATGTCATCATGAGTTCTACCAGAGATCAAACGGGTATCTGTGAGAGCGTACCTCCTTCATCCTGAAGAACGCCATGCCTGTGAGCAGTGAGTCGGACCCAGCCTGATGTTGCCGTCCAATCCTCTTCAGCTCCAGTTGGTCTGCCACTTCCTGTAGCCCTCCCTGCAAACACACCACGGTCAGATATCTGTCAAAACTCATCCTGATCTGATCTGACAGATGTCTTCTATTTAAAAGCGAAGCCATTAACAGCTTCAAGTCTAGCCGAAGCACCGACTCAGATGTAGTGACTCAATCATCCAGGTTTACCTTCAGGTTCTTGCAGCTTTTCATCAAGTACTTGACGTCATAGATCGCTGGGAAAAACAAGTTGAGGATCTGAAAGAAGTCGTGCTCCTCCTCGGGAAGGCGTGCATCCGTCAGGAGCTTCACCAGGTAGCCGAAGTCATACCCACTGAGGAACAAAGGACAAGAGGACAGCTGGGTTACACTGATGAAGTCTAAAGAATTACTTACAGTGTTCTCTGCAGGAACGAGGCTGTTATTTAAAATTATTTCCCGAAATGAAATTGAGAAATTAGGTGGACTGTGTCTTGGAGAATGTAACAGATGTCTAAACTGATCAGGTTCAGCTTTTTCATTTCTACCAGTATCCACAACTTTTAGTCCCAGGAGCTTTAAAGGAAGTCAAATGTTCCCTTCTTTCAGCTTATTGCTTCTTTGGGACACTGAAATTATTTCTCAGAGTTTAATTTAAATCCCGGTGGCCATGGAATCCATTTCCTTCAAACCTCCTGCTCTTTGGTTAAAGTTCCTGGGATAGAAACAACGCTAAAAGAAACAGAGATTCAGAAACTTGTTGAAGACCTCACAGATGCAGAAACACCTCTAAGAAAACGGTTCAGTTTGCTTTAACACTACACATGCTGATCTTCATTCATGGTTTTAGAAAGGTCTGCAGAGAGCAACGTTACACCATTTATATATTGCTAAAATCATTTTTTTATTGTATACAACTAAAAGGTGGTGTAGGGTGCAAACACACGACTGACCTGTGGAAGGAGAGCCACTTGACGTTTTCACACAGCACCAGGCCGGACGTCATGAGGAGCTCAGCAAAGTAGAGCGTGTCGATCCCCTCCTCTTCGTGTTTTTTAAACTGGAGGCCAGAGTTCTGAAGCAGGTCTATGGAGTCTTGCGAGTACATGTCTTCTCTGGAAGGAGAACCGGAGAAAAACACATTTAGACAGTAAATCCACACTGATTAAAAAAGCTTCAGGCTTTGAAATGTGCCTTTTTAAACAGCCAGCAGGTGGTGAATCCCGCAGCTGCAAAAAGACCTGCGGTTGTATAGACATCTACAGGAAAAACAACAACCATTTGGCTCTTTTGATCTCATCAGGAAGTCAGAGCAAATTGTCAGTTACTATTTCAAAACTTACTAAATATGACATAATGCTCATTTTGTATTGTCAAAGAGGGCAGCAAAGCAGGGTATGTCTGAAACTGTCAGTGTGCAGTTTGACTTTAACCAGAAGGTGCTGTAAAAGCCAGCTGTGTCCATCTTTTACATACAGTCTATGAGTGCAACAATCAATTTACAACTGCTCTAACATGATTTCAACTTAGTTCCAAAGACATGTAGACATATGGTGGAGATAAAGTTATATAATGCAGCAGGTGATTAAGTCAGCCCTTCTTCTCTACATTCAGTCACAGTCAGTACACTAAAACGTTCAGATGGCTGCAACACAATGAAAAGAACGAGGATTTAAAGAGAGTCGACTCACGTAAGGTTAAACTTGAAGTTAAACTGCCACGTTGTTGTGCCAGGGGGATAATCTCCTTCCTCATTCATGAACGTGAGCCCGAGCTGGATGATCTTCAGGAGGTCGACATTGCACCTCAGCAGCTGGTACTGGTAATCCACTGTGCTCCGAAACTCTCCGATCGGTCTGACAACAACTCCGGGGAATTCTGTGTCCTGGTGAACAATATCAACAAGTGTTTGTTTACAGTTTTTCTTCACTCAGAAATCTGTCATTACTCACTGAAATAAGAGCCTGAGATCAGTGAAAGCTAAGGAAATGAGTAGTCATGAGTCCTTTAAGGACATTTAGGTAAATTTTAGGATTAAATATGAAAATAATATTTGAGATCAACAGTCCCCCCCACAGAAAACATCAAAAACATCAATAAAGGGAGATTGGGAGCAGGAAAAAAAGAAACCAATAGGACAGGTATCTAGCGCAGAGACATAAATGTCATTTGTAAAACCACATCTACTAAATTAAAAAAAGACTATATCACAAAATTCACCTCAAATTCAACTGTGTAAAAACATTGGACAAAGAAATTAGGCCATCACTCCAGAGACTCACCATTGCAATGTAATTGTAGCTTTGAATAATCTGCCGAATCTTCCTCATTTCGTCCTCAACATTGCTCGCCCAGACCTCACAGATTATCTGACTGGAATCTGTAAGTGCGGCTGGCATGTTGGCAGGTCAGGTGAAAAAAGCCCAACAAAAGCACTCGTTACCGAGGCGGCGGGCGGCAGTACACCGAAAAAGGGGAAAAAAAAGAAAAAAGAAAAAAAACACAACTCTGGGGAAGATGAAAAAAAAACTGGTATCAGAAGAGAAGGCAAATTAATGCTTGTAACACGAGAAAAGAACACAAACATATGGGAATGCTTTTCATTTTCACATTAATCGAGAGGTTTGTAGTAAAGTCACTTAATTATCTGTATTCTGGTAAATTTTATTCATCAATTTGTACATCAGTTCATGATTGTAAGGTTGCCAGACAGTCAGACACCTGAGGTCGGTCTTATAAAGCAGGATTGGGGCTTATTAACACAACTTCAGGGTTAACTCTTTCCAGTGTTATGAGGCTAGTCCAGTGCTAAAGAACTCACGGCCAAATTTGTTCAACAGGGTATGTTTGAGATATGAAATCCACACCTACTGACAGTTCAACCAATTCAATCAGTTCTCTGGAAAATTCTTTGGGAAAACCAAAATAAACAAAAAGAAAAAAAAGGTTGTAAAGATCCACCAGACCTCAGTGCATGAAGAGTAAAGTTTTTGTCTTTCCGTGATGAGAAATTTGGGTTCTCTTGATTTTTCCTTGACAGCTATCCAAAATTTTGACACAACTTTACTGCAAATTACAAATTGCACATAGGTTTAAGTCTACGTGTGAACTCTGTTTTCATAATTATCATTTACCTATAAAAAACAGAAGTGAAACAATGAAACTGTCACTTTCAGCTTGTAGTAAGTTTTTACGGTGTTCACATTTTCTAATAGTATAGTTATGACCTCCATTGGAAAATTAGTTGTTCTCCTGCTTATTCATCAGTGTGATTGGTTATATGCTGCCTCCACCAGCTTTTTTATGTAAACATGCTTTTAACTAGATAGAGAAACCCTGGGTAAACATGTTGGGTTGATAACTACCTCCGACCACTTACTTAGATTGCTTATATTAGATAAATTAATCCAGACAACAGAGATAAACTGGGTACGATGGTTATACCATATCCGATGAAGCCAGTACAATTTTTTGTGTGATAAAAACATTGTGAGATCAAGCACAGGATGATCCCATGCGTTTAGTGCGCATACGCTGTTGTATACAACCAGGCTATGAAGGCACATGAGAGAAACTAGCAGCTGGAAATGTGTGACCCAAAAATAAACAAATGACTTCTTCATCAAGCACAGCTTGAGCTCTCCATAGTAACAATCCATATGACAGGAAGAGCAAACAGTGGATGGAAATTAGTGATACGGTTACATGGTGACAGAGGGGCACCTATTCCTCTATTTTTCAAGTTGCAGGTGGATCTCTAAAAACATTGTGCAACTCCTGAAAAAATATGGTTACTTTACTTTACTAAAAACTTAAGTGTTCAGCAGTTACACTTCCTCTTACAATTTAAATAGTGAAATAAATACTATAAACGGTGCTTCAGCTAGTCATATGTCATCACAAGCTTCGTTTTGAGGCAATCTAGATATACATGTGCGAGGTGTCCAACACCTATGCACACAGGTTTTCATGTGATTGCACGCACAATAAATAAATAATAAATATGTAAAACGTTAGTAAATTAAACCCACTTTTAAAAAAATGTTTAAAATCAGTGGGTTTTTTGTTTGGTTTTTTTTTAGCAAATTCCTGGTCAAAATCTCACTGGTGGACTTAAAGAGAATAAAGACATACATATCCTGAACTTTACTACAAAGACTACGATATACAACGTAACGTAAAAATTTTAATATAACCACTAAAATCAGTAATCAGTACTATAGTCATATGGGTGTGAAACTCGAAAAAACAACCGAGGATGTGCCGTTTAAACACGCAGCACTAAGAACAAATCAAAGATATTTTAAGTGAAGGCTCTTTCAGCCTTCTACTCGTTTTAAATGTGGGTTATTCTACACATCCAGTTTTTAGAAGTATAGAGCTCATGAACTTAGACAATGCTCCAAAATAACTACCCAAATAAGTACCCTGTGCTGACCACCGAGAGGCGACACTTTGTTCTTGAAGGACTTTAACCTGTTACTGAAAGGTGTGCCATTATAGTGATGCCTGCTGTTACAGTGACAGGTATAAAGCGCCTTTGTGTTACCATGACATCATGAAGAACTCACATTGGCTTTTGTTTACGATGCTAGACTAGCTAACCCAAATGCTAAATGCTAAAATGAAAAAAGCACAAGGGTCTTTTTTGGGGAAAAATTGTCGCTAAAAGTTTGAGAGCTTTTAATAACGTGCAGTTTATTTTTTTTAAATAAAGCTGACGACACAGCAAAGAACATATTGAAGCTAGCACGGCGTTTGGCACGAATGGCTAACGTCTACGAGCTAAGCCTCGAGTTGTCGGGAAAGCTACCATCACGGAAACGGAGATTACATAAAAGCAGCTCTGCTTTTCTACATCTCATAGTCTCACTATAGTTGCACGCACTTCAAATACACCACAGCGCTGCTGTGGAAGAATAAAGAAAATAATTTACCTGAGAATTTCTTCAACGTACCCTTCCAAGCTAGGTGATAGCACCCCTATCTTCTTCTTCGCTTTCTTTCTGCTGTTGCTGCTCCTTCCTCTTTGCGTTTATTAGGTGAGAACCTTCAAATGGGCACAGCGCCACCCATCGAACCGGAGAGTATAAAGTGATAAAATGACATGCTGGGGTACATTTGTTTCCATTTTTGGATATTTTCATCTTTATTTGTTTTTTGCTTTCAAATATATTTTTACGTCTAGATGGTTTCACTTCAGACACTTCAGGATTACCTTTAAATTATTTTGTTGTGCTTTAACTCATATTCATATATCTACTTCCTATAACATATACATTAGTAAATTTCACTGGTAATCTAATTGTAATGTTGTAAACTGTGAAAGAGGTGCTTTTACATTGATCTGGATAATCCCTCCACCATAAGAACTATTTTCTACCTAAGACACAACCACAGTGAAAACAGTCAAAAATTGAAATTATAATTTCTATAAAGGATTAACAAAAAACATGTCTGGTTTCTCATCAGACAAAGGATTCTGGTAACTTAGTCACGAGAAGCCAAAGAAAGTATGTGCACACACAAAAAGTCAAACACCACTGACAACATGTAAACCTGCAATTTAAACACAAAAAGCTTGAAGAAAGCACATTTATTTGAATCTCATCTCAGTAATATGCCATAGCGTACAGTATATTGCTCCATATTACTCCAAAACCATAAATGTACATGCCCACAACACTCAGCTGTTAGCAGTCCTCTATCTTCTTGGCAGACAGAAGCTTTCGTGTTGGATAGATGACAAAAGGGAAAGCAGGCTTATAACACTGACACTTACAATCATCATGTTTGTATACCTCACTAATGAGTTTTATTCTGCTGTGCACTGCTTTTTTATTTCATTGATTGAAACATTGATGAAACAATGGTTTTCTACATGGTACCTACAGGCTTTGGGGATGGACAGTAAGGACAAAGCAGACATGGAGTAAATTATAAGCTGTGGCAGGACAGGAGGTTCAAACTTTTTTGATCGTCAACATTTGAGCTTGTACATTTTTGTACAAGAGGTAACCAATCAATATAAAGTTGGTTCAAAGGGAGTTTCAAGTTAAATGATAAACTGTACAGTATAAGAAAAATTAGGTTTATTTTGAATTTGTGAACAAAGCTGCTTAAAAAGAGACCAAAAATATAGAGCAGGAAATGAAAATAATACGTCCCTTTCAAGATTAATTATTCAATTTCTCCTAAACAAACTGCAACTCTGAATCTCAACTCAGCATCACTTAAACATTTAGACGATTTCTTAAAGGTTTATTTAAAATGCTCTTACAGAATGCAAGGGCATTAATATAAAATATTCAAGCTATGTGACCGGCTTGTTGGTCTTTTTTTTAAAATGCTCCACGATTTTTCTATCAAATCTAGTAAAAGTGGTGCAGTCGTAAAAGAAATGTTGGCTCAAAGTCTTCTTTAAATCTGAGGCTGTCTATAGACAAAAAGAGACGTTTGATAGAACGAGTGCTGACATGCGATGGTGCAAAATTTAAAATTGATATTGGCTGTAAATCTAAAAGGATGTGGGTTTAAAACAAAGGGAAAGAAAACTCCAAATATCATCCTTCAGTTGGCCACAGAGCGACAGAACTGTAGGCTTATCACATTCAGTCTGCCCCGGATTTAAGGACAAGTTGCCAAAAACTAAAATTATTGTGCGTCTTGACGATTTTAGCAAACACACTTAGAGTCCAGCTGCTCCAGGACCAGCAATGATTTGCTTTGCAGTAAGAGCGAAGCCTCATGTCTACATCTTACCATTTATTTTGTTAAGATGTTCTTTTGGAAACAAGTTATCACTGGTTGGTATCCTGTATGAGATGCCTGAACTAAGTGAATGAATAACACCCAAGAAAAGGTAGTGTATGTTGTGCAATGAAAGTAAAAATTGTTCTGCGTTCATTATAAATCCACACTGTTCTTCTTCTTCTGTACGCCAATGACTTCATATAACATACAGTCCAAATAAACCAGCAATGCGCAGAAAGGTAACACTGTTTGACAAGAAAACATTTTCTCAAAGTAGATTTTGTCTTGAGCTGAAAAACCAGACAACTTAAACATTTTAAAGATATGTCAGTTCTCTGCTGAGACTCTGAGCCCCAGCTTAGTGGCTTTAGTGGAGGGCAGAGGTCAGAGGTCAGGTTAGCGGGTCACTGCTGCGTAAGCTGAACTCTCCTCTCGATGTGAGATATCTCCAGTATCGGCGTAAGGAGCTGGAAGGCATCCTGGATGTAAGATGCACTGTTGGATGCCTGTGTGGGATTTAAAAAAACAAAAAACACGTTAGTATGAAATATCAATCTCCAAATGTCCATACTAATGTCTGTTCATCTATATGGGGTGCAATCATAAAGTCTTAAAACTCAAACTTCTACAAGCAGAGATCCTGATGAAGCAGGATGAAGTGGTGTGGAGGAACTAGCCAACCAATTTTAAATCAGCTTTTGCTTTTTATATGCAGAACTTGGTCACACTTTGTATAAAACACCATAAAATCAAGTCTCAGCACAGTTTTCTCTGACTGTTAGAACGTAGCTTTCGTGTTGAATAGCTGTCAATCTTCTCCTGACATCTTTTTTTTTTTTTTAAACATTTATTTATTGGTTTTAACCGGTTTTACATGGTGCACCGTGAGCAAAAAAATAAAATAAAATAAAATAAAATAAATAAATAAATAATAATAAAGTAAAAATAAAATTAAATAAATAAAAACAAAACCACAACATCAACAGAAACAACATAATAATAGAAACAAAAACAAAGCAAACCATAACAGAAGGGAAGGACAGATATACAAATCAAGTTAGAGTTTCAGGCTGTTAAGTCCACAGGTTGCAGTTCTCCAGAAAGTTGTAGAATTTTGACCATATAGCCCAAAACTAGTCCAGTTTATTTCTTAATGTATAAGTTATTTTCTCCATAGATAGTATAGATGTCAGTCCATTAAGCCATTGAGATAGTCCACATATTTTTTTGATTTTTCCAACACAGCAATACAGCGCTTGGCTTCCAAAAGTCCAATCGTTAACAGAGCTCTATTGTTTGCAGCAGGTACAAAATTATTCGGGTATATATTTAAAAGACATCTCCTGACATCTAGTCATGTTTCTGTCATGAGCTGAAATAACTTTTCTTGGACAAAAGTCTTAATTTACTCTAATATCATTGTAGCACAGTCCTTGTCAAGACAACCAAAAGACAAAGTGCTCTGAGCAGCAGATAAATAAATTGTTTGGTTTATTTTAGCTTGTAAATATTTTTGATATTCTTTTCTTACAATTAAGTAACAACGACAGTCAGATAACTGATTCTGTTCTTCTGCTGAAGCAATGAGCTGATACGACTTCTTAGTTTTAAATTACAGCAAATGATTACATTGAGGTTTCTCCATAACCTTACTGGCTGGAAAAATCAGACATCTCAAGTAAGTCATCAGGAATTTTACAGACAACACAACTAAGGAAATGCAGACTAAATTGAGAAGGTTCGAGAATTGACCCCTGTGGGACACCGTATCAAATTTAAAAGGAAAGACGAGAACACTTCTTGTTTTACACGAACGGACCTTTAACTGACATACTGACATAAAGTAGACGGTGCCAGAACCCCTGGGGTGTTGTATGTATTTGAAAAACAAAAACATCTTGGACAATTCATTAATGAACATATGTTGGCTGCAGTGATATGACACAAACCTCTAAAAATACTCCTGTTATCAGGGGGTTGAGGACTTCTCCCTTCTCGTTTGACTGTAAAACAGAAAAAGATTAAATTAAAATGATCTCTCTGTGGAACAAAGAATTAATGGTTTGGAAAAGAAAACACTGCAAAGAGAAGCATAAATTAGAGTTTGACATAAAAACAGAAAAATGTGGATGGAAACAAAATGATGAAGTTTGTGGCTAATGCAGATCTCCTTCTAAAATGATATTTATAATATAATAACTGTGAGACATTATCAGCTGAACTGCTTACTATGATTCCTTATCAACAGTGTGATAATATGAAGAAATAATAAACACGTGGAGGTCAGATTAACAATAAATGACATCAGTGGAAAATAAAACATCTGTTACTTTTAAGGCTTTAAATTTACATAGTAAATATGAAAATCTAAGTGTGGTGGGGCAAATGCTTTACAAGCATCAGGTATCAGTGACGCGCTGACGTTAAACAGATGGTAGGATCTTGAAACTTACCCCTGCTGCTGTCAGGCAGGACGTAAACTTCTTGGACAGCAGTGAGATTTCTTTACACAGGACAACAGTTAACCTGAGATAAGACAGCACGACAAAGGTATACATTTAATTAAAGTGCACAGAAAAAGTGAAATATCCCCACCCCTGAGTCGCCCGCTCATGCTGTCTTACTGTGACAGGACGCTGGCCTCTGCACTGCCATTGGAGAAAAGGATCATCTCAGCCAGTTTGTGGAAAAGCTCAATGGATCTGGCCGTCAGCTCGGCCAGACTCCTGATAGCTGCAGCATGAACCTCCTGACAAGATTCAACACACACACGATTGCTACTTGGTCAAATCCTGCAGTCAAGTATTTCCCTCAAACGTCCAATACTTGCAATGTCGGACACTGAAAAAAATATATGTTGATGATGTCAGTAAGACATACCTCCACACTATGCTTCTTCACATCCTCCTCATTTACATCTGTTTCCGCATGCTGTTTGGTCAGCTCATTAATCAGGCTGGAGGAGCTCTTACAGGCCTGTTGGATGTTAGCAATCATACTTTAACAGGAAATGTAAATCAGAAAGTGCCCAGTCTAATAGATTTAAAAGCTATGAGTGTATCTGACATATTTCTGTTACTTTTCCCATCAAATTAACGACAAGAGAGACAAGTTAAGATCCTTGTAACATTTCGAGTCAGAAACTGGCAGGAATATGATTCTGCACAGTGAATTGTTTGAGCTGTACCTTGCTGAGTTTGCCTGCAGTTGCAGAAACACTGAGGCCCTCCATGGCCTCCTTTAACTCCCTCTCAAACTCTGATCCGTCTTCATCTGCAATTAGAAATGCACCATCGTTTACTTCAGGTTCTTCTTGCAGCTGTGAAACTTTTATAGCCGATTTAAAAGACGTTACCTTTACTCTCATCAACTTCCTCATCATCGAACTCCACCAGGGAGAAGGAGCTTTTGATTTGGTCAAGCTCATCTCTGAGCTCAACCAGCTCGTCTCCTGATAGAGTCAAGAGCACTGACTTCACCTACAGCACACGCAAGAGAAAATACACACAATGACGCCTTTACTAGATTCCCCTGAAATGTAAAGCATAGAAACAGTGTCTTTGTATGTTTTTAGCTACAGCAGAAGTGATATTTTGGCAGAGACTTTCATTGTACCTTTGACTCACTCTCTCGAGACAGAATCTCCAGAGCTTCAAGGTGTGACAGACCCTGAAATTCATCAAACAGCATCCCGTAGTGAGCGACCACCTTCTTGTCTGAATTTGCCGAGTCTTTGTCTGCTGACTGCAGCTCCTCTCGCTCCTTCGCCTCCCTCAGCACCTGAGAAACAAAGAGTGACAGAGTTGTGAGAGTGTGACACATGAAAGGGACATGGCTCTAGAAATCTATGTCAGCCACTAAGCTTTAAAGTCTTCATATATATATGTTCCCTCTTGTCCATTAAGTTTGAGTGAGAATTTAGGATTTTAGCTTGTTTATGTATTTACTACCGACCTGGGAGAGAGTGGCGTTCCGTCTCATCAGTCCTTTGGTCTTTTTAAAGCCAGGATCACCTTCTGCTATCACGTCCATCGTCTTCTTCCCAATGAACTCAAGAGCATCTAGACCTCCTGTTATCACGGTCTTACCCTGTGAGGAAGCCCAGTTTAAACTTTTCTTTAAAATGTGAGCTAAAATAAATTCCTAACTTTTGTCAGGTGAGAACAGTCGCACCAACACACAGGTGCTCTCTGGTTTTAAGCATCAGCTTACCGTGCTCTGGACGACGCTACTGAGTGACGACAACATTCCCATCGCACTTCCCACTGCTGACGATTCATCTATTGCTTTGTCGGGCTCCATGCTGGTGCCATCTACAGGAGAAGACACTAACGACATAAAAATCCATGTCCAAGGATTACACGAGAGAAAAAAAAGATAATTAAAATGGGTCAATTCAATTAATTTCATTTTCATTTGGACAAATCTTTCCTTCACAAAGCTATGGGACTTGAAGGAACTCAGTAGCCTAAAGATGTTTAAATCAAAATGAAAGTAAAACTCTATTAACCCTTTAAAGCCAGTCGGAGCGGGCACGCTCCGTTTTGCGCAACTACTTTTAAATCCCTGTAGCTCTGCAACCACGTCAGCTAGCGCAATAATTTTTTTTGCATATGAAACCGGAGGAGTTGTACTTACATCTTATGCCATCAGCTTGTCCTCGGTCACAGTTTCCTTCCACATATAACTTTGCAAAAACTGCATAAAAACCACTTGCAGCAACAAAAACATAATATTCCAGAAACACGCTTTACCGATCCGATCAGCTGTTCATAACACTTCCTACGTTGAAATAGACGTCAGCGTGAGCTATCGCATGTCCGCCATGACCTGCCCGAAACCAGAAGTGACGTCATTTTCACGGAAATGTAGTTTTTTACCATCAAGGCCTCATGAGCCTATACTGGTGTTTATAAAAGTTATCTTTGACTTTATGACTTTCTGTGTCGTTTCTGGGATGCTTAGGACTCATATTGCACTGCTGGAAATAGTTTATTTTGATGCATATGCTGCTTTTTTGCAAATTTGAATTATAATATTTATTTTCATTTTTCCTGCAGTATAAAAATTGGTGTATTTCAAAAATAAAACACTCAAAATAAATTTCCTGTGGTGGGAAACTATTTTGTGCAACTTTTTTGTATTTACAGTTTTGAGGGATAAGCCTCTTAAATTTCTCTAACTAGAAATATATGTTAAAAAACAAAAACAATTTTCAATTTTTTTGTAGTTTATTGCACTTTTTTGCAATTTATGTATTTACTATGCACTTAATGCATGTATATTATTAAAATCTAGGCTATAATGGTTGTATTGATGTATAGCAACTTAAAATGCTCCCAGAAATGGCTCCACAACATGTAAAAATATAATATAAGCTCTGGCGGACTTGGTTCTATGGTAGGTCTTAAAGGGTTAATTTGCTGCTGTAACATCAGAAACGGAGTACTAAAGCAAATATATCCACTTAACAATCTACAGGATCAACAATTTTCTGCCACACTCTGCCAGCTCTCGTCTTATCTGAAGTACCGGTGTTGCATTTAGCTTTTATATTAATTTTGAATTCTTGGCAGATCTCCATCAGCCAGTCCTCTCTGACTGAAGTGATCAACATCTGATTGGTTCATTAGCAGCAGATGAAAAGTCAAATCAAATGTGCCCATTAAAGTGTTTTGATACGTCTTGATCATCTTGACTGGAGAGTTTGGCTTTATTGATCCTCCAGGTTATAACAAACATTTTTCATTTTCACAATAATGTGGCCTTACCCTTCTGTTTCTCTTCTTCCTCCACCTGAGCTGACAGTTCGGTTGGACTGGGGATTCCCAGTGATGTCTCAGCCTTCTCGATCACCTGAGTGATACCTTGGCCTAAACAGACAGAAGACATCAGTACATAGAGCAGAGAAGCTTTAACAGTAACAGACTAAAAAAGGCCAAAGCAAGACTACGTTTAAACAACAAATGACTTGGTGTTGTACTATTTTTCAAAGGAGCCAACTGTGTACTTGTAAAGACTGAGTGATGTGTTGGATACTCACCCACAGTGGTCACAGTAGCTGTTGCTGTGGATAAGATGGATTTGCCCCAGCTGCCCCAGTAACCCCAGCCACCCTGAGACACGGTCGACTGATTGGATGTCTGAGAATGAGGACAGAAGGAGAAAGAAGAAAAGACACAAAACAGACGTTGTGAATGAGTAAAACAGAAACATGACTTCAACAAGTGCCTTTTAGTGGTTTCACAGAAAAATCCACTGACACATTAAAGATGATGACAAACGCAGCTTGTTTAAAACTCACATTTCACACAAGAATAACTATCCAACACATCAGACCATTTAGTCTAAGCCCATTAGGTGGTTAAATGATCCAATAGATAATTTGATGACATTGCACATCAGCAGGGTCATTACGAATCTCATGTGAAAGTGTTATTGCACCCACGCTCATCAGGTATCACACTTCCCTGTGAGATAGCTTTACAGTGTCAACGACCAAACACACAAGCTTTTTTTGAAGATGTTTATGTGACATGATATGTTCTGGGAGGCAGAAAGATACTTTTATTCAAGTGGGAAATTTCAGTGTGTTTATGTTTTTTTTAAGTGCACTTTAATGAGTAAGGTGAGATTACTTTTGTTGATGTTTGCACAAAATCTTAACACAAATATCAGGCTATTGACATGCAGGATGAAAAAGAAGTCATGATGGAAATTATGGCTTCAGCTCTTCTCTTTTTGCAATCATCTTTAGTTCTTCGAGTATGAGCAGTACTTCAATTTCTACTACCTTTGCTGGCTGCTCATCCTCTTTTGGAGTCTCCTGAACTTTGGCCGCAGGCTGGGTTTCTGGCCTCCTCCTGGCTTTTCTCGTCGGAGCTACATCAGTGGAGATGTCAGGTGTGGATGGAGAGGAGCTGTCAGGGGTTCGAGCGGGCGAGACATTCTGCTTTTCCGGCGCTGCCTCTGCACCCTCGGCTGCTGCACAAGAAGCTTCACTGTCTGACATGTTACCAAATGTCTCAGTGCATACCTGGAAAGAAAGAGGAGGAAAAAAAGGCACTGCATAAAGTCTGGCAATAAACAAAATAATTTGCTTGTTGCTTTGGATAGTAGCGGAAATGTCAGGTACTGGTTTGTAGTTAACTCTCTTGTGCACTTCTCACCTCATCACGTGTCAGTCAACTTTTCAACTGAGTCAGTCAACTTCACTTGTCAGTTTAATTTTTTTGTTTAATTATTATTATTATTAGTAGTAGTAGTATTATTATTATTATTAGTAGTAGTAGTAGTAGTAGTAGTATTCAGTTTCAATCATGAGTAAATTCAGTTCACCTCCCAGAGGAGTCTGGATTCGTTTTTTTTTCCACACTAACTTAAGCACATTAAAAAAGTACTGAAAATTTTACCTTCATATTATGAATATTTTCAAATTAAAACTCCCTTGATGCACATGGGCTGGGATTTCAATTTGTGTTACTTTTTCAGAATTTTTAAAGTTTCATAACTTTATAAGTACATTTATAACTTTATAAGTTTTTACAGTTAAAAAGAAAAAAACAAAAGAAAAAACCCAACGACACTTAAACTCGGATAAGATCTGCAATCGAAACATTTCAACAAAATCACAGCTTCAAAATCAGGATTTTATCAAAATGTACGTACAAAAGAAATGAAAAAAGAAAAGAAAGGTAGACAAAAGAGGCCTTTCATATGAAATTAATTGTTTTAAGCAACCATCTATCCCACATAGTGATACAACCCTGATAATTTCACCCAAAAGGCAGTTCTACTAACTTTTACCCAAATGATAAGATAATGAGAAAACATTTCAAACGTCCAGGATGCCAATAACATTTCAATTTATCTATGTCACAAAAACGAAATATTAGGGGGGGAAATGACACATTCTAATGTCAGGGAGATAATCACTAATTTCCAAAAGACTTACTCTTAAAACAGTGACTCCAGTAAATCAAACTTGTGAGGGAATCTCTGCGTCTTTTCATAAAAACAGAACTATTTTGACCAGGGCATCACAAGAGGAAGAAACACTACATACTGCTCTGTTCATAAGCTGTTCTACTCCTAAAAACGAGGTGCACTAAATGTTTCTTTAGCTCGGCCCTTAACCAAGGGTTTAACCAAGTTTAAAGAGATGCATTTTCTTATGGGTTTGAAGCAGAAGCTTTTCACATCTCCAAGCGTTAAATCGTGGAGCAAAGCCGAAGCCAGTTTGCGATGCCAGAAGCATGACTGTCAGGACAAATCTAATTATTCTTACAATATGAGATTAATGCATTAATCCGACTTTGCATTGCTTTTAGCTATCCATGGGAGTTGGAGGTAGAGATGCTGAATCATATATAAGTACATAGAAAGTCCAAAGTGGCAAAGAAAACAATCATCACACAGAAGAAAAAGTAGAAGTTTGTACAAATATAAAGATAATCCATAAAAATGTGTATGTCACGTTTTCTTGTAGTCCGTGGTAATATTTTAGCGCTGGGATATCAATACGTACTGGATGTTTACTGGATTTACTGTTCTCAAAACGCTTGCTAACAGTTTAGGAGAACATCTAGTTCGTGTCTTGCAAGTATCGTTTACGCGAGCGTCAGCTGTTTTTTAGCATCGACTGCTGGTTCAACTATAATAAACTAATAATTTAATGAGAAAAAACAAGCTAACTTAAGTTCCTTGCTATTAACTCACCTTTTCTCCTGCTCAGCTGTCAAAGTCGTAATGTTAGCAGGTGACGTTAGCTCAATCAGCTAATAGTTCTAGTAGTTTCCGCTTCCAAATTAAAAATAAGAACCGCCTTTTATTGTTTCGGTTTGCACTTTAGTATCTACACCTTTAGCAACTTCTAGTTTTCTAAGAAACACTTTAATGGCTCAGGTTTTCGTGCTGTGTTTTTTTCCACCAGGATTAGCCACGTCATATTTTGTTTTCAAAGTCTAGCTGTTAGCCACAATGAAAAACACGAATTCCTGTTATTCTCTTCAAAATAAAAGTATGTGGCACATTGATGCTCAGAAATTGACTGTAACGTCAAACGTATTAATCTTTATAGAAGAGAAAAAACAAATGTGCTCAAAGTTTAATTTACAAAAAGTACAAACTCAAACCGAAAAGTTAGGTTAGTAGTTTAGGGTTCAGTTTTTGCAATATTATTTTGAAATGAATCAGTTCCATTAGGGGGTCTGTCGTCCTGGATTAAAAAAACGAAAACAAGACTTCCGGAAACGTCAAAATAAAATGCGCTTAGTTAATGTATTGCTACTATAATAATAATAATAATAATAATAATAATAATAATAATAATAATAATAATGTTTAATTATAACAACAATATACAAATACAAATGACTATTATATCCCTTGTTATTACTTAAATAGAGAAGAAATAGAGAAACACGATTAAACATAAAAACTGCTAATGAATCATTGAATAAATAACAAAACGTTCAGTACATAAACTGTTTGACTTAGATTATTTCTTATAAATCGTGTAAATATGTAAAATAAATAAATAGGCGACAGTGACGTGAAGTCACCTACCTGCATGGAAGAGTTGACAGAAAACCACGCCCATTCACTCATACCTGTACTAGGAAGTGAATGGATCGGATGGATTGTGCTTCCTTGGCTGGCACACTTCAAGGTAAATTACTAAAATAATTGTAAAACTTCACACTGCAGGCGAAAGCGCATCAAATCCGACTTTTTTTGACCCTATGCGACCCATATCCCATCGTGGTATGACAGTGTGAACAGCACAAATCCGATATTTTCACATCCGACCTGGGTCACTTTCGTACGTGTTACTGAATCCCATACATATCTGATGTTTTTTGCCACTTGCTCATGACAAGAACCAGTTTGTTATTTTATCAAGCTGTGTCTGACCTATGTTATATTTCTGTTTAAAACTCATTGTATTATATCACCACAGTACCTTTTACTGATACTTTCAGTCTGTAAACGAAGGAATTGCCCACTTTTCTGATAATTTATTCTGAATTGTTAGTTTAGCGCACTCATTAAGCATCACTGTAAACGCCTGTCCCGTTTGCCTTAATGTAATAACCGAGATTTCCTTTCAGTACACTTACACAGGGTTTAGAAAAGATAGATTAAAAAAAATGAGCTAAAAGTGCCGTCAGAGCAAAATTATAATGTTATTCAAATAAAAGGGTGATGATTTTGTAATTTAGATGTTGGGACATGGAGAAAAATAAGATCAAGAATTCAACAAAGTGCTCTGAAAAAAAAAAAGATTAAAAAACAAACAAACAAGCAAAAAAAAAAAAAAACCTCACTGGAAGAAGAGCTTAAACACAACATTTAAACTCAAATGATTTCCTTTTAATTAAAATTGTCCTGTAAAGTTTTTATGTCCTGATGATTACTGCATAAAATACTAATATACTAAACATTCAAATTTATGAAATGCAGACGTACATATTATAAAGACACTAAAGAGCTAAGGGCCTGTTGTCATATGACGCTACATCAGAATTGACCGTTGACTTTTCCTGTTTTGCAGGTTTGTCTCGTCCCAATGCGAGCTGAACCTGTTGCTCTTTTCAACATGTTTTTGCCTCATAATCCTCACCTCTCTCACTGGCTCGCCATATTCTTACTGCTCAATTGCTGGAAAGCAGGTGGAGCTCACAATGGGTCAGAGGTGGTGACCTCAATGCAGCGGGCTAGCATCCCACCCATCGTGGTGAAGGAGGGGTCGAGCATGCTGATTACGTGTAACGTGACTGGGACCCATGATAACATCAGCTGGTACAACTCTAAAGGACCCCTGCAGGGTGACGACGCAGGTAGGACGAGGAAATGAAGCAGCGAGATTTTGATCAGCTTCGAGTTCTTTTTGTCCTGCATGGCTTTTTTATCTGAAAGCAATCAAATGAACTGAAA
Organism: Neolamprologus brichardi; assembly: GCF_056152115.1. NCBI lineage: Eukaryota > Metazoa > Chordata > Actinopteri > Cichliformes > Cichlidae > Neolamprologus > Neolamprologus brichardi. The sequence goes on along the minus strand of NC_142113.1, from coordinate 31,083,420 downwards.
AACATACTTTCAGAGTTGGTGCTCGTGCTGATATTTCAGGTGGCATTTAATTCTGAAAGTGAAAAAAAGGTTTTATGTAAAGTAAAACTTTAATAAAGACACATAAGCACTGCCTTTCAACCAGCATATCAATCACTTAGTCAATCATTGTTACTGTTTTTACCATGAATAATACTTTAGTCACAAACAGTATGTGGAAAAAGGAAGTATGCTTCATTTCGTATATAACATTTTGTGTGTTCAGACACTGAAAACTATGGAGGAGGATTAGGGCCACTGGAAAAAAAATCTGAGATTAAAGTCAGAATTCTGACTTTTTCATCCATCCATCCATCTTCATACGCTTTATCCGGGGCCGGGTCGTGGGGGCAGCAGCCTAAGCAGAGAGGCCCAGACCTCCCTCTCCCCAGCCACCTCCTCCAGCTTATCCGGGGGAACACCAAGGCGTTCCCAGGCCAGCCGAGAGATATAATCTCTCCAGCGTGTCCTGGGTCTGCCCCGGGGCCTCCTTCCGGTTGGGCATGCCCGGAACACCTCACCCTGGAGGCGCCCAGGAGGCATCCTTGTCAGATGCCCGAACCACCTCAGCTGGCTCCTTTCGATGTGGAGCAGCAGCGGCTCTACTCTGAGCCCCTCCCGGATGGCCGAACTTCTCACCCTATCTCTAAGGGAGAGGCCAGCCACCCTTTGGAGGAAGCTCATTTCCGCCGCTTGTATCTGCGATCTCGTTCTTTCGGTCACTACCCACAGCTCGTGGCCATAGGTGAGGGTAGGGACGTAGATCGACCGGTAAATTGAGAGCTTCGCTTTTACACTCAGCTCCCTCTTCACCACGACGGACCGGTGCAGCGTCCGCATTACTGCAACCGCAGCCCCAATCCGTCTGTCGATCTCCGGCTCCCTTCTCCCATCAGACCCCG